>NW_020948840.1:3837781-3929980 GCF_900497805.2 Vombatus ursinus | reverse complement strand
CTCTCTCTCTCTCTCTCTCTCTCTCTCTCTCTCTCTCTCTCTCTCTCCCCCATCCTTTAAAGAAAGATTTTTTTTTCTTTTGAGGAGGGCTCTTACATAGAGGCAGCTAACTGATGTAGGTGATACTGAGCTGGGAATCAGGAATAACTGAGCTCAAATTCAGTTCTAGAGACTTACTAGACACAAAACACTATTGTAAAAAGGAAATAATAATATTAATAATAATAATACCTACCTCACAGGTTTTTCACTAAGATCAAATGAGTTCATAGTTGTAAAGCACTTAAAATGCTTGGCATATAGTAGGCACTTAATAAATGTTGATTCCCTCCCAGTTCCCACACTCATAGTCTTCTACTGCTACAAATAAAGGAGAAAGTTTTTTTTAATATCTCTTCTTTGGGGCCAGGCTGGGTCACTATAAATTTTATAACATTCAGTTTTAATTTTATTTTTGCTCTTCTTACCATTTATTATAAGTTTCAATGATTCACATTGTTGTGGTCGTTGTTATACATTGTTTTCCTGGTTCTGCTTACTTCACTTTGCATCAATTTAATAAATCTTCCCATGCTTCTTTGTGTTCATCATATTTACCACTTCTTATAGTTTAATACCATTTCATTATATTTACATATTTAAACTTGTGTTACATTCCCCAGTTTATGGGCATCTAATTTATTTTTCTTTGCTACTTTAAAAAAAAAGTGCTGAAAATATATCTTTTGGAATACATGACTCTTAGTTCTTTGATTTCCTTGAGTTGTGTAAAAATTCATATTCTAGGTCAAAGGCTATGGACATTTTTGTCATGTTTTTAAAATAATTCCAAATTGCTTTATAGAGTGTGTGGACCAATCCCCAGGTCCCCCAATGGTACAATGTGCCCATCTTTCCACAATCCATCTAATAATGATTGTCCTGATCTTTTATTATCTTTGCAAATTTTTTGGGCGCAAGGTGAAATGTCAAAGTTGTCTTAATTTTTATTTTTCTTATTACTAACATTTCAGAAAAAGCTTTCATATGATTGTCAATAGTTTGCAATTTTTTAAAATTTTTTTACTAATTTATTTTGATTTATCAATAATCACTTCCATATGCTTTTAAGTTTAAAATTTTTCTCTCCCTTCCTCCCCACCACCCTCCCCAAGATGGCACACAATCTGATATAGACTATACATTTACATTCATATTAAAACATTTTCACATTAGTGATGTTGTAAGTAGAGATTAAAACCAATAGGAGGAACCATCAGAAAGAGGAAACAAAACTCAACGGAAGGGAAAAAAAGGTAACAATTCGGCTTCCATAGTTCTTTCTTTGGGTATGGATAGCATTTTCCAACACAAGGCCTCTGGAGATATCTTAGATCCTTGTATTGCCAGGAAGGGTTAAGTTTATCAATATTAGTCATCACACAATGTGGCTGTTATTGTGTACAATGTTCTCTTGGTTCTGCTCACTTCACTCAGCATCAGACCATACAAGTCTTACCAGGTTATTTGCAATTCTTTTGAAAACTGTTTTTTATAGCCTTTGATATATTAAGTAATGACTTTTCTCCTTTCTGTCTCTCTTGATAGAAAGATCTATACACATATCCATATATGTATACATATAGACATATGGCATGTCTGTCATATGTGTATGTTATAGATATATATTTTTATTTGTTGCTTATATATCTTGAATATCAGAAACTTATCAGACATATTTGTAACAAATATTTTCTACAATCAACCACCTCTTTTTTTATCCTAATTCATATTAATTTTTTTCTTACAATTTTTAAAATATATCCTATAAGCAAATCCATGTTTTTCTTTTGTTATTCCTTTTATTTCTTCTTTGGTTGAGGATTTATCTTCTGATCATTGATGTGAAGGCATCAGTTATACCTATCTGATCTCATTCTTCTTTTTTATATTCAGGTTATACAACAATTTTGAACTTAATCTAAATCTCATTTTTGCCATTCTGCTTTCCAGTTTCCCCGTAATTCTTATGGACACCACATTTTAGAAAAGACATTGATAAAAACAAGATATTTTCAGAGGTACTTGACCAAGGTAGTAAGATTTGAAATAATACAGTATAAGAATTAGTTGAAGAAAGTAGGGATGTTTACCAGAAGAAGAGAATATTTATGGGATGACGGTTTATTGGTCATCAAGCATTTGAAGGATAGTCATTTGGGAAAGGAATAGAACTTATCTATCTTGGTGGAAGAGAACAGAAATAAGAATAATGCATGGAAGTCACAAGGAGTCAGGTAGGCAGGCAGACATTTATTACATGCTTATTATGTACTGGAGACTGTGCCAAGTGCTACGAAGAAAGACAAAAATAATCTCTACCTTCAAGAAGTTCACATTCTAATGGGTTAGAAAAGATGCAAACAAGTATGAACCTACAAGATATACACAGTAGATGGAAGATCATGTCAGAAGGAAGGCAAATTTGGACTTAATATCAGGAAAAATAGTTACTAATAATTAGAATTCTTCAAATGTTGAATGGATTCCTTTAGGAGACAATGCTTAGGATAGGAAGGTTTCTAGCATTAGCTATCATTAAGAAGAAGCTGAATGAGTCCTTCTTGGAGATGTGGTAGAGGAGATTCCTGTTTAGGTAGGATTCAGATTAGATGGCCTATTAAGTGCCATTGAAGCTGAGAATCTAGGATTCTATATGTAGACAAACGTTAATGTTTTTGCTTGCCCTTTCTTGATTCAGCTGAGGGAATATTCTATGTTAAGTATTACATGAGAGTTTGTATTTCTGGTAGAGAAGATTGCTGGAGAAAACTGAGATGGAGGCAGAATTATCTATTACCTCTCCCAAGCAGAAACTTTTGAATATGTATTGCTTTCCAAAATCCTCCCTGCAAACTTTCATTTCTAATTTGAAATTGTGTTTTGATGTGTTTATATGCCAGTAAAAATCTTGGCAACTTGCCATTTAACATCTGATTCAGCTTTTCATGACTATAGGAAATGCTGGTGATTCTGTTACCGAGTGGTCAGCAACTTGAGGTGACTTTAAATTGAGGAAATCCATAGAGGGAAAAAGCTTATTAGCTTAGGGTCTCTCTGAGCAAGTGTATTGTCACTGGCCCTCATTCACTAGTTTCATTTTTCTACTGCATTTTACACTTACTTCAGAGCATAGAATGAGTCACAAGAAAAACTTGCCATGTGTAGTATTGGTGCCAGGATTCAGAAGAGAAGTAGCATTAGGTCTGAAGGGAATATTCTAGAAGAAAGGAGCTATCCTTAAATATGGGACATTAACAATAGTCAAGACCAAAGGTGGAGAGAAAGGTATCATTAACATAGGCTATGAAGGTTAAGAAATAGTAGCTAGATGTCATGAAAAAAAAAAGAGATAACTCAGATAAAAAGCAGTGAAAATATGTCAAATGTCAGATACAACCTTTGCAAAGTACCCTAAGGCTCGATGGATTTCAGTAACTGTTTTCATTAACAAGATAGTCATCTTTAATTATACTTCAAGCAAGATCTATAAATCCAAACTCTCTCTCTTTCTCTCTCTCTCCATATATATATATAAAATATATACACATATATTATATATATATATTTATATATGTGTGTATTACATATATACAAATATATTTTTGCACACACATACATGTATTAGCTCATCAAAATGCTTCAGAGAGTTTGTATCCCTGCCATTCACATGTGTATCACTCTTCCATTCAATTTTCTTTTCTCAGTCTCTTATGCCAATTAAAATAGAAATATTTGTTTGACAGTAGAATCAAGAAATAAAAAGAGGTATAACAAGATAAGTAGACTAACCACCTGATGTCATTTCTATCAATACAGCTTAAATTTCAGAGACTATGCTTATTTTCATGGGTGAATTATGAGCCAGCTAGCATCAATGTGCTGATGGTACACAACTTTCATTTTTGTTTTTTGTTTGTTTTCTTTATTTTTGTTTTCCTCAAAGTATTTTTGTGGTAACTTTGTGAATGGCCATGTTGAGTGGGAGGTAGGGAAGGGGTGGTATTTTTCTTTTGGGAAAGTGTCTCCTTGGTATTTGCTAGAGGCTGCATATTCTTCCCATCTGTTCTTTTTTCTTTACAAATGGAATATCAACTTGCCATGTAAATGAAAGGAGTTTATTGCCTCTCTCTAAGCTCATAGTCATATTGTCTACCATCAAACAGTAGATTTCATCATATAAACTGTGCTTTCTCTGAGATATGTGTATCTACTGCACATGGGGCTAATGTGTACAGCAAGGAAGACTAATTAGCAAATTAATTAAGTTTCTGTTTATCTTCACATTTTCTATTTCAATGGTATATTTGAATTTCACAAGTATATCAGTATTTAACACCTCTTCTATTCTATTGCAGAGACTGAGGTTCAATAAACACTTTCCTTTACTGACATTCATACTCAAGATATACAATCCTACTAAAGCTCATGACAGTCTTTCATAACAAAGTCAGAAAAGGAAACTCATTCATGAAACTGGAAATATAATTTTTTTTCTTTCTTTGGACATTTATCTTTAGTCCTTCTTTACAACATATACTCATCCATATCTATGTGTATATATAACTCTATATACACAATTTTCACCTGAATATAGACTTCTTTCTAATATTGCCATATTGTCTTTCCTATAGATTCTTTTAAGAGAATATATATATATATATAATATATATATATTATATATATACATACAGAGAGAGAGAGAGAGAGAGAGAGAGAGAGAGAGAGAGAGAAAGGAAACCTTTTATTGAATTTAATTTATTAAGAAACTAGTATACTTCTCTGGCTTCCTTCAAGACTCAGCTTGAATCCTCCCTTTCATAAGAAGCCTTTTATGTGTATACGCATATGTACAAATATATACATGTACACATAAGTATATGTATATGAATGTATGTATATATAGAAGAGACAAAGAGAAAGAGAGATGATGGCTCAGTGGATAGAGCTCTGGGCCTGTAGTTAGGAAGGCTTGAGTTCAAATGTGGCCTCAAACACTTAGTAGTTGTGTGACCCTGGCAAGTCACTTAACCTCTGTTTTCCTCAGTTTCCTCACCTGTAAAATAACGATAGCACCTATCTTTATTTGTTGTGAGGAACAAATGACATAATATATGTAAAAAGTGCTTAGCACAGTGCCTGTCACATAGTAAGCTCAATATAAATGCATATTCCTTTCTCTTACCTAATATGGAGCAGGCAGAAGTTTACACAATGCTTTAGATATGCTCTTATTGGCCTAAGGGCAATGACCCTGTTGCCTTCCTTGTTCTAGACACTATGACTCAATTTAATCTAATATCATGTTGACTTTGTGGATACCAAATCACACTGCAGACTGATAAGGAGTTTGTATTCTATTAGAACTACCAGACCTATTTTATGTGAACTTCAAGACAGGTCTCCTCCATCTTATCCTTGTGAAGTTGATTTTTATTTGGTTTTGTTTTGTTTTGTTTTGTTTTGTTTTTAGGCAGTTGGGCTTAAGTGACTTGCCCGGGGTCACACAGCTAGTAAGTGTTAAGTGTTTGGTGTGAGGCCGGATTTGAACTCAAGTCCTCCTGACTTCAGAGCTGGTGCTCTATCCACTGTGCCACCTAGCTACCTCTGAAGTTGATTTTTAAAACAAATCTCACATACATCTGTCTTAGATTTTGCCCATCATTCTAGCCTACCAAGAATTTTTTGTACCCTGATTCTCTCACCCAATATATTAGATAATAACTGGATGTTTTCTTTCTTATTTCTCCTTACTATTTTATACATGAAAATAAACTATGCCACTAATAGGGGCAGAGAAATGAGAACTCAAACTGTTAGCACTGGAGATTGAGTGAATTATGGGTTATAAAATATTAGCATATTGGAGTCATAATGTATTGTCATGTAAAGAATATTGAAATTGGAGTTGTGGAAAATAGGTTCTAAACTTGGTTCTCCTATTTACGACTTGTGTTGTGATAGGCAAATCATTTCCCCTTTGTGGGGTTCAATTTCATCATCTATAAAATGAGAGTTGAGCAAGATGATCACAAAAGTCCATTCTACCTCCAACTCATATGATCCTATGAAAATTAAAGCTAGCTATTTAATTAAGTTCAGGAAAGGCTAACTTAACAGTCATATTTCAGATACACAAATGCTTTTCATCTCTTCTGCTACATGAATTTATTTTAATATATTGAAAATGAAAAATGTATTAGATTCTTACTGAAAATTCAATTAGTCCATTAAAAAGTGAAAAATAATTTATTTTTCATTAAAGTGAATTCAATCCAAATACTCATGCTGAGGGAAATGCTACCAACAGCCACCATGCAGTCCTTTTATTTTCTTAATGTGACTAAGTCGATGAGGTGTCACCATTCAATCATGTGTTCACAGAATCACAGAATTTCAGGAACACAAGGGACCATGGCAATGTTTCATTCCGAACCATACCTGGAAAACACTGCTCACTTCAACATACACACCAAGTGGTCATTCAGCCCCTACTTGAAGACCATCAATGAGGGGAAACTCACCTAAATGTGCCTCCTTAAGACCTTCATCTATAATCCTAGTATTCAATTCTAGGATGAGACACAACAATATCAAAATCTTTTCCACATGACAGCCCTTTGAATTTTGGAGCTTCATGGATGGGGTCTAGAATGGAGTGAAGAGCTTCCTCCTATGCAACGCCTGATTTTGACCTGGCAGTGTCTAGTAGTCAGTCAATGAGTCAATAAGCATTTATTGGGCATTTACTATGTGCCAGGCATTGTGCTAAACACTAGTAGTACAAAGAAAGACAAAAATAGTCTCTGACCTCAAGGATCTTGAATTCTGATGGTGAAGACAACATGCAAACAACTATATACATAAAAGATATATACAGTAGTTGGAAGATAATGTCAGAGGAGAAGCTCTAGCGGTGGATATAGGAAGTAGGATGGGGAAGTAGAGGAAGATGTACCATTACCCAATGAGTAACCCATGAGTCATTTCTTCTTCTGGCTATACAACACCACTTCCTCAACATGTCATCAGAAACAATAGACTTGATGTTCTTCTGATGTCTAATCACAATGCGTTACTGTCACTCATTTGGCAAATGTACCCTACAGTGTTAGAGTCTAAGAGAAGGGAAAGTCTTTGCGTGGTTCTCTCATTCTCTGTTTACCTATTTGTAAACATCATTTGAAAGACAAGATAGAGTTCTGTGCTTGGAGTCATGATAAGTTGAGTTCAATTGCTAGTTCTGACATTTATTAACTATGAGACCCTGCACAAGTTACATAAACTCTACAGGGCTCAGGAAACTCCTTGTGACTTTTCTGGACTGAGATTATAAACCAATAGTTCTTCACACCGATGAATTCACTGATTTTTCTAGTATTCAAATATTTGCCTGTAGGTCATACATTCTTAGATCTTGAGCAGAAAGGAACCTCAGAGATGGTCTGGCTGTCTGGATCAACCCCCTCATTTTATAAATGTGCAAACTAAAGCCCAGGGAAGTTCAATGATTTGGTCAAGATTTCTCTGGTAGTATTAGAATCAGGATTTGAACTAATGCCCTGTGAGTGAACCACCAGTGTTCTTCCCATTGTACCACATTGCCTCCCCTGTATATGCATGTATTACATACTTCAATGTTTTGGGAATCTGTAATTTCATCATTTCAGTGGCATAGGTGGGTCATAATTCCTCTTTAACTAGGTGATGAGTCTTAGAGAGTTTCTGGGATCTGGAAATTTTTATCACTTTAAAGTCAACCTGGTGATGAACTGCTCCGAGCCTACCTAGGTTGGTCATTGATCGATAGAAATAGAAGCCAAAAGTAGATGCTATATTGGAAGCTTTGCATTGTGGTAGGATCTACCAAAGCTTGGTTTCTGTTCAAAGAGTATTTCAGAGCTAAAGACTTCTTCTATAGCACAGTGAGGCATCAGAGTAAGACTTTAGTTAAGGGATATATATATATATATATATATATATATAGCACATATAAATATATGTGTGAGGGGTAGTTAGGTGGTGCAGTGGATGGAGCACCGGCCTTGGGGTCAGGAGGATCTGAGTTCAAATCCAGCCTCAGACACTTACTAGCTTTGTGACCCCAAGCAAGTCACTTACTCCTAATTGCCTCTGAAAATTAAAAAAAGGGTGTATATATGTACATAAACCAATAATAATGATAGCTAACATTTATATAGCACCTACTATATATACAGTCACTATGCTAAGCTTTACAATTATTATTTTATTTGATCCACAAAACAACCCTGCTAAGTAGGCGTTATTATTATTTCCATTTTATAGTTGAGGAAACAGAAGCAAACAGAGGTTAAGTGACTTGCCCAGGGTCACACACCAGGCTTGAGGGTTCTATACACTAAAACCTAGCCGTTGTATATGTGTGTGTGTGTATACACACACACATACACACACACATATCTAGAACTATATGTATGAATATATATACACATAAACATGTATTATGTATAGTATATATATACACATATATATATATTTATATATGGAGAGGCAGTGTGGTATAGTAGATAGAAATATGGCTTCAAAACAATGAAGACCTGGGTTCAAATCCTACCTCAGGCACTTACTAACTGTGTGACCCTCAGAGCTATAAGTACCATACTAGAATAATCAATTAAAGAGAAAATGATGACCTGCATTGGTAGAGTGAATTTCCTCATATGGGAGCTCCCTAAAGCAATGAAAATACAGGTTTAATCTCTGTCTACTATGCATAGAGGTTGCATATGCCAGTTGGGATATACAGTATTCAACGAACTCCACAAATACATTTTCCCAGTGAGCCTGCTAACATTGTCTATTCTGATCTTATTGCTTCCCTCCCCTATGACTAAGAAATACTAATTAAACTAAGAACAAGTCAATTAATTTAAGGAGCTCTCAATTAATCTGAGTACTCAATTTAAACATTCTAGCAAGTTTGAATTCCCCTTATTTCTTTTTTTATGCTTTAGAATTATAAATAGAGATTCTCATGTGGTTGCTGATTTTATAGACATGACTTTAATTGAGCTAATACTGAGACTAAGCTGTCAAAAACTCTGAGAGGAAGAAATCTTTCCTCCTGGGCTCCCAGTTCTCATCCTTCTACTGAACATGCAAAACAAAGTTTTGCTTTGTATCCGAAGGATGAAGAGCTCTGGGGTCAGCTTCATGGATGGGGTCTAGAATGGAGTGAAGAGCTTCCTCCTATGCAACGCCTGATTTTGACCTGGCAGTGTCTAGTAGTCAGTCAATGAGTCAACAAGCATTTATTGGGCATTTACTATGTGCCAGGCATTGTGCTAAACACTAGTAGTACAAAGAAAGACAAAAATAGTCTCTGACCTCAAGGATCTTGAATTCTGATGGTGAAGACAACATGCAAACAACTATATACATAAAAGATATATACAGTAGTTGGAAGATAATGTCAGAGGAGAAGCTCTAGCGGTGGATATAGGAAGTAGGATGGGGAAGTAGAGGAAGATGTACCATTACCCAAAGGGCTCAAGCCCTTTCAACATGGATCTGGAAGGGGCTTTAGCTGTCATCTAATCCACTTACCACTCCATCTTGCATATGGGGAAAGTGATAAGCTTTTAAGAGAAAGAGGTACCAGTCAAGGTGGCTATAATTGCTTCATGAAGTACTGTTGCATTGCAGTATAAAGCGAACCTAACTTTGAGTCAGGCAGCCTGGGTTCAAATCCTAACACTGACATTAACAAGCTGTGAATCTATGAGCAAATCACTTCCTTCCCAAGGTTACTGGATCAACTCCTCTTCAGTGATCACCTGGTTGCCCAAATGCCCTCACAGAGCCAGCCAGTTTAGGAGCTCATTCTAGATATCTTTATTATGAACAGAATAGCTCTATTTTACTTTTATCCCTTTACTTTTTTTTTGGTGGAAAATAAATTTTTATTTTTTAAAACTTTATTTAGTATTTTATTTTTCTGCAATTACATGTAAAAGCAATTTTTAGCATTTGTTTTTAAAACTTTTAGTTCCAAATTCTCTCCCTTCCTCCCTCCCCACCCTCATTGAGAAGGCAAGTAATTAGATATAGGTTATACATGTGTAGTAATTCCAAACATTTCTATATTAGTCATGTTGTTAAAGAAAGCATAGAGAAAAAAAAACTTCAAGAAAAATAAAGAATGTATGCCTCAATCTGTGTTCAGACACCATAAGTTTTTTTTTTCTTTGACGATGGATAATATTTTTCATCATAAGTCCCTCAGAGTTGTCTTGGAACATTGTGTTGCTGAGAATAGCTAAGACATTCACAGCTGAGCATCCTACAATATTGCTATTACTTTGAACACAATACATTTCACTTTGCACCAGCTCATGTAAGTCTTTCCAGTTTTTTTTTCTGACAGCATCCTGCTCATCATTTCTTATAGCACAATAATATTCCATCATAATCAAATTCAATAATTTGTTCAGCCATTCCACAATTGATGGGCATCCCCTCAATTTCTAATTCTTAGCCACCAGAGAAGAGCTGCTATAAATATTTTTGTACATATAGGTCCTTTCTCTTTTTAATTTTTTTTATCTCTTTTGGGATACAGACCTAGTAGTGGTATTGCTAGGTCAAAGAGTATTATGTATGGTTTTATAGCCCTCTGGGCATAGCTCCAAATTGTACTATGGGAATGGTTGAATCAGTTCACAATTCTACCAATGGTGCGTTAATGTCTTATTTTCCCCACATCCTTTCCACCATCTATTATTTCCTTTTCTGTCCTATTAGCCAATCTAATAGTATGACATAATACCTCACAATTGTTTTAATTTGCATTTCTCCAATCAGTGATGAATTAGAATATTTTTTCATATGGCTGTAGATAGTTTTGATTACTTCATCCTAAAACTGTTTATATCTTTTGATCATTTATATCAGTTGGGGAATGGCTCTTTTATAAAGTTGACTTAGTTCTCTATGTGTTTAATAAATAAGGCCTTTATCAGAGAAACTTGCTTCAAATTTTTTTCACATTTATTTTTGCTACTCCCCCAATCTTCCCTCCCTTCTATCACTCCCCCGCTTCCCTTCTCTGATCCCCTTCTCCTTATACTTTCCTATAGGGTAGGGTACATTTCTATACTAATTGAGAGTGTAAGTTATTTCCTCTTTGAGCCATTTCTGATGAGAGTAAGATTCACTTGCTCCTACTCACCTCCTCCCTCTTCCCTTCCACTATAAACACTATTTTCTTGCTTCTTTTTTTGTGAGGTTATTTACCCAATTCTTCTCCCTTTCCCTTTCTCCCAATACATTCATCTCTCACTCCTTAATTTTATGTTTTTAGATATCATCCCTTCATCTTTAACTCACACTTCTGCCTTCGGTCTATATATCCTTCTAACTGCCCTAATATGAGAAAGTTCTTTTGAGTTACAAGTATCATCTTCCCATGTAGGAATGTAAAAGTTTAACTTTACTAAGTCCCTTGTGATTTCCCTTTCCTGTTCACCTTTTTATGATTCCCTTGAGTCTTTGAAATTCACTTTTTTTATTCAGCTCTGTTTTTTTTTAATCAAGAATGCTTGAAAGTCTTCTATTTCATTGCATGACCATTTTCCCCCTGAAGGATTATACTCAATTTTGCTGAGTAGGTGATTCTTGATTGTAATCCTAGCTCCTTTGCCCTCCAGAATATCATATTCCAAGCTCTCTGATCCTTTAAGGTTAGAAGCTGCTAAATTTTGTGTAATCTTGACTGTGGCTTCATGATACTTGAATTGTTTCTTTGTTGCTGCTTATAATGTTTTCTCCTTGACCAGGAAGCTCTGGAATTTGGCTATAATATTCCTAGCAGTTTTCATTTTGGGATCTCTTTCAGGAGGTGATTGGTAGATTATTATTAGCTTCTTATTAGTCATTAGCTTCTATTTCTCAATTCTAATTTTTAAGGAATTATTTTCTTCAGTGAATTTTTGTGCCTCTTTTTCCATTTGGTCAATTCTGTTTTTCAAGGCATTCTTTTCCTCATTGGCTTTTTGTACCTCTTTTAACAGTTGGCCTAGTCTGTTTTTAAATGTGTTATTTTCTTCAGTATTTGTGTGTGTGAGTGTGTGTGTGTGTGTGTGTCTTCTTTACCAAGCTGTTAACCCTTTTTCATGATTTTCTTACATCACTCTCATTTCTCTTCCCAATTTTTCCTCTACTTCTCTTACTTGATTTTCAAAATCCTTTTTGAACTCTTCCATGGCCTGAGACCAATTCATATTTTTTCTTGGAGGCTTTGGATATAGGAGCTTTGACTTTGTTATCTTCTTCTGAATGTGTCCCTTTAGTAACTTTCTATGGTCAGAATTTTTTTTTGTTTGCTTATTTTCCAAGCCTATTTCTTGATTTTTAACTCTTTGTTAAAGTAGGGCTCTGCTTCCAGGGTGGAGGATGCACTGTTCCAAGCTTCAGGGGTTTATGCAGCTGTTTTCAGAGATACTTCTAGGGACCTGTAAGTTTTCAGTTCTTCCAGGGTGGTATGATCTAAGGAGAGGTGTGTTTACCACTCTCCTGGCCTGTGCTCTGGTCTGTGGGTGACCATAAGCATTTCCTGCCCTGGAACTGTGATAAGGGTCCTTGCTGCACTGCAGCTGCAAGCTTTGGTGTGCTAGGGTTCCTCCCTGTCCTGGGACTGCCACCCCGGACTGCAACCCAGATCTGAGTACGGGCAAAGCAACAGAGTCCTGCCTTGGTGCTAGCAAATAGACCCCTGTAATCTCATTCTGACCAGTTTTTTGACCCCCTTGTTGTCTATGGGCTAAGAACTCTGGAATCAGCTGCTGCTGCTGCAGATTCAATGGCTTCCAAGGTCTGCTCCTGGTTTTCTTGGGCTGGGTCTATGCTGGCATGGCCTGAGCTAGACTCAGCTCCACTCTAACCCAGGTATGACAGAACTTTCCTATTGACCTTCTAAGTTGTCTTTAGCTGGAAAATTATTTTATCCCATCCTTTTGTGGGTTCTGCTTCTCTAAGGATTGTTTTATGCCATTATTTAAAGGTATTCAGAGGGATTTGGGGGAGAATTAAGGTGAGTCCCTGCTTTTTCTCTGCCATCTTGACACCCCCCCCATCTGCCTTTATTTAACTGACTCCAACCTGTTGTCTAAGACATTTAGAGTGATAAGCCATATTATTCATCAGTTATCAACTCCCCAGGGCAGCCCAAGCTCTTCACCACCACCACCACCACCCTTGCCCAACATGTACAACAGGTGATTACACAAGTCAAGGATTGCTCCCACAGAAACATCTAAAATCTGCTTTGATTTCTAAATGATGCTATATGACAGGCTTCTAAGGCAGCCTGTAAGCATTAGCTGAATTGTAGGGCATAGGTTTGGAGCTCTATATTCTAAGAATTAGTGTGTGGAAAGATGTTTTGCTCTTAGGCCACAACTCTCTGACCAAATTCTTCTTTGTCCTTGCCTTACTTCCTTGTATATTATTCAATTAATTTGTTACCTCAGTGTTATTAACACTGACTTCACTGTATCTATAAAGCAGGGAAACAGCAACAGTACAGGTAACTAGGACAGACAGTGTTCAGAGCATTGGACTTGGAATCAAGATCTGAGTTCAAAACCTGCCTCAAATACTAACTGTATGACCTGAAACAATCTCTTAATGAGCCCTCAGCCCTATTTTCCTCGTATATAAAATGATAATAATAACACCTACTTACCAGGGTTGTTATGAGGGTCAAATGAGATGACATATATAGAGCAATTTATAAATCTTAAAGGACAAGATTAATACTAGCTATTATTATAGAGAAACAAGTGGGCTGGGATTCTTAGGGGAGGAGCCAAGATGGTACAGTGACTTGCTTGAGCTCTCCCCCAAACCCCTCCAAATGCCTGTAAAAAAAATGGCTCTAAACAAATTCCAAAGCAGCAGAACCCACAAACAGACAGAGTGAAACAAATTTCCAGCCCAAGACAGCCTGGATGGTTGATCAGAAAGGTATATCACTCTGGGTGGGGAGAGGATCACAGTTCAGCGTGGGCACACAGGCCGCAGTGACCCTGGAGCAGGCCTCAGAGGACTGAATCACAGGCAGCTGTGGTGGTTTCCAGAATTCTCAATCCATTAAAGCCAAAGACAACTTGGAAGGTCAGTGGGAAAAATCTGTGACAGTGGTGAGAGAAAAGCTAGGTCTCAGCCACAAGTCCTAAGCATGGCCCAGGGCAGCGGCTGCCTCCTGAGCTTTGGCCCATAGACTGAGGGGGAATCCAGTGGCTGATCAGAGGGGGATTGCAGGGATCTCTTTGCCAGTGCTGAGGCAGCAATCTCTCGCTTTGCCTGTGCTTGGATTTGGGTCACAGTTCTGAGGGGTGGTCCTGAGGTGAGGAGGAGCACTGGTGTGGTGGAGCTTGTTGTGGTGGTGGAGAGGAAACACCTCACCCTTTATCATAGCACCTTGGAAGAACTGATACTTTTCAGGTCCCTAGAAGTATCTCTGAAAACAGCTGTACAAACCCCTGAAGCTTGGGACAGTACATTCTCCACATTGGAAGCAGACTCTTACCTTAACAAAGAGTTTAAAACTCAAGTAATTGGCTGGGATCATGAGTAAGCAGCACAAAAAGAGTCAGACTATATTATCTTACTTTGGTGACAAAGAAGATCAAAACATACAACCAGAAGAAGACAACAAAGCCAAAGCTCCTACATCCAAAGCCTCCAAGAAAAATATGAATCAGTCCCCAGGCCTTGGAAGAGCTCAAAAGGGATTTTGAGAAGCAAGTAAGAGAAATAGAGGAAAAACTGGGAAGAGAAATGAGAGTGATGCAAGAAAATCATGAAAAACAAGTCAACAGCCTGCTAAAGGAGACCCAAAAAAATACTGAAGAAAATAACACCTTAAAAAATAGCCTAACCCAAATGGCAGAAGAGGTCCAAAAAGCCAATGAGGAGAAGAATGCCCTAAAAAGCAAAATTGACCAAATGGAAAAGGAAGTCCAAAAGATTACTGAAGAAAATACTTCCTTAAAAATTAGAATAGAGCAATTGGAAGCTAGTGACTTTATGAGAAATCAAGACACTGTAAAACAAATCCAAAAAAAATGAAAAATTAGAAAACAATGTGAAATATCTCATTGGAAAAACAACTGACCTGGAAAATAGATCCAGGAGAGATAATTTAAAAATTATTGGATTCTCTGAAAGCCATGATCAAAAAAAGAGCCTAGACATCATCTTTCAAGAAATGATCAAGGAAAACTGCCCTGATATTTTAGAACCAGAGGGCAAAATAGAAATTGAAAGAATCCACCGATGTCCTCCTGAAACAGAACCCCAAAGGAAAACTCCTCGGAATATTGTAGTCAAATTCCAGAGTTCCCAGGTCAAGGAGAAAATATTGCAAGCAGCCAGAAAGAAACAATTCAAATATTGTGGAAACACAATCAGGATAACACAAGATTTAGCTGCTTCTACATTAAGGGACCGCAGGGCATGGAATATAATATTCCGGAGGGCAAAGGAGATAGTATTACAATCAAGAATCACCTACCCAGCAAAACTGAGTATAATCCAGCAGGGTAAAAAATGGTCATTCAGTGAAATAGAGGACTTTCAAGCATTCTTGATGAAAAGACCAGAGCTGAGTAGAAAATTCGATTTTCAAGTACAAGACTCGAGTGGAACATGAAGAGGTAAACAGGAAAGAGAAATCATAAGAGACTTATTAAGGTTGAACTGTTTACATTCCTGCATGGAAAGATGATATTTGTAACTCATGAGACCTTTGTCAGTACTAGGGTAGTTGGAGGGAAAAAATTATATGTATGTATATAGATAGATAGATAGATAGATAGATAGATAGATAGATAGATAGATAGATAGATAGATAGATAAAGGGCACAGAGTGAGTTGAAAATGAAGGGGTCATATCTGGAGAATAAAATTAAGGGGTGAGAGAGGATTATACTGGGAGAAAGAGAAAGGGAGAGGTAGAACAGGGTAAATTATCTCACAAAAAAAAACAGAAAAAAAGGCTCTTACAATGGAAGGGAAACAGGGGAAGGTAAGAGGGAATGAGTGATTCTTATTCTCATAGGATTTGACTTAAAGAGGGAATAACCTAAACATTCAATTGGGTATGGAAATCTGTCTTACCCTACAGCAAAATATGGGGGGGAAGGGGACAAAAGAGTAGGGGGATGATAGTGAGGAAGGCAGGTTGGGAAAGAGGGTAATCAGAAGCAAATACTTCTGAGGAGGGACAGGGTCAAAAGAAAGAACAGAATAAATGGGGGAGTGGGATAGAACTAAGGGAAATAGAGTTAGTTTTTCACAGCATGTCTACTATGAAAGTGTTTTGCATAACTGCACACGTATAACCTATATTGAGTTGCTTGCCTTTTCAATAAGGGTGTCTGGGGAGGGAGGAAGGGAGAAAATTTGGAACCCAAAGTTTTAAAAACACGTTTAAAAAAAATGTTTTCACATGCAACTGGGAAATAAGAAATACAGAAAATGCGGTATAGAAATCTATCCTACCCTACAGGAAAATAGAAGGGTAAGGGGATAAGAGAAGTGGGGGGAGAGATAGAAGGGAAGGCAGACTAGGGGAAGGGGTATTCAGAATGCATACCATCTTGGGGTGGGGGAGGGGCAGGTTGGGGTGAAAATTTGGAACTCAAAATCTTGTGGAAGTAAACGTTGAAAACTAAAAATAAATAAATTTATTTAAAAAAAGAAAAACAAGTGAGAGGATTGTAATCATTCTGCTATTATTTTATTGGTTTTTATTCTTTATTAAATCAATTTTCATTCATTTGTTGGTTGTTGTGATTTTTTTTAAAATTTTGAATGTATTATTTTTAGGGATTAGGGACATTTCATCATTCATCTGTATAATTGTATCCCTTCTCAATTTACCTAAAATGTATTAACATAGACTTTTTGTGAAAGATTTCTAGTTGTAAAGGTAAAATATTGGTTTTAGAGAATCCTGACCTTTATACTATCTCTTAGTGATCTCATCAATCCAAATGGATTTAATCATCCCCTCTAGACCCAACTCCCTAATCTACCTATCCAGCTCAGATTTCTCTTCTGTGATCTAGTACTGCAGTCACTCTCCTTCCTTCCCTTTGGGCCCCGGCATCCCTAATTTCCTTCAAGGTTCAACTTGGTTGTTGCTTCCTACCCAAAGTCTTTCTTGATCCTCCCCTACCTCCTTCCTGAACCTGCATTGTATTTATTTTGTGTATCCTTTGTATTTACTTGGATACATATACATACACACACACACACACATATGACATATATGGATGGGATGTCCCATATATATATATATATATATATATATATATATATATATATATATGTATCCCATCCATATATACACATATATATGGGAAAGTATTTTGATTTTGCCTTTATATTCCCAGGGTCTAGTGTAGGATCTTGTACATAGTAGGTGCTTAATGAAGGCTTGAGTTGGTCGTTAGATTTTCTGTTCTGGTGTACTTTGATAACTCCTTGTGGAAATGATTGATGAAATTAAAGATCTCAATCACATTTTGTAAAACTAGGACTATGTAAATATGGTGGTATATACTCTCCGTTCTAGGGAATAAAGACCAGTTCTAAAATTATATGTGTCTTTTTTCCCCCCTTTCTTTAGGTGATCCTCCTGCAACTGGCACTGGGACTTTACAGATAAGACTGGAAGATGTGAATGACAATGCTCCTCTCATTTACCCTACACTTGCCAAAGTCTGTGATGATGCCAAAGATCTCAATGTGGTCATTCTGGGAGCATTAGATAAGGATCTCCACCCAAACACTGATCCATTCAAATTTGAACTGAATAAACAAACGGGTTCTGATAAATTCTGGAAAATTTCCAAGATCAATGGTAAGTCCAAAAAACAATCTTTTTTTATTATTATTAGAATTTTGGCCTTATGCAAGTCTTTATTCCAAAGAACTCTGAGCTCTTTCACCAATATGATCCCATTCTTACAATACTATTGCATCATGATCGATATTTACATAAAATACACATTGCTATATTTGTGATTTTTTCCCACCACCAAACAGACCAACAACCTAAGCTCGGATACTACATATACACATTTTATAAAAAACAATACATGTTTATTATCCTATTCAAGTTCTCAAATTTTACTTTGATCTTTTCTATTGTGTACTTTACCTTTTTGACTTGTTTATTTTACATATATTTTGGCTTTAAAATATCTATTCAGTCAGAAAGATTGTATGCCCACAATTGTGATTCTTTGTGCTTTGTCCTTTTTCCTTTTTTCTTTTCATAAGCTACCATAAATCTTTTTTGGTGTAATTTTATCTTGCCTATTCTTCTGTTCCCTATTACTTCTGATAACTTGTTCCAAAAGCTTCCTTGTGTGGTTTATTCAGAGACTAAGTATCACCATGACCTCTTTCCCCTACCATACTCTTCCTCCTTTTTCTCTGATCTAGAAGTCAGCGTATTTCATGACTCCTCTCCCAAAACCTTATGCTGATTTCAGCTAGCAGTTGGTCATATAATACACCACAGGAAACCTCTACTTCTTCATAAAGTTGGAAGGAATTTGAAAGATTATCTAGGCCAATAGCTTTTAACCTGGGGTCCACAATCAGGGGATCCGTGGATAGATTTCAGAGAGTCTATGCTTATGGTAATGTTTTTGTATAATACACATATATGTAAAGTAGATATGTTTATATATATACATATGTATGTGTGTGTCTAATATCACAACATAACATTATGTAACACACAAGGATCTTTATTTTCACCAGGTTTTGGCTTGCTTTATATTTTTATCTATTTCATGTTATGCATTTAAAAACATTTTCATGAGAAAGCTTCCATAGGCTTCATCAGATCGCCAAAGGGGTCTATGACAAAGATTTTAAGAACCCCTGCTTTAGTGTAATCCCTCAATTTTAAAGGTGAGTAAACTGAGGTCCACAGAAGTGGATTAGCTTGCCCAAGATAACACAGGCAGAACAGCTGTTTTAACTCAAGTCATCTGAGTTAAAAATCTAGAACTTTTTCCACTGGCTATTTTATAGATTCATAAGTATTTTAATATCTTCATCTTCACCTCTGTTAGCTTCTTCTTTATGGGTAAGGGGCTTCCTTTGATAATTCCTTGTCTTTCACTCTCTAGATCTTCCTTTCTGAGTTCTTGACCTTTCTCCTTTGTTCTGCTTTCTTCATTTTATTACATCCTCCATGTAGGTCATCCCAACTCTTTCTTTGTTCTGGGTCCTTGAAAGAGACTCAGCTGTGTAAACCTCCCATCTACTGTAATACAATATAGTATGGTTTGCAAAGGCATGTCCTTCTCCCATACAAAAGCATCATACAATTTACTTTTTTAAAGGAGGCACTGAAGACCTTGCCCTGTACACCTGAAACATTGTTACTTACTATACATCACACTCAATCAGGTTCTTGAATCTCATTTCTAGCCAGCTGTTGGCTGTTCTTTATAGCAGATATAACCCTTTCTCTCCCGTAAGAAACAAAAAAAATCATGCGCTAAACTCCAGTTTCCCACTTCCACACTTACAATTCACTCTTACTCTTCCTAGCCTAGATTCACTCTGGTGTACTATTCTAATTAGAACTTCAAATTCATTCTAAGTCAAAGAGTTTCCTATTTTATTATAATTTCTGAAGACAATGGTGTAGGTCCTTAAAACATATTTATTGATTTTGATGATGGTCTAATTCAATGAAGGCAAATAGTGGTTTATAGGTTAGTAAAAAGAGGTTTTACAAGGTATCATGGATGGACAGTTGTTGTCAGCATAAGCTGATCTACCTCTTTTTTTTTTCTTACTTGCATGCAGTTTTATTTCAACAAGGCATCAACTTACCAAGTGGCAAACGATTATTTAGTGCTTAATACATGTTTGGTGCTTGACAAATGGTGACAACAAGCATACATACAATATATTAAATAAATATATATACATATAAACTATATATATGTGCATATATATATATATATGTATAGTTTATACAAAAAGAATGCAAGGGGTTTTGAAGAGGGGGTTCACTAATACTTGAAGTGATCAGGAAAAGCTTCATGTATAAGGTCATGGTTGACCTTAATCTTGAAGGAAACCGGAGATTCCAAGAGGCAGAAATGAGGAGGGAATCTTTCATAGGTATGAGGTACATCCAATTGCAGAGATGAGAAACGGAAGGCTATGTGTGTAAAACAGCAAATGGGCTGCTATTGGTTGGATTGAAAAAAAAATGTGAGGAGGGGAGTAATGTGGGATTACACTGGAGAGACAGGAAAGGCTGAATTTATAATCTAGGTTATATCCTGCCTCAGACACTAACTGGCATGTGTCCTTGGATAAGTCATTTAATCACTGTCAGTTTTAGTCTCTTCATCTATAAAATGGAGTTAATAATAAAGATAGGGCTTATTTAATAGAGTTATTACAAAAATAAAGTGAAATAATGGCATAAAATGCATTTTGCAAGATTCAAAACTACACAGTATATATAATACATGTAACTATGTATATGTATAGTGTATATTCTATATTAGTATATTATGTATATACATACATATATAATATTCTGGATATGATGGCAAATGCTTAACAATTGGCTCTCAAAAATGTAAAACAACCCATTGTTTAGTTGTCTACATTATTAAAATTTTCTACATCACGTTTTAAAGTCTAGACAATCAGCAAAACAATATATCAAGGTCCGATTTGCAGTGTTTGCTGAGTTGCCAGGTGCAAATGCTTACCTTGAAAATTTAATAATCACCTCTTGTGAGCCAGTAGGAGCTGGTTTCATCACCTCCTGAAATTCATGAATAAAATATATATGTATGTGTGTATATATATATATATATATATACATGCACTAGATACCATAATGTATACTATATTTGATGACTTCATAGTCTTCCAACTCTAAATTCTGTGATGTTGATCCTATGATATAAAGGAATATAAATGCAAGAAAATATTTCTAAAAACTATAACCAGGTGCTTGTCCTGGTCAAATAACCACAGACCTGATATGTTACTGGTATGACATTTTCCCCCCACTGTGAATAAATGAGGCTTAACTGGTAATAAGAATCCTAATGAATATATTGCAATGGTCTGAGAGTTGGGGTGGGGGGGGAAACAGGCACATAGCCAAAAAGACTCTATGTTTTGTTACTGGGTTTCAGTATTTAATTTTATTTCTTACTCTGTCAACAAGCAAAGGTTATGTGCTTTGTGTATCCCTAAATGTCTCTCCATTCTGTACATTTCATTGAGTGTTATAGATAGCAACCCATGTATGGATAAGAGTCTTCTCCTTGACTTCCCATAAATTGGCCCAAGGGGTCCACTCAAACCCAAGGGGATTTTCATTCTCTTGACATTGCAAGGATATGAGTAGAGCATATGGGCCTTCCAACAGGTATCCCTCCCTCTCACCACATGACAAGCCCCTCTTCTTTTCCAACAGCACATCCATTTTTTTTGCTATATATTATTTTGTTTCTTCTTCATAAGGTGTTGCAGTCTGATTACACCCAAAATATCCCTTGCTATTGTCCCGAGTGATACTTATTGTTAATTCTCAGACACTGATACAGTAAAATTACTGATATTTACAAAGTACTTTAATGGTTGCAAAGCTCTTTACATTCATTTTCTTTAATCATCACAATATACCTGTGAGTTGGTATAAATCCAGATAGGGAAGCTAAACTAAGAGAGATTAAGAAACTTGCTTAGGGTCACACTGCTATTTGAGGCAGACTTTGAACTTACATCCTCCTGGCCCCAAGTCTAGTCAGCTAGGTAGTAGAGAGCTGGACCTGGAGTCAGGAAAACCTGAGTTCAAATCCTGCCTAAGACACTTAACCTCTGTTTGTAAAAAGGAGATAATAAGAACACTTACCTCCCAGGGTTGTTGTGAGGATCAAATGAGATAATAATTGTAAAGTGTTTAGCAGTGTGCCAGGCACCATAAACATTATATAAATGTTAGCTATTATTATTAATAATTGTTAATAACATCATCATTGTTGTTATTATTATTATCCACTACACTATCTAGTTGACTAGTGTTCTATCACTTTCATAACTAATGGAATATTGGTATTAATCTTGGAGAAAAGTGTGAGTCATTAAATAGTCTCTATAGTTTCCTACAGACAATCCAATCTATTTTCTTTTCCTCCTATTTAATTCTGGTCCCAAATCTGTATCCAATGCCAATTTCTGTCGAAGGTAAAGATAACTAATGGACAACTCTATAAATGATCCATTTAACTTAACACCATAGTCTGTATAATAGACATTCTTCATTGAGTTGTTTGTTGGTTTGTTTTTATCGTATGTACAGTTAGGACAAATAGTTTTTGGTGGTTATGGCTCTTGCTATGCTTCTGGTCTTGGATCAGCCAGCACAATATCATCCACAGACAAGAACACCATTTATAAAGAGCTCTTCTTTGTTTACAGTAGGCACTTGATCACTTTTAATTGAATTCAATTTTTTAGTTATTGAGTAATACAAAACAGAGTTTCTGCTGTCAAGTGATTTACATCTGATGAGGTAATAGGATACATATTCTGGAAATGAGTGAGTAGTATAAATAAAGTATGAATTGTGTGATTCAGATCCCAAGTGCTTTAGAAGTTCAGAGCATGTGGAAGAGGCATTGTGGTCTAGTGCCATGTAAAGATAACAGGTCTTAGAGTTAGTACACCTGAGTTTAGTCCTATCTCATGTATTTCCTAGCTGTGAGATCATGTTTAAATAACTTAGATTCTCTGAGTCGGTTTTCACATCTGTACAATGAGGATGGCAATACCTGCACTACATACCTCGAAGGCTTGCTGTGATCAAACTCATGGGTAAAACTTGAATTGCTGTATAAATCTGAGTTATTGTTTGTTGTTTTCATGTTCATTCCTATCCTCCGCCATCTCATTCTTATCTATCTTTTTTGACGGAGTTCAGATAAGAACTACTCTGGAAGAACACACTATGCTACTTTTACTCTTTTCTACTTAACGTTTTTCATTCTGTTGCACAGGAAGATAAAATAACTGCTTTTTTGTCATTAAATACACATATTGCAATATAAACTCATCTTATGCAGACTCTTTGAAAGTGTGTTCAGGGCAATTCCAGTAGCAGATTGTTGTTTTTCTTCTTAAGAATTGGGACTGGTATATTCAGGGAGGATGTCATTGGACCTGCACTGTACTGGAAGGATGGGTAAAATTTGGGTCATTGGAAGAAAACTCAAGAGAATTCTAAGAGAGAAAAAAATGGCATTATCAATATGACTCAAAGGCAGGAAAATCCTATAATTGGTTATATTTTTCAACTATAACTTGCAATGACTTTTTGTGTTTCTTAAATAAGTTCAATCCAAAGTAGAAATGAGACCAACCTAGGAGAAATCCATGAAGATGTAAAAGGTGACTTAATGATTTATATGCAGTTCAAACTCAGTCATTCTTTGTGCTTATATCCCTTGTGCCTGGCACATAGTAGATGTTTAATAAATATCTGGAGGTTTTTTGAATTGAATTTGATAATATTTCCTGACAAAAATGAGTGTGTTGCCTGAGTGGGATACTAAATCATATTCTCTTTGAGAAAGTCTGTCACAGTCTCCTTATTCATGTCTCTTTCCTTCCAGACACGCATGCCCAAGTAAGCCTTCTTCAAAACCTGAAGAAAGCCAACTACAATCTACCTGTCATGGTGACGGACTCGGGCAAGCCACCTTTGTCTAACACCACGGAGCTCAGAGTGCAAGTTTGTTCCTGTAAGAAATCTAAAATGGACTGCAGCTCAGCTGGGATCCCACATATCAGAACCACCTTAGTACTGCTTCTTTCACTCTTCAGCTTAGTATGTAAGTTGAGCCTAAGCCATGGGAAAATGCCATTTGTTATGTGTTCATGGGAGTCATTTCCATGTATTTTTTCCAAAAACACATATTCTTGGTGAGATACTTCTTAAGTGGAATCTATATGTCCATGAACAAATGCTTAGAGGTTGAAGTTGGAGGCCATTCCCCAATGGTTGATTGCTGGCCATTCTGTCCATGGTGCAAAAATTACTCATCAAAATCACTCAAAGAAGTGAGAAAATGAGCTAGTGTTGATGAGAGCAGTCTTAGGCAGGGAAGAGATACATAAAAAGCCACTCATAGGAAAAACAAAAGAGAAGATGCATGAAGGAACATAATAGAGAAGAGAGTATGTGTGGAGATAATAGAAGAAAAGACTTGGGAGGAGACACAGAGAGAAGACTTAGGGAAGATATGCCAGAGAAGAGAAATAATGGGGAAATAACTTGGGGAAATAATGAAGATTTAGGAGTCATAATATGTGGATAAAATTTTGGGGTGACAAGAGAAGAGACAAATGGGTCAGAGACCTTGCAACTGACTGTGACCTTAGCTAATCAAGTCCCCTTTTCTCTCTGGTATCAGTTTTCTCAACTGTTAAAAGAAAAAAAAAAAGGAAGTTGGACTATATGTCCCCTAAAGATCCTTCTACCCTTAGCTCTATGATCCTGTGTAGGAAAAAAAAAAAAGAAAGAAAAAAGAAAAATTGAGAGTACGTAATGGATGAGAAGAAAAGGGTTGGAATGGGGCTGATATACAGTTTAAAAAAAAAGCTTAAGGAGCCTATGATGAAGAGGAGAAATCATAAAGGACATATAAAAGAAAAGAGTTAAGGATTATGTAATGGAGAAGGTTTGGGAGGAGAGATGCCAAAGAATTCTTATGGGAGGGTTCTATCAAGACTGAAGAAGATATTGGAAAAAAGAATGCCTGGTAGGACTCATGATAGTTGTGACAAAATTGTGTCTGTGTTTGAAAACTCAGGTCAAAGAGCAAAGCCCTGGAAGGTTATAAGTAAAAATATGAGGGTGTACTAGATCTCTCTTACCTTATCCATTTGATAATTAGGCCCTCCACCCCACCCAAGTCCACTTCACAGCTGTAGTGGCTACAGGCCTGAGCTTACCCTAGAAGCCTGGCTGATAATTGAAAATCAGCTGTTGCCTCTGGCTAAAATCAGGAGCTCTAGAAGACCAAGGCTGGGTAGACCAGGTTGCCACAAACAGTACTAGGACTGAGTGCAAGGGTCTATGCCCTCCTGTTACTTCCCCAGGAGTAAAAGGACAAGGAGAGTGATACTACCTGAATGAAAGAATCTGTTACCCAGATCTCAGAATCCTGTCGGCTGTGAGTTTTCTAGTGCCCATCCTTGGAAGCATCAGTTTTCAAGGGACTCAGGATATCTCAACCACTCTAAAAGTTGCTGTTATTTGACTTAGGTACACAGTGATCTAAATTGACCATGAATGCATCTGAGAATACCAGAGTGCCCCAGTTGTTCCTGTGTTGTTGTTGTTGTAGTTGTTGTTGTTTTAACCCAATGGTTTTCATTCCATAAACACAGCCTGTCTTTCCTCTAAATTGTCTGAATACTGATTGCAATTATTATTTAAATTTGCCCTAGGTCCTGCATTAGAAAAAGCTTTTAGTTCAAGCAGCAAAAGTGGTTTATAGTCCTTGTTTTGGGTCAAAGTGATCCTCTAGGCCTACATCCACTTTAAGCCAGTTCACTAAAGGGTTTGGGCAGTGGCAGTCACAGCAGTGATTATGCAGGAAATGAGAAATGCAGTGGGTGGGAAGAAATTACCTGAATTCAATGATTCCTGACTGCAGTGGAATTAATTTGTCAAACTGAGTGTGAAGAGGCTCAGGTGTGGGGGAACAAAGATGTGCCCTGTGCTGAAAACAAGCTTCAGCCTAGGCATTAACCCATCCTCATTTCCCTGGCCTTTTCTTTGGAAAGGAGTGCAACACCCCCCTTCCTCCACTCACCCCATCAAACCACCTAGTTTATTTTCCCTTAACATTTTACAAATGTAGTGCCGCAAACAACAGACTCCAAACCATGGAAGCAAGCCAATTTGGAGTTTAAAGGTAAATTGGCATTTTCAACAACTCACAAAGCAAAGCATACAGGCTTGGCTGCATCACCACAGGTGGTCCTAAGACATGTAGGGATTGACAAGATCACATGGAATAAATGGAAGGCCCACGCTGTTAGACTTTGAATTTCATTATTTCTTTGGAATTTGATTATCAGGCTTTCAGAATTCATTCAACAAGTAGTTATGAAGCAGCCACTATATTCACAGAATACTATATTTGACACATTGGGAAGTGTATTTTTTTTGGGGGGGGATGTGACAAAAGTTTTGTTTTGGTCATACAAATATAGATTATGATGATAGCCACAACACGGCTATGGGATGATAGCATAAAATAGTAATTTCCTCCATAAAACACAGAACTCTAAAATAGAGATGGGGGACCTTTTCAATTGTTTTATGTATCCTGCCCCAACCACCCTGCTGACCTCCAATCTCACATCTCCAGTATCTAGATGCCTAACTCAACATGTCCAAAACTGAGTTCATTATTTTTATCCCCTAAAACCTCCTTTCAAATATTCCTCTTACAGTTGAGGATAGGATCATCCTCCCAGTCCCCCAGACTCACAACCTATGTGTTATACTCAAATCCTTACTATCACTCAACCCCTATATCCTGTCAGTTGCTAAGACCTGTCAATTTCAGCTTTGCAACATCTTTTGAATAAACCCTGTTCCCTCCTCTGATACTGCCACCACTCTGGTGCTGATTCTTATCATCTCATTCCCGAATTATTCTAATAGCCTGCTGGTTGGTTTGCCTGCCACAAGTCTCCAATCCATCCTCCATTCAGCCAGTAGAGTGATTCTCCTAAAGCATTGGTTGGATTGACTATAATCTTCCCTAAATAAATATACTCCAATGTTTCCCTATCACCTCCAAGATCAAAAACAAAATTCTGTTTCTCATTCAAAGACCTTCACAACCTGGGCCTCCCCCACCCCCATCACCTTTCTAGTCTTCTTGTATCTTATATCTCCTCCCTTCTACCCCAGGTTTTCTGCCTTTTGAAGGAAGCTTCAACTCTCAGCTAAAATTCTACCTTTTCTGTTGAAAACCTTCCCTAATCCCTTTTAATTATAGCCCCTTTCCTTTGGTACTTATTTAAGATTTATCCTGTGTATAACTTGTTTACACATATTTATTTGCTGGTTATCTCCTCCATTAGATTGTGAGCACCTTGAGGGCAAGGATTTTCTTTTGCCTCTTTTTTTATCCCCAGCACTTGGTACAGTGCCTGGGGCATAGTAGGTTCTTAATAAATGCTAATTGACTGAATATTTTCTGAATCCTAGGGAACTTATTCTCCTTCCACTCAATCCAGACTGGGCTTGCCGTGAGTATACAGGATAGCCTCTAGGAATACTTGAAAAGCCATGAGTAATGCTGAATGAATACTACACGATGAAAACAGAATTTAGTTGGTTTTTTTTTTGTTTGTCTGTCTGTTTGTTTGTTTGTTTTTAGTTGTGGTTGGTTAAGAGGAAAATCCAGAGGAGGAAAAGAAGAGAAAAATGACACACCAAGAAAACAGTGTGATATAGACAGATGGGGAGTAATGGATGTTCCTTAGGCTTTAAACTAATTTGCTTGTGTCACATCTTTATATTGATCAAGACTTGGGCACAGGATAAAATATAACATGCTTTTTCTATGCCCTGAAATGTTCTTTTGTTCTCCAAATTAGAATAAATCTTTCCACACTGAAAAATAGTATGTTTTTTTCCTTCAAATTTCAAGTTAATTTTTGAAAAAAAAATCATTTTTCCACCAAATTCTAAAGGTTTTCCTCTTATAAAAGGAAAGACTTAAGTTTGAAATTTTTAAAGAACTTTAGAGATATTTTTCAAATTACTAACTCTACTTGAAGGAAAGTCTTCTTGACATGTAAAAGTTGCTGAATTATTTTAGCTTTGTTCTTTGAGAGATCTAGGCTGGTTGTCTTATGCTACAAGAAATGTCTTATGCTATATGAAAGCTAAACTTGGGAAGCAAGTTTTTGATTCATCATTCTGTTCGTTACAATCTCTTTCAAAAAAAAGAAGAAAGAAAAATAAATTTCAGTGTTTTGGCCTAATTGGTTCCTCCTTGTGGAAATAATATAAATTCAGAGGGTGGGAGGCAGGAGGGATACTCTGCAGACATGAATGGGTTGCATGAGCTTTTGACACCTAGTGATAGATGCTGACTTAATGAGTTTTGTGTTATACTCTTTATAATCTCAGATTTGGAATGTCATTGAAAGATTCTTAATAAGAATAAAAATATCAAAGAGAATTCTCTTTAAAAAGAGACTATTAAAGGAATTCTTCTGCAGTTCATAAATTGAGAGTAGGGAAAGAGACAATTTTTTTTTTATAAGTTAAAAGAATAATAGCACTTGAAATGCCCCAGATAACCAAATAGGTAAGACCCTATGTCTTTGAGTAGTTTTAAGATGACTAAGCAGTCTGAACGGTCATCCAGATCATTCATTGCTCAGACAAACAATAGTTGATTAAACAATTGTTTAAATCATTTGTCATCCATTCAGGAGTAGATCAACAATTGATTAGCTGTGAGATATATGATAAATAAGCAGCCATGAAGACCTGAACTAAGTCTCCATTTGCATTAATGAATCTACTAAAAGCTACATAGCCTTAATGTTGCAATTTAAATCTGTTCTTACTTTCTGTCCTAAAATGATTTCTTTATCTTAATAATTGCACAAAGAAGCAGCCTGGTATATGGGATAAAGTGGTGGTTTTGGTATTAGGGAGACCAGCATTCAAACTGTCTCTGATATTTGAAACCAGCTCTTTACCCTTGGCAAGTCACAAAATAATATTTGAGAGTTGGAAGAGTCCTCAGAGACAATCTAGTTCAACCTACAAAAGAATAAATCCCTACTAGAATACACTGTGGTGAGTAGTCATCCTGGCTTTGCTTGAAAACCACAGAGGCGGAACTCACCAACTCTCAAAACAGCCCATTATGCTTTGGAGGACTTCCAATTGTTGGAAAGTTTTCCTGACCTTGAATCTAAATTTTCCTTTGTAGCTTCATCCTTTTTCTCCTGATTCTGCCTTTTGGATTCAAACAGGAAAAAAAAATCAGATTCTTCCTCCATATGACAGCTCTTCAAATGCTTACATCTATAATGCCCTGGTAGTCCCTCCTCACTTCACCCCTAGTCTTCAAGTCTTCTCCAATCTAAACATTTTCAGTTCCTTAAATGATTCCAGATATAACATAGACTCAAGATACTTCACTATCCTGGTTTATTTCCTTTGAACACTCTGTTTTATCAATGTTCCTTTTAAACCATGCTGCCCAGAACTGAATACAGTATTGAAGACGAAGTATGATGAGGATAGAGTACAGTAGGGTTACAGGTTCCTTATTACTTAAAGGCTCTCTTAATACCTCTCTCTCTCTTTTTCTCTCTCTCTCCCTCTCTCTCTTTTTGTTTGTTTGTTTGTTTGTTTGTTTTTGCTTTTGGTGAGGCAATTTGGGTTAAGTGACTTGCCCAGGGTCACACAGCTAGTAAATGTCAAGTATCTGAGGCCAGATTTGAGCTCAGGTCCTCCTGACTCTAAGGCCAGCACTCTATCCACTGGGCCATCTAGCTACCCCTAATGCCTCTCTTAATGTACCCCAAGAACACATTAGCTTTTTTTAACATGATATGACATGGCTGACATGTTGAGCTTGTAGTCCACTAACTTCCACATTTTGTCAAAACAGCTGCTGTCTAAAAATAAATCCCATGTCTTATTCTGAGGAAATTGTTTTACCCAATTGCATTTAATCTTGGATTCAGCACAATACTCCAGCTTGTCAAGATTCTTTTGGATCCTCCCTTAATTCTCTAGTGTGGGAGCCACTCTTGCCATGTTTTTTTTGTTGTTGTTGTTTGTTTGTTTTTGTTTTTTTTTTAATCTGTAAATTTGATAAGACTGCAATGTATATATTCATCCAAGGTATTTGTAAAAATATTAAACAGAACATGGTCAAGCACAGATCCCTGGAAGACTCTTTTGGAGAATTCCTGTCACATTGACATGGAACCATTAACAGCTATCCTTTGAGTTCGGCCATCAACCCCTCTATTTCTATTATAATTGAATCTGATCTCTCCATTATGTCCCTAAGACTAGGAAGAGATTGTTTATAAACATCTTTGCTAAAAATCAGTAAATTATATCTCCAGCCTTCCCCTCATCTACCAGCTTATTAATCCTGTTGAAAAAAAATAGAATGAGTTTAGTGTGGCATGACTTACTGTTGATGAAATCATCCTGGGTCTTTGTAATCACTGCTTCGTCTTCTAGAGGTCAATCAACCATTTCTTTATTGATCAATAATTTTTCCAGGAATTGAAGTGAATGTCACTGCCCTATAGTGTGCAGAGTTTGTTAAGAAATCTATAGGGTCTATAATGGCTGTAAGGCTTCTTACTTTACTTACAGTGACTCAGACTTAGGATGTTATCAGACTCACAATGATGAGATCACGGATCTTGGTCATAATTTTGTTGTAAACCCAATTAATCCCAAGAAAGGATATAAAATAATTTAGGTCCTTGCATATAATGTGGCACTTTTATTTCTCTCAGATTGAGCATAAAGACAGATCAGCAATTTTAATTACATGCCATGTAGGTGCTTCCCATGTACTCATAGTATATACGGACTGAGTGTTAGCATATGGTTACATGGTTACAATTATAAACATAGTTATAATTGTGGCACATCAGAATTAACTGTACCCATGTTGTAAGTATAGCCTATCAGTAGGACATTTTCTAACTGTGTTAGCATTGAGTCTAACTCTACTCTTTTGAAACTAAAGTGCCATCTAAGTAGCCATTATCTGGTGAATGAGGAAAATGAGGAGACAAGCTTAAATAATTCAGACAGAATTTCTTGCTCCCATTTGTCCTCCTAGGACTACATATAATGTTTTCAGAATATAGCCTGAAGATAATTCCTTGATTGTATATACATCTAATGGCCAAAAATGCACCTTTCATAAAAGTATGGGGGAAGGGGAATCAGAGGGGAAGACCTAGTCATCAACAATGCTGAATTATTGTGTTCTTGGGCAAAGTAAGCATGGTTGGCAGCATAACTGTAGAATGTTCACTCTTAACAGCTTTAAAAAAAACACCAATATTTTATATATTTTTTCAGTTAACATGTATTTCTCTTCTCTCTTACTCCTCCTTTTTCTTCTCCCCAGCTATGGAAAGGTTTGGGTGGGGCCAGGGCAGGGCTTGTGACAAGTATGGATATTTAAACAAAGCAAATTCCTTCATTGTCCATATCCAAAATTTTATGTCTCATTCTGCATCTTTAGTCCATTACTTCTTAGTCAGGAAGTGGGCAGCATACTTTATTGGTCCTCTGGAATTGTGGTTCACCATTGCACTGATGAGTCTTTTGTCTTTACAATGTTATTGTTGTATAAGTTGCTTTCCTCTTCCTACTCATTTGTTTCTGCATTTTTTCATACAAGTTCTCACAGGTGTCTATCAGCTTTTTTGGTGGTCATAAAATTCATGTAAAATCATAGACTAAAGATGAAAGCTAGAAGGGACCCTGGATATTACCTAATCTGCCTCCCCCTCATTGTACAGGGGAGGAAATTGAGACCTAGAAGGTACAAGTGACATATCAAAGGTAACACATAAAGTAGAATAGTGGCAAAGTCAGAACTTAGGTCAGGTTTCCAGACTCCAAAGTCAGTATTCTCCTTGTTCACTGTTGGGTTTTTTGTTTGTTCATCTGTCTGTTTTGTTTGATCACATTTGTAATTTTATTGGTATAGGGAACTCTACAGAAGAAACAACTTCTGTCAGTGTAGATCTGCTAAAGCTCTTTAATTTAGATGCTGGAGAGTAGCCTGGGGGCATTAACTCTTTGAGTGATTTGCATGGGATCCTAAAGTCAGTGTTAGAAGCAGTATTTGAGCCCTGATCTTCCTGACTTTGAGATAAGCTTTGTGTGCATTTGTTTATTATGAAATTTGATTATTAATTTTGATGACACACATTTTCTCTCTAGTCTCACTGAAAAAAGTTCACAAATCCATACTTGTCTTTAACTGCTTTTCTTTCCTTTTCTTTTTCTTTTCTTTCTTTCTTTTTTTTTTAACCACAAAGAGCTTCTCTGGAAGGTGAGCAAGAGTGACCATAGGCTTTCCCAAATTTTTGTAAATCACATGATCCTTGATAACTTCAAACTTTTACTGATGCCTGAGCAATGTCCTATTATTTTGCTAAGGTTGATTGTGCCGATTTGTCCTGCACTCTTACTGATATTGATTCAAGAGTCAAAATGTTGATTTTTTTTTAGGAGTTTTTAAATGTTTACTAGAGCAGTGGATGTTACAGTGCATTAACTTCAGAAATTCACCACTGCTGTGGTTGCCAGTCTCAAACAAAGAACTTATCTGTTCACACAAAACTGAAAAGGAAGAACTAAGTTCATGTGCATCATAATAAAATGTGTTTGTGTGGCAAAATTCAGCTTAATTCTCCTCTTCTGTGCTGTGGAGTTAGGACCACATCTATAAAGCTTTCACTCTATCAGATTCAGAAACCAAATGAACACAAAATAGAATTTGATTGAAAGACACGAGACCTAGGATTTAGTCTTGGCTTTAGTCTACAGGATGTCCCAAAAGTCTTAGTGCATTCTAAAGCTATTGAAGCCTATAGCGTAGTATTGCTAGACTTGGAGTCCGGAAAATTTTGTTTTGAATCTCATATATGACATTTGCTAGCTGTGCTCTACTGAGTCAATCACTACACCTAACAGAGTCTTTGGTTTCTCACTAAATGAGGAAAATAAAAGAACTTCCCATAATTATGACAATCAAATGAGACAATTCATGTAAAGTGTTACAACTCTTAAAGCAATATCTAAATGTGAGCTATATTATTATTACCATTAACTATCTGTCTGACCTTGAAAAAGTCATTTGGCTTCATTGGGTCTTAGTCTTGTCATCTGCAAAATGGGAACAAGATATCTTTATTACTTAGTTTTGTCAAGAACACGTAATGTAAGACTAATCTCATTTCCATTTTTGGTAAGATGATTAGGCAAGTAGATCAAGATAATGACATAGACATTATATGTTTTGATTCCAGCAAAGTGTTTGACAAAGTCTCATATAATAACCTTGTGGAAAATATGATGTAATGTGGGCTGAATAACACAAATTGAGAGTATTCAAAGGTGTTGAAACAACCTCATGAGAAAGCTTAGATTATTATTGGTTCAGTGTTTCTCTTGAGGGATGACTCAAACAGAAAGCTAATGGGTTCTTTCTAGGGCTGTTCTGTTCAACATTTTTATTGATGACTTTGATGAAAGAATAAATGGCACACATTGAATTTGCCAGTGACATAAAGTTAGAGGGGATAGATTTTCCATTCAGAGAAAGAATTGGGATCTAAGAAGCTTTGAATGTTTAATTCTATTGACTGAATGAGATCCATAAGATAAAATTAATTAAAAAAAGATTAATGCAAAGTCCTATGCCTAGATTTAGATAATCAATGATACAAGTACAGGTTGTGGGTAATATGGCTTGGCAGGAGTTTACATGATAAAAGATTTGGGGTTTTAGTGGAACACAAACAATCAGGAACTTGACTGCTAAAATATCACAGGGTCACAGAATTTTTGAGGTGTGAGAGACATCTGAGGTGATGTAGTCCACCAATCCCAGAAAAATTACCACTGTAACATGACCAATAAGTAGTCTTCTGGCCTTTTCTTGAAGATCTTTCCAGTAAGAGAGAACTCACTACCTCCCAATTTAGTCCACTCCACTTTTGTTTACTTCTCATTGTTAGGTTTTCCTTACCTGAAAGCTGAAATTTACTTCTTTGAAATCCCACTTTTGCTTCCAAGTTCTGTCTTCTAGGAAGCCAAGAAGAAAAAAACTTAGACTCTCCTAAACATTACAGATCTATGATTACTTAAAAATATGTCATATGCCCCCACTTCTTGCTTTCTCTTTCATAAGCTAAATATACTCTATTCTTTCAACATATTTTCTTAAAAATGATTATTTCTATAAAAACATCATAAAATAATTATTCACCATCTAGGTTGCCTTCAAGCGTATTTATTTCCTACCTAAAATGTGAAGCCCAGAGCTAAACAAAGAATTTCAAAAGTGTTCTGACCAAAGAAGAGTAGAGTAAGATTGTTGATTCCATTGTTCCTGACGCTTAATTTTTTCTCTCTTGATTCAGCTAGGTGGTGTAGCTGATAGAACACTGGCCTAGGAATCAGGAAGACCTGAGTTCACAGTCGAGCCTCAGATACTTATTAGCTGTGTGACTTTGGACAAATCACTTAACATCTGATTGACTCATTTTCCTCAAGTGTAAAATGGGGATAATAATAGCAACTACCTTCCGGGGCTGTTGTGAAGATCAAATGAAATAATATTTGAAAACAAAGCATAATACCTGCCACATAGTAGATGTTATATATGTGCTATTATTGTTATTATTAATATTCATATTAAGGAAGTTAGGTGGTATAGTAGAGCACCCAGATATACTGTGAAAATCAAATGAAATCTGTGTAAAATTTTTTGCAAAGTTATAAATATTATTATTACTGAATTTTCAGTCCATTAACCCAACTACTCTATCCCAGATCATTTTTTTGTGTCTAGCCATGTTAATTTTGCATTTTTGAAGTTGAATTGTGGGAACCCAGGTATAAGATTTTATATTTATTCTCATGAAATGCTATCTTCTTAGTTTTGTTACAAAAACAAGCCAATCAGCATCCTGTCTGTATTAAGCAGTGTCTTAATTTAGCTTATTCCATCTCATCTTAATCAATTGTAACATTGTGGAACACGCTACCCCTTCCTTTTTTGCTCATAAGGTTAAGTAGCACAGAATCCAGCACACAACCTTGGAGACCTTTAACCTTCAAACCATTAATAATAACTTTTTATTCCAGCATTAGATGGCAGAGCACAGTGTTACTACGAAAGTTTGAGTACCCGGGGTGTAGTGGTGATCATAGCTGTAAGTCTAAAGTAAAGAGTTTATTACTGACCTTTCCAAAAATGCCAATAGTAGAGTCTGCCTCCCTTGCTCTCTGACCAGTGGGATGACTTTCTTTTTCTTTATAAAAACACTGTTCACAACTGGGAATTTCACTGGGGCAGTCTCCATTTATTAATATGTCTCTTATAGTTGATTATGAATGTATCAAATGTGTACCTAAAACATTGGGCATCAAATTGTGATCTCCTTGCCTTAACTCTGCATATTCTCCATCATCCAGGGCTGTAAGAACTCCTGACATTTGAAGCTATCCTACCAAGTTGCCATAGCAACAGGAAAAAGAAAAAGAAGAAAAAAAATCAGATCTGAAGACTGCAGTTTATGGTCACTGTACTTCTCAACTAGGCCTCGATTGCTCCAGATTTCAGTTTTGTCTACGACTTCACTTTGTTTCTCAAACTCTGCTCCAGTGTCTGACAGCTCCTGCCTTCGTTTGTAGTTGATGGAGTCCTCTTGCAAGTTGCGACGGCTGTGCAGTTACCCTGAGCACTGAAGGATCCTGACATCTCACTTGACCTTCTGGGAATGGAAGAAAAAGAAAATTCAAGGATGACTACTTGTTTTTGATATCTGTTGACATATTGCTATTCAGCTGTTCAAAGTGCTTTGTTTGTGGGTTGGTATTTGTATATGTATGAGTATACGTATGTATATATACACACATTGTATTTATATAGAGAGACTATACACCATAGGTTAGTTTTGCTATGTTGTTCATGCTGACAGGTTAAATGATGTAGTGACAGAGTAGCCCAGCTGTTGAGGGTGAAGTCTGAGCTAAAGCAGCTGCTAACACCTTGGGGTGCTCAACTTCCAGATACACACTAAGGCACTGAGGTGCTCCACATTTGTCACTGGGGCTCCAAGATCCAGTTGCTACAGAGCTGGCATATGTACCCTGGCTTTCTTCTCCAGTTTGACCTTGGCCCTGGAGGCAAAAAGTTCTCTAGCCACTGGTAATAAATTACCAGGCAGGTCTGTCAAGAGGGAATATGCAACAGAAAGTTCTGTCAAGTTAATAATTCCTTCTCCTAAGCCTCAGGGGATTCTATAACTCTCCAGACCAATTTCCATTGGTATCATCTTCTATAATTCTGGGGAGGTTGGAAGGAACACAGAGCAGGGGAAATATCAACCCTGTATGAAGCAAAGGGCTGAAATATTTTTGCATGGACGTCAACCCAGCATGTCCATGCACCTTGAATATCTAGGTGTCACTGGAGTTTTCAGGGAAATGGGTCATCCAAGAGATGCTGTTGTTTCTCCTCAGTAAATGATAACTCCACCATTGGCAACAGGTGAGATAATGTGCATATCTGAGGAGGACAAGCAGCACTGTATTTTATAAATCTAGAAACATACATATACATATATACATAATACGCACACATGTTTGTTTTAACTATACAAATACATATACGTATACAATACAGGAAGTCTTGTAATTTTTTTTTTCCTTCTGGTGAATCAACCACCACTATTTGCAAATCTGATGAGAAAGAGTGTTCATCATGTATGAAGAGGAAATGATTTTCATTCTGTGAGCATGTAAAGGTTACAAGGCAGCTACTGCTTGCCCCAAGACCTTCTCTTGTGAATAAAATCTGTACATGAACCATCAAAGCTCACACCAAATTTTTATATGAAAACAGAAGTAGTGACAGACTGTAGCTTTTCTTAGGGCTTGCCAGTAACTAGGGTAAGAAAAGTGTCTTAGAGTATTTTACTGCAGTTGCTTACTAAGGGTTTAACCACAGAAAACAAAACAAAACAAAACAAAAAAAATGCTTTCTTATGCAATAGGTGTTGGCATCTGCATCGCTTTAGTCAGACTTTTCTAGTGATTAGGGGTCACATGTTGTCTTTCTTGCCTGAAGTTATAAAGCTAGTGCTCCATACACTGTATTTGTTTCAATAGTAAATCTTTTGGACGCGCACATAATACAAAGCGTTTTTTTTTCCTCCATTGAAATAAATGGGTATTGGTGGTTAACATTGCTGAATAATAGCTTTTCTCTATTTTCTGGTGTTGTATGGATTCTTTCTCCAATCCTTTGCCTCTTTGCTGATACAATAGTAACATTCATGCTAGGCTTTACCTTGTCATAAACAATCTTTTTATGCTCTCCTCAGTACCACCGATGCTGCGTGAATCACATTGATGTGTGGAATAGTCTTACGGGATAAACACTGGTTTGTTCTGAAAAGTCATGAACTCACAGTAGTGTCCCTCAATTAGTTTTAACTGTCTTAATGACCAATTTGGATTGTCACCCTTTTAGCTGAGAAGGGAGATGACAGAACCAGACCGAACGTTATGATCTTCACTGGTAGTCTGCCTTCAGTACATGCCCCAAACACCAGGAAATATGACTGTCACTTTTGCTCAGTGACTGTCATTTTTGTGTTAATTATAACATAAGCCCATTTGGAGACCAAGAGATGTCACTTTGTTCTTCCAGCTTAGGGCCTTGCCCTTTGCTTGGCAATGTTTTTCCTCCCGGGGTTCACAGACTCACTACGCTGAGGCAAACCTGGGTCTGCAATGCTCCTGGACATCCTGAAAGAACATTTCCCACAGCACACACATGCATACACATGAACCTGAAGACATTTGAGTCAGGTTTAATAACCTGACATCCGTTATTTAGCAAGGGCCTTCTGCTGGCCGCACTTAAAAATAACATGCTTCAAACATTGGTTGTCTTCACCACTCCAACTGTATCATATTTATATAGAGCTTTAGAGTTTGCAAAATCCCTTCCTCACAATAATCCTGTAAGGTAGGTAACACTCCTCCAACCTTCCTCCCCTCCCCAGAAAAAAATAAAGGAATAAATAAGCAAAATAATAGGTATAGAAATAAGGAAAGTGAGATTTAGAGATACACAAATAATAAATTTCAATGTCAGAACCTGAACTCAGGTTTCCAACTCAAAGACCATTCTGTTGCCCCTTATACCTTACTACTCTCTAAAACCTAAATGAGCTGCCACTGTAGACTGGAGCTGTCTGTCTATATGGGGGAAGCCATTTCAACTATATCTTATTGACTCTCCTTCAAACTCCTTACTTTTTACCACATGGATAGTAGTTCTTTACTTTTAAACTTAGGGGCCCCTAAAGAACTTCTCAGAGACAATGCAATGTACAGCTTGGCATAGTGAAACACATTACAACAAGGGATAGAATGAATCAGTATTTTCTTAATAATGAGGGAGCATGATGGACATTAGGCCTCAGTGTTCCATCTCACTGAAGATCCCCAAGGCCTATGTTATCACCCTCCTACATAAATTTGCTGTTTAGTTCCTCCCAGACACCAACATGCCTACGGTTCTTACTAGCAGTGTATAGGTCTCTCTAAGATCTTACTTCCCTCATCCTTTAAAGAAAACTCCTGGGGATAGAAAGGTTAAAGGCATGTCCTAAATTTCAGAAACTTTTAGGCATTTTAAAGGATATGCATATTATTCAAATAAAACATTAAAAAAAAAAGAAAAGTTACCTCCAAAATGGAATCTTCTTTTATTTCAGGTTTATAGTGACATAATTTAGAGGAGACTTCAAGGTGCTTTGTACCTAAAATTTGGGAGAATATTTTTTTCTTAAAAATACAAATTATAAAGAAAAAAATGGGACTTTTTACTTGAATTGTCCAGATAATTATAGTTTTCTACTGCTCTTTAGTAATGCAAATCAGGAAGTTAAACAAAGGTTAGTTTTCTTTACCCCATGTGTGTTATAAAGAGTGGCCGGCTGTTTAAAATATGCTTACTACTAAAATACACATAATTCAATATTTTACAAAGTCTATCTTTTCATCAGCATGAATATCTCCACCGCCAATACAGTTATAATCTCCTACTCTCCATAGAAGATGGATTTTTTGTTGTTTGTTTGTTTGTTTGTTTTGGTGAATGTCTGAGGGCAAAAACATTCATTACCAATTGGTCTGTTCTTTGGTGTTGGGTTTTGGGTTCCTAGATAATCTGATCCTCACTCAACAAATACAGTCATCTGACACCCTTCCAAATTGGAAAATCTTGTCAGAGATTGCACACCACTGGCATGATCTTGAAGAACCTCCAAATCGTGGGTTTTCATGATATAATCCAAAATAATTAGATGATTTTCATTGGAAACATTTTAATAAAACATGTACATAATTATTTGCATTTTGGCAAACATACCAGGGCTCTTCCAAAAGATATTGGCATTGTGTAGGTGATTCAGGAGTTATCAGTCTGAAAATTCAAAGAGAATTATTCCAGATTATTTGTCTCATAGTTGTTTAATAAGGCTCAGATTCACAGGAAAAAAAAAGTCAGAGCTCAACAGGATTCTAAGAGATCATCTAGCACAATTCATTCCCTTTCTTAGAATCTCCAAAAAGTGGTTATCTAATCTCCATTTGATAAACTACAGTGATGAGAGAACTCACTACTTCCCAGGGCAACATGTGCTGCCTTTTAAAATCAATTAATTATTTATTTATTTTTAGTTTTCAACATTCACTTCCACAAGATTTTGTGTTCCACATTTTCTCCCCATCTCTCCCCTCCCCCACCCCAAGATGGCATGCATTCTGATTTCCCCTTCCCTCAATCTGCCCATCCTTCTATCACCCCCCCATTCTCTTATCCCCTTCCCCTTCTATTTTTCTGTAGGGCAAGATAGATTTCTATACCCCATTGCCTATATATCATATTTCCCAAGTGCATGTAGAAACTTTTTAAACATTTTTTACAATTTCTAAATTTAAACACTTTAAACAATTTTTGACATTCGTTTTTAAAACAAGTTCCAAATTCTTTCCCTTCCTCCCTCCCCACCCACCCTCATTGAGGAGGCAAGCAATTTGATATAGGTGATGCATGTATAGTCATGCAAAACACTTCCATAATAGTCATGTTGTGAAAGACTAACTATATTTCCTTCCATCCTATCCCTAACCCTCCCATTTATTCTATTCTTTCCTTTGACCCTGTCCCTTCTCAAAAGTATTTGCTTCAGATTAGCCCCTCCCCCAATCACATTCTGCTTTTCAACAAATCAACACACCATCTGAAATGGTCTTTACAACAATGACCAGTTCCTTCTAGTTCCATCCTCTGAGAATAAGCAAAATGATTATAATCTCTTTTCCATTTTACAGCCCTTCAAATACTTGAAGATAATTCTTATATTTCATATCTCCAACCCCAGAAGTCATCTATTCTCTGGGATAAATATTCTTCATTCCTTCAATTGGTCTTCCCCCAGAAATCCAATTGCCCACATCTGTATATGCTCTAGCTTGTCAATTTCCTTTCTAAAATGTAGGGCCCAGAACAGAAAACAATATTCCAGATATTGTGTAATCAGGTCAAAGTACAATGGGACTATCACCTCCCTTGTTCAGGAAACCATGTCTCAGTTAATATAGCCAAAGTTTGCATTTACTCTTTGGCTCCTGCGTTGATTTATATTAAATTTGTAGCTTCCACATTAAAGCTTCTGGATCCTTTTCAGATGAACTGTTACCTACCAATCCTGTACTTGATTGTTGATTTTTAAAAATATAAGTGTAGGACTTTGTAGTTCTCTATATTACGTTTCATCTATTTAGAGTGTACCCACTGCTCTAGCCCACAGAAACAATTTAGGTTCCCTATCCTGTGTTTTGGTGTGTCCCCTATCCCTTCACGTTTTATGCATTCTTCAATTTGATAAGCATGCCATTTATGCTTAGTGAAACAATTCAGAGAAGCATGGATTTTTGAGATCTTACATACCAACTCTTAAAAACTTCATTTACACTTTAAGCTATCATTTAATAAAGATCTTCCTCAAAGGACAGAGGAAAAAAGTTTGTATTCTATTCCAGTGAAATAAAATCTGTTGTGAACTTCAATTATGATAACTTAAAAACATCAGGGAAGGCTGAGACTGATGCTGTGGCTTGGGTTGTGGTGTATATTACTGTACCAAAGACAGTCTAAGGATGTTGTTTTATAATATGCTGTCTCTCCCCACCCCATGAATCAGATGTGTTGTGGGTAAAAATAAAGAAGTAAACCTGTCTTAAGAGGCCCCGTATTGATGTTTTACAGATGAGAGAATAGATTTGGCTCTTCTCACCTAAATCTAATTAGGATAGAGAAGCATTCTAGATCACTCACAGGGAAGAATACACTTTGGACCCTCAATTACTGAATATAACTACCGAAATTGATCAAATTAACCAGTGCTTCACCTTGTGTCCATTTCACTGGTCATCATTTAGACATAATCTCTAAGTAATCCTTGGAACTTCTATTGCTGAAAATGTATAAACTCATCCCCACAGCTCTACCATCATGTACTATACATATGAAACTTTTAAAAAGCCAATGGATGTTCAAAACAGAGTTTCTTTCTCTTCCAATTATTCTTACCTTTCCATCTCACTGATCATATACACATATACATATACACACACATACACACACACACACACACACACACACACACACACACGTGTTGCTGAGTCAGGACATCTGAGTTAAGCAATAATGAAATCATGTTGTTCCAGGTGGCTAACTTCTTTCTCTTTTAAAATGTCTAACCGTGGGGGAATGAGAAAGTCCTTCGGAAGGAGGAATAAGTGAACCCTTGTCTCAATAATTAAACAATATTGCTGATAATCCTTTACTACATGATCCCAACCAAAACCAAGGACAAGAAGCATTGATCAAACTGGTTCACACACACACACACACACACACACACACACACACACACACACACAAATTGATGAAATGGTGACTGCTTTGGTCCATAGGTGCTATCACTCAAACCTTACTGTCTGATTCTGTACCTTTTCAGTCCACTAACATTACAGTGAAGGCTCTATGATCCAGAGGCTAGTTTGGAGAAGCAGATTTAGGAGGATGAGAAATGGTGATCTTGAAGCTTCCTCAACTGTTAGAGTGCCAGATGACTGAGCTTGTTTTGGTATATTTAGCTTGTGGGAAGCAGGGCAATCTCTGAAGGATATTGAATGCAGTTGGGTCCTAATGAGTTTATGGATAATTTCTAATTATATACATGCAGCATGCTGAATATACTTCATTTTCTGAACTATACCTACATGATATAAGCAAGAATAGAAGAGAGAAGGACCCCTTTCCTGTTGACTGTAAACCCTTTAAGTATTGGGACATCCCACCACAAGTCATCACTCCCTAGTAGCATCGCTCATCTCCTAGGCTGCCTGCTATGTTTTCTGGATTCATTGTTATTCAATCACTAAATTATTTCTTTAATAAATTGTTGGAGTCAGTGTAAGGCAAATACAACATCATTACTGTATAAAATTAGTCCTATCATTGCCATTCTAATTGTTCATTTGTTAGCCTAGCTAATAAACTATAAATATTCGGGAGAAGGGTCTCAGCCACCCATCAGCTGAGTGTTGGTCTCTTTGGGGAGCACATGTAGCCATGGTCATAGAAAGAAATGATGAGACAGAATGCATAAGTCAGAATTCATGAACAATTATAATTCCGTGAATTGAGATGACTGGCCCCTTACTTAAGCACAGGTGGGAGTTGCAATTTGATCCAGAGCAGTCACTGAAATAGGAACAATTCATCCATGAAGTATTGACTTTTCCCACAGTTACCTTAATTTCTGTTGACTTAGGCATCTGAATGTTGGAAACTTGGCCAGCTTGGGGGTCATTTTGTTCAAAGTTTCCAAAGTCCACCTTATCAGATACATCAGGAAATGATACATGTTAGGGAAAAATCATTATAATTTCATTGTAGGGAAGTGGCTTGTAAAAGGAATCTAACCATGGCTGATGAGCTCTGTTCTTTCTCTGCTTTTACTGGGAAAAATGTTTTATATTTTGGAGACTAATGACATCTCCAAATTTGCAACATAAATTGCTTTGTTGTAAAATAATATGTGTGCTATACTGTGTGCTTGTGTGTATTGGAATTCAGATTGTAAAGTAAATAAGTGGGAGAGAACCTGTGTTAGCTGGAGAAAGAAAAGCAGGCTCTGAGGTCAAGATCAACACTTCCACGGAACGTAAGTGTCAATGAGTACTTACTCCCTCTTCTTCCCCTCCACAGTGAGCTCTTCTCAAAAATGTTCATATTTGTAAAATATTCCTTTTCGTAAATGCTCAAAACAGAGAAAAATTTGTTGTCTTAAAATATATAATTTTGATGCTGATGCAGCTCCTTTGGGCCCTAGTTGCTGAATTGCTCACAATTTCCGAGGTGTAAATAAACATCTTGATTTATGATGTGGTTGCAAATAAACTTGTGATTTATTTGTGAAATGCTCTAGTAAAGGCCACCTGGGGTTTACTTGTACATTCTATCTTGGGCCTTTCTCAGGCAGTATTCCTTTATCACAGGAAACCAAGGGCCTGATGCTGTCTACCTGCCTGACTACCCACCTGTCTTTAGTCTGGTATTCTCAAAGGCAAAAAAAAAAAAAAGTTGGCTCCTAATTAATTAACACTATCTCACCCATGAAACCACTAGGAACTTCCTAACGTGAGTCAAAATTTCAAAGTATTTCAAAAATCTCCTGGTTGAAGCAACATTATGGCAAAGGGAGAAAAATCACATAGAATATTAAAAAAAGTTATAATGAATGGTATTTTGGGATGGGTCCAGACCTGTCATTTCATCCATGTAGAGATCCTCTGGTATGGAAATCCCCACCAATGTAAAGTCTTAGAGAGTTACTTGGAGGATTCATAGTTTTGGGAGGCTTGTCTATCATTGGATAGCTAGGATGTATCAGTCAGAGGACTTGAACACAAGTGTTCCCAACTCCAAGTCTGGTCCTCTCTGCATTGTACCATGCTATCTCTCAATCTACTCAACAACAAATAGCTAAATAATTGGCAAATATACCAACTCTTCAGAAGAAAGGTGGGAACCATTGACTCAGATGTCTGAAGGTTTCACTCTCTCTCCAATTCCACTGTATAATTAAATTGGCTGAGTATTAATATGGCTGCTCTTCTAGTTGGGATATATGGGGCATAGGGTTCTCATTTCCTGATTCAAAAAGTTTTGCTCTTTGCTCGATGGCAGGAACAACCAGCCTCAGGCAAAAATGACATATAGATAAAGCATTTTTTAGTTTCTACCTCTCATAAGCATTCTTCCACAATTTAACTGTTCTCCACCTTCTCCTTCCCCTGCCCCTACATTCTTTAATGTATCCTCTTCCCCTACATCCACTGTTATCCTTCTTGGCCCAGTGTTCCCATGATGCCAGCTGGATACTCAGGCATTATCATTGCCGTGACTCTGTTAACATTTATCCATTGAAACTCAGGAGTATTATGATCAAGAAACATTTCCCATCTCTGTACCTCCCCAAGGCCACCACTAGATAATATGATCAATTTATTCAAGACAATATATGTATTTATAAGATAGATAGGCCTTCTTCCCTTTTCCAGGTAACTCACAGTCAATAATATTACCCCTATTAAACAATGACTTTGTAAATACAATGATGTTTCTGCCAATGATCACTGACACTATATACCAAGAAAATTACAAAGTATTTACAAGGAAGCAACTCAACAAGAAAGAATTTTTTGTTTGTTTGATTGTTTAGATAAGGGGTTTACTATGTGCATGATGTCTGGTGTGTTGGTGATAAAAGCACAAATATGTAAGAGTCATTATCCTTAAGGAGTGTAACCTGCCACTAAAGGAGTCACGTGAACACATGGAAGTATACACATAATACATGCAAGATGAATATAAGGTATTTTGGGGTGGTTGAAGGTACAAACAGAGGGATCAGGAAAGGCCTCATTTAGGAGGGGTGATCTGATCTGAGAAAACTAGGGATTTAAATTGCCAATTAATTTATGGATTTATGAAATTTGGACAGGTACACTCAGTTCTTGCAGGGAAAGGCCATGATGGTACTGGCGAGTAATGGTTCAATCTTACTTTAACAGGGCACCTTCTGTTCAGGGGCAAACAGCACTGAAAGTACAGAGAAAAATGGCATAAAGGAAGGAGTGGTGTAGAGGCAGGAGACATGGGGATGAGCGTGGCAAGGTAGAGGAAGGCAGGTAGCATGGAGAGGAGATATGGGAAGGGGCAGAAGCACAGAGTATAATCAATGTAACCACCAGAGTACTTGGCAGCACAAACACAATGCAGATGGAGTTGGGCTAGAGGGGACAGGAGTTTGGGGTCTCATAGGGTTTTGGTAAGGGACAGACTAATTCTTATCCATGCCACCTTTGGGATGATTTATTAACATATCCAAATCACCTCAAAATTATCAGCAATAATTGGTTCATTAACAAATCCACATAATCTCAAACTTAACAGCCCCCTTGGGTGTTTTGCTAGTCTTTCTGTGGATGTCTGGAACTTCTCTGAAATTTACATATCATAGAACTAAAATGCCCTAACAGCAATGCTTCTGATGATTTAGCATATAGTCTCAGGATCTAATTTTGAGTTAATATAGGATATAATTTGCAAATTATGCTCTTCTTTGGCACAGTCTGTAAGTGACTTCTAGGTTCCCTTTTGCAATCTTACTTCCTGCTTTGTTATTTTTATATTTGCTACTTATAAATGTATTTACTATATTAACTAGAAAAGGGGGGACAGTATTTAGGGGTATGAGAACAAGATGTGACCAGTACAAGATACAATTTTAACACAAGATTGAAAGAGGTGGTGAAAAGAAAGAGCATTTCAGGGTAGGCAGAGCAACCTGTACAAATGCATGAACAGAAAAGGTAAAATATCAGTTGTGGGAAACAAAGAGGTCATTTTGGCTTGAACTCCAGTGTCCAAGGAGAAAGTTCCTTCATTGTCAACCTGGGAATTTGAGGAAATCTGGGTAATGCTTGTCTATGACCCTCAAGTTAACATGGTAATCCTTGGGGAAACAGTTCACATATTAAAAAAAAAATGTACCTGATCTCAAAGCACTTTTAGTTTAAGGTAAGAGTTCTCAACTTAAGGTCCATGAGCTTAATTTTTTTAATATTATGATAACCACATGATTTATGAATTTAATATAATTGATGCATTTAAATGAATATGAAGCATCTAGGTAGAGCAACAGATAAGAGTGCTAACGTTGGAGACAAGAAGACATGAATTCAAATTCTTCTTCAGACACTTAATAGCTGTGTGATACTGTCCAAGTCACATAACATCTGTTTGCATCACTTTTCTCATCTGTAAAGTAAGGATAATAGTAGCATCTACCTCCAAAAATTTCTGTGAGGATAAAATGAGATAATATTTGTATAGTGATTTGTAAACCTTTAAACACCATTTAAATGCTTGGTATTATTATTATATTATTCTGAGAATGAAGTTCATAGGCTTCATCAGACTGCCAAAGGGGTTCATGACATAAAAAAAGTTTGACTGCTTTTTTTTTCTGATTCTATTTAGCATGTGTACAGTTAAGTGTAATATAAAGTATGGTGGAATGGATCCAAAGGGAAGATCTGGGCATCTCAGTGGAAAACTTAAGAAGGGGATAAATAGTGTGCACTTCCCCACTTTTAGACTTCCACAAGGTATGAAGTGAGTAATTTGAGAAAAAAGTGCCTTGATAGTAAGAAAGAGGAGAGTGGGGCCTCAGCCTTCAACAAATAGCTTCACATGGGTGGTGAAGGTGGTGTTTGTTGGAAGGGGACATGCTACCAGCATGGAAGAAGCAGAAGACATAAACTGCTATCCCATCACACATATAGCTGAGGGACAGACTGCTTGTACACACAGCGGCTGGACCTAAGTAAAATCAGTGGATGCTACCAATATTTCTACCTGTACAACTTCTTGGGCCTTTGAAACAATTCATTTATCAAACCCAAAAGGGCGAGATGGATGCCATGCCAATGGTCCTGTTTGCCTAGGGTTGGGGAAAGTAGGGGAGGAGGCCAAAGGTAGGTGGGTGGAGAAGATTTATCTCTCTTCCTTCTACCCCCTCCCTCCTGGTGGACTGAACATGGACTCTCTGGAGTGAATGGGGTGCTCAGAGAGGACTAGCACCTCTAGTGTGAGAGCTTGCCACGCACTTTTCAGGGTTGTTTATCCACCTTTAGTGTTCACCTGGCACTCAATTCTCACTTGTAGCATGTGCAGGGGCCATACTCCAGTAAAACTGTCTTGGCAGACAGGCTAAACCAGGTTGAGGGTAACAGGCCTGAAACCTGGCAGTGAATTAGGGGATGTGCACCTGAAGCACGTGAAGACTTCTCTCAGCAGAATGGGAGGATGAGAACGATTTGTTCCAACAGCCATGAAGGCGGCTGAAGCAGGTGCTGTGGAATGCTTAAGCTCACTCAGGCATAGAAAATGCCGAGGTCAATACTGCATTCCCAGACAATTGTCAACTATCTTGACTTTTGTCTTGCCACTGGATACTGGTGACTCTGGAAGAGAGTGAGGTTGATGATTTTGTGCAGTTCTGCCTTACTTAAATCCATTTCAGTCACAAGTCAAGGCATTACCTATCATCCACCGTTTTACTGTTTTAACAGATTACTTGTTTTCAATCTGTGTTAGAGCCTTTCAAACTCATATTGGACTGATCAACCACAGCCAAACACACCATACTCTGACTCCAGCATTGTGATATCATCTTTGAAAATGAAGGACTAACAACAGTACAAACACTAACAACAATTTAGCATCTACTTTGTAAGAATAATTAGTTAGGAAGCTGTTCTGTATCTTTCCTTCCTTTCACGGGCCAAAGTAATAGAAAAAGATGTTCATATAGCTACCTTCTGCTTCCTCCCCTCAGGCTCACTGATCTATCTTTCACAGTCTAGCTTCAGGCCTAAACTCTGATCTTTCAAATGCCAAATCTGATGAATGTCTCAAGCTTCATCATTCTTTGTCTCTCTGTATACTTCCTGTCTTCCTGGATACTCTATCTTTTTTTTCCCCTGAGTTCTTGTGATACTGCTCTCTATTGGTTTTCCTCCTACATATGTGACCATCCCTTCTCAGTCTCCTTTGCTGCATCATTGACATAAAGTACCTTAAATGTGAATTTACTCCAAGGCTGTGTCCTGAGCCCTCTTCCCTTCTCTTTCTCTAGCTCCTCTGTCTTGTTGATCTCTTCAATTTGCCTGTACCCACCTGCACCCTCGAGACAGCTACCCCATTTCTGCCCCCCTGGACTTTTAACCTCCAAAATCTTCCTTCAGAAACCATGCTCCTTGGCACTAGGAAATTAATTCATTCAGCTTTGGAATGAATTAATACAAATTATTAGTGTGTTTCTATATGCATATATGTGTGTTTGTGTGTATATCTATAATACACACATACATATGTATTTATCGATATTTAACCTATCTGCCCCAGAAGAGACCATACTTTACTCCCCATCCAGACATTCAACCTAGCCATTTTTTTAGTCTTTATTTAAGTCCAGTATCTAGTGCAACTAGATGAAATGATGGATAGAGGGCTAGACTTAGAATGAAGAAAACATCAGCTCAAATATAAAATGGAGATAATGAAGGCACATATCTCACAGTGCTCTTATGAGGTCTAAAGAAGATGACACATATAAAATTTTTGGTACAGCTTAAAGTCCTATATTAATGCCAACTAATATTTCATGATATGCCCCATGTCACTTTGCAACCCCTGCCCATTTTCTTCCTCTGGCTATGGTAACATTAATGAAATCAAAACTACTATTACTCTTGGAGAAGGCAAGCTAATTCACTATCCTGTAACTCTCTAGGGAAAAAAAAAACAACAACTCCCTCCCTTGCTTATCACTTTTTTTTGTCTATTTTTTTTTGTCTCCCATACTTCTCCCCACATTAGAATGTGAGCTCTTGAAGGGAAGAGATTGTCTTACTTTTACTTCTGTATGCACAGTATTTAGTATGGTGTTTTTGCATTGTGATAATTTATAGTTTTTAATTGTCTCACTCTTCCATTCATAATTTCAATTGTCATCTCTTTACAGATGACACAAATATATATAAATCCAAGTCTTTCTCTTGATATCGAATCCTGAATAATAATAATAATAATAATAATGATAGCTAGTACTTATATAGCACCTACTATGTACCAGGCATACTATGCTAAGTGTTTTAGATTATCTCATTTGATCCTCACAACAACCCTAAGAGATAGATACCATTATTATGCCCATTTTACGGATGAGGAAATTAAGGTAAAGAGAAGTTAAGTGATTCTACCAGGATCACACAACAAGTAAGTGTCTGAGGCCAGATTTGAACTTAAGTCTTTCTGATGCCAGGAAGGAATAAGGATTAAAAAAGAATAAGCCATATGACTCATTTTCAATGTGTCCAAAAAAGAAATGATCTTAAACCCACCCTTCTTTCCAGTTTTTCTATTTCTGTTAGGAAACTAACATCCTTATAGGCAGGCAAGTTCACAATCTCAGAGACATAATTGACTCTTTACTATCACTCACCAATCAAAAATATCCTATCAATTGCTAACCTTATCTATTTTACTTTTATAGCATCTCTCAAAACCATATCCATCTCTCCTCTTACAAAACCCTACTTCAGGTTTGTATCTTTTTTTTTTCCTTTAGACAATTCTTTATCTTGACTGTTAGTTACCTCAGGGTTCAGGATATTATTAATGTATGAGTCTCTACCTAGAAAAGCTAAATGATGGATCCAACCATTGTTATTGTCATTGTTGTTATTGTTACTATCATCACTACATATTGTGTACTGAAATTGAAAACTCAATACCCATTTGAGGTGACATCTTACCTGAACAGAAGAAACTTTTGTATAAATCATGGCTTGTTATAATCCTTTTCTTTCCAATCATTGTCTTTGATATATGGCCTGAGAAATGTGCATGTTAAAAGTTCAAGAGAGTTTTTCTCCTTTCTTTTCCTTTAACATTTACCAAAAAAAAAAACCTTTTTTATGTCCTATTCTAAGAAAAGAATGCTTTAGTCAAGATCATTCTCAGAATATTTTTAGTATAGTAGCTGAGAAGACTGCCCAACTTGAGATAACTGCCTTCCAACATTACTAGCTGTATATCCTCTTTGGAAAAAAAAATTATGAGAACCAATTCATCAGAGCTTCCTGATCACCACACTCCATCTTCCAACAACAGGCACTTCTGTGTAGGACCTATGAGGATTTTGCTTCAACAGTCAATAATGAATGTTGAAAAGACTGTCCTAGAGCTAGGTTTCTATGTCCTGGGTCAATTAACACTCAGAAAAGACTTTCTAAAAGTCCAGGCATTCACTAGCTGACCAATTAATGTTCCTCAAGACCATTTGAAAAGGGAGAATTGAGGGTGCTGGTTCACTGATAAGGATTGGTGTTGGTTTTCTTTTCTGTGTAAACTGGAACAATTCTTAAATCTCATTGCTGCTGCAGATTTATTGGTGACTCTCATGGGGAAACTGGTAATGGTATAAGTATGGAAACCATTGGCACAGGATCACATAAACTTGATAGGTCAAAAAGAGTTTTCCCTTCATTTGGAAGTATCCAAAGGTGAAATGGGCAGGATTCACAATTGCTATCCATATAAGATCAAGCAAACTATAATTCATCTCTTCAGCAATTCATTTACTTCAATGAATTTCATCAAACAATATATTTGTTATTTGAGTTGTATGTTGGTGGTAAAGTTTACCATGTAATATTTCACCTAGAGAGTACTAACTTCTAAACATTAGGGAATGAGCAGGAGACCTTGATCACCTCTCCAGCCCTGACAATTAGCCTCATGAACCTAGAAGCAGTAGCTCTCTAATATCTCTAGGTTGAGATAGAAACTTTTCAGCTTGTCATTTTTAGTCCTTCATGAACTGGCTCCAGCTTTTCCTACAAGGCTGATTTCATTTTACACCCCTTCCCACTCTCTACATTCTAGCCACATTCACCTTTGTGCCCTTCCCTCTGTACAATACTCCATCTTCTCTCCCTTATGTCTGGTATGCACACTCTCTCAATACCTCAGCCTTTAAGAATGCCTACTTTCATTTGAGGATGAGCTCGAGTGCCATTTCCTGAGGTCACTGGAAGCCTACCCTGATCCCCAAAGTTGGGATTGCTCTCTCCCTCTTCCATTGCTTACTTTCTTATATGTTATATCATCTTAATAGAATGTGATTTCCTTAAGATCAGGGATTCTTTTTAATCTTTCTATTTCTGGTGCCTAGTATACTTCCTTTGTCATAGTATATACTTAATAAATGCATGTTAAATTGGAATGAATTAGAAGCCATCAGATGATTTGCAGAAGAGAGCTCTTCCATTACCACTCTTCAAACCAGCATCCCCGGGTCTCTTTTTCCACCTTTACCCACAACCTGAAAGTTTTGTGTAAAATCCTAGGTATAAAAATTTTAAGTGATGACTCTTCTGGGAACCACATTTTAAAAGATATATTAAGAAATATGTCCAAAGAGAGGTCTGAAAAATCATATGATTGATGAGTTAAGAAACTAAAAAGATTTAGTTTTGAGGGGACACATGACACTGCCTTCAAATATTTGAAAGACTCTCTTTTGCACTTTTACTGTGTTGCTTCAGGGGACAGAATTAGAAGTAATGGGAAGAAATTGCAGAAAAGTAGATTTTTGGCTCAAAATACAATTGATTACTATCTTTTCAACAAAAAAAGAACTGCCTTGGGCTGCAATGAGTACCAAGTGAAAGTGGTCAAGAAGTGTCTGTATAATCACCTGTCAGGGATATTATAGAGGGATTCCAACAATGAGTAATGAGGACAAAGATAACTTTTCAACTTTGAGATTTTTTTAATAATGGTTGTTTTAGCCTGTCAAAACCTCAATTTTAGACTGGGTATGATGGTAAATTCAGGACTCTGGCAGTTCAGAGGAGAAGAAAACTATCTTTCAAACCCTAACCCTAAACATGAGAACTGTGTCCTACATAGCTATGGAACTGACCAGGCAGTTAAAGAGTTCAAATATAGGATCCAGGGGACAGATTAAGTGTGTTCAAGATTAGAAGTGTCATTATCAGAATCAAAAAGATTCAAGAAGAAATTGGGTTCAGGCAAGAATTCCAAACAATAAAGAAGACGTGAGTTTAACTGTCTGAGACAGGTTGCCATCCTCATGCAAGTCAATGATTTTATGTACAGATGCACAGTATGCCTTCTATCATCACATGAATTAGCTTCAGCTGAGAAGTTCTCCACATCCTTCTACAGCATCACCCTCAGTAGATGCACACATCTCTAGGATGCCACATGTAACTTTGTCGCCCAAAGTTCTTTCCTGAGATCAGTGAGGTTCCATCAATGAAAACCTTCTACTAATTAGTGGGCATAAAGATGGTGGAGAGACTCAAATTCTTTCTTCTGTCTTATATCCTCCTTCTGATCCACTATTCAATCCGTGTGTGTGTGTGTGTGCATGTGTGTGTATAAAACAATACATGAGCAGAGACACTACCTCAGTGGATCAATGATATAAATGATGACATTTGAGATAAGCCTTGAAGAAATAAAGGGATTTTAAGAGTTAGAGGTTGGGAAGGAGTACATTCAGTGATGGGGGACAGCATAGGCCAAGAAATGAAGTTAGAAAAATAGTGTAAGATAAACAGAAAATAAGACAATTTGGCTGAATTACAGTATGTGTGAATACAGTATTGTACAATTTATCTGGAAAGGTAAACAGGGGCCATATTGTGAAAGGCTTTAAAAGAAAAACAGATAAGTTTGTAATTGATCCTAGATAGAAATGGGAACCACTGAAACTTCTTGAGAAGGAGACAATTCAAGCCACACTACTACTTTAAGAAGATTTTATTGGCAGCTTTATAGGGGTCGGAAGCAGAGATACCAATTACTTTTTGAAGTTATCACAACAGTCTAGACAAGCAGTGATGAGCTACATGATTAGGGTATTAGCTAAATGCAAAGGGATTTAAATTCAAGAAACATTGTGAAATTAAAGTAGATAAAATGTGGAAACTGATTAGAAATAAGTTGGTAAAATATGGTGAAGAGTCAAGGATATTTCTGATGTTGAGAATAATGACAGAAGGATTGCAATACTTTTAATAGTAGTAGATAATTTAATAAAGAAGGTAAGTTGGGAGAAATATAACATGTTCTGTTTTTGACATGTTGTGTTTGATATGCCCGTGGCATATCCAGTTGGGGAGATGTGTTAGGCAATTGATGTTGTGGTACTGGAGCCAATCTGGGAGTCATCTACATAAAGATGGTAGTTGGACCCGTAGGATCTGATAAGATCCCTGAGAGAGAAGGCATAGAGAAAAAGAGAAGAGTAAAGGGTCCCAGGTTAACAACAGATCTCTAACTCATTCCTCATAGACATCTATTCAGTTTGATAGCAATCCATAAATTGTTTCCTTTTGGGTACAGTCCTAGACCTTAGAAATTCACTTTCTGTAAGCTAATATCATTTATATTTTTTATGTTATTCAGAAAATATTGTGAGGAACATTGGTAACTATGTTGCTGAAACTTCATTCCTTTGATTTACCACCCTAATAACCCTGTAAAACAGGAAATGAGATCAATCTGATAAGACTTGTTCTTAATGAACCCATATGACTCCTATATATCACCAAACTTCCTTTTCCAGTGTTAACAAATTGCCCCTTTATTAATCCATTCTAGAAATTAAGTTCTACAATTGTAATGATCAAAATTGACCCAAAGGAACAGATGATCTCTCTCTCTCTCTCTCTCTCTCTCTCTCTCTCTCTCTCTCTCTCTCTCTCTCTCTCTCTCCCTCTCTCTCTCATTTGCAAAGGCAGAGGACTATGGGTATAAAACAATGACATACTATAAGACTTATATGATGTGTTGGTTAGTTGGCTTTGTTCAACTGATTTTTTTTGTTCTTTTTAAAAAATTCTTTATTATAGGTTGAGGCTTTCTGAGCAGAGGTGGAACTGATATTACTTTTTGCTCCTGATTCTCTGCAGAGCAAGAGCAGTATTTATTGAGTAAGATACTGTTGTATTCTTTCCAGGTCTTTCCTATTTACTCTTTAGGGATGATTTAGAGTATGATCTCTCATCACTAACCTCTCATCCTCTTCCCCATTTCTCACAGGAGATTTAATCAGTCACAATAAGCCACAACAACTAACTCACTTTTTAGCCTATGGATATAATAATGACCCTAAAGGCTCATTTCTCTATTTTATAAAGTTTATATTAGAAGAAAGCTCTTAATACAATCACAATAGTTCATATTTTTAGGTTAGGAAAATTCAGTGGTTTGACCCTCTGCCCTAACTAAAATTTGTATTTGTCTCTAGCTAACTTTTGCCCTCTTCATGTTTGAGACAAGCATTTGTAATGTTAGACAAGAAAGGAAGTTGAGGAGAGCAGATCTTTTTATTTTTTATTTTTTTTTCAAACCCATGCTTTGAAGAAGTGAGTATAAGCAGCTTCTTCAGCCTGTCTTCTACTCTAAGATACCCATACGGGTTCAAGGGCCCTGCTCCATATTTTCTTTTTCAGTTATTCTTTCACTTTCTCTTTTCAGTCTTTCTTTTCAATTTTCTCTTACCTATTGCTTTTGGTCCTTAGTTCCAACTAAGCTAGTTAAGTTATGAGTAGAGAAGGCTCACCATTATTGTTCCTGTTGCTCAGCTCTTAAAATCCCCACTCCTTCCTTTCAATATGTGTTTGAAGACTTTGTGTCCCTTTAAGAACTTCTGGGCCTGACTCAATGGTATACTCAGAAAATGGAGGCAATGGATTTGGAATCAGAAGATTTGGGTTTAGTTCTGACTCTGCCACTTTCTATGATCCATGTGAGCTTGGACAATTCAATGCACTCTCTGTGCTTAAGTTTCCTCTTCTGAAAAGTGAGGGATTGGACTCTCTATGCTTAAGGTCCCTTCCAGTTCTAAAGCTAAAACCATTGATTCTTTAAAGATAATAATATTTTAAAAAAATCTACCAAGTCATATAAGCAAAAAAAATGGCAGACTAGATCTTTTTTGATTCCTACAACCTCTCAACATTAAAGCAACTTTGACTGTTTCCATGGTCGAGGATACAAGAATATAAAACAAAATGTTAAACAAAAACAAAAAAACCTCAAATAGACTGTCACTGACTCTGAACTCACCAACCACCACTCCCCTGCCTCATTTATTACCAGCATCAAGGTGACATTAGCAGATGCAAGGATAAGAAACACAGACTTACATCAAAACCCACCCAGTTCTGCCTCTTTCCTTCCAGAGCCTTAGAAATTCTGGATCCAGGCTGTGGGAGTTTTCTCTGGCCTCAACAGCCAGGTTGATCATAGCCATTCATTATAAAAGATTTCCAGAAGCTGCAACCCAGAAGAACCAACACTGAAAAGCTCTGAACAACTGCTAGCACTGGGGAAAGCAGGCTCTGAACTGCTGGTGCTGGGACAAAGAATGAAGGAATGAATAGATGGAGTGGTGTGGGTCACCAGGACAATAAACTGGGCTGTAGGGAGGTGTGCAGCACTCCATGAAGCTTGAGAGAAGAGTGCAGCATCGAACTGAGGCCAAATCTGACCCCCCAAAAGTCAGTTGGGGCAGAAAACTAAGCTGACGAACTGTGCATTACCCAGTGGTGGAGGAGGTTGAAGTACTTTGAGATCTAGCTCTGAAGAAAACCACAATCAGAAGAAAGGGAGTCAGAAATGAGCAATAAGGAAAATAAGGGGGAAAAAGACTGTAAGTACCAAAGATTCCAGAAAGAAGAAATTCCAAAGACTTTGAACATAAACAGAACAACAGGAAAAAATAATAGTAAAAGATGGAAATATGCTTTTGAGATCTAGTAAACTGTTTCAGTCACCTGGAAGTGAATACTGCAAAATGAAGGAAAATGATCCAATACTTGATGAGACAGAAGATCCTGTGGAAATTAAAGAGAATATGAAAGCACAACACACTGCTCCTAAGTGATTTAAAAGAGAAATGAGAATTTTGAGAGCAGAATATATGTCCTTCATAACAAAAAAAAAATGAGCAGAATAGAAAAACTTGAATCTACAATAGCAAACCTCACCAAAGAAACAAAAGAGAGAATAATAGATTGGGACTGCAGACAAACAAAAATAAAATACAACCTAGAAGAAGAGAAGCAAAAAAAACCAAACAAACAAAAAGCCCAACCAAACGTCTCCCAGGAAACATAACAGGACAACACCACAATGAAGAAAATAATAGAAGAGAATTTCCCAGAACTATGTTCAGAGAAAATAGAAATGAAATTCCAATAGAAAGAATTCAGAGACTACCTCCAGAAAAAAACAAAACAGAACAAAACAAACGAACAAAAAAAGACTGCAAATCCAAGACACATAGTGGTTAAATTTAACAAATTAATTCAGAAACAGCAATTGCTGCAAGCCATTGAAAGAAAGATCTTAAAATACAAAGAAAAGGACATTTGATTTACATGATACTTATGTGATCATAAGAAAAAGGAAGATGGGATAAAATAATTTGTTCCAAAGAGCATTGGAGCTCAGGATGCAGCTCAAGGTGACCTATCCTGCAAATCTAAGCCTAACTATACAGGACAAAAGATGGACATTAAATAATAAAAAGAGTTTGGAACATTTTTAGAAAGAAAACCAGAACTGAAAAGATTATTTGCTTATAAGATACCCCAAACAACAGAAATCCTAGAGAAGTGAATAAATGCAAATAACAGCATCAGAGTGACAACAAGAAGACTTTTTTCTAAAGTAAGAAGTAAGAGACCCTTTCTAAATGTAAAGAAGGAGATGGAGTGAAGACAAAAATCTGGGGGAGGTATCAGAAAAGAGGTAGAAAGAGGGTCTTATGGACAGAACCTAGAGATGCATTGCCTATAGGTGAATGCTTCCTTTATGGCACTACATTACAATATGGGAGGATACATGAAAGTCAGGAAAGAGAAGAGGTAGATGAACAGGAGTGAGTGATGCATTAAAATCAAATCAAGAGCTGACAATGAGAAGAGTGTGGCCTCCATGATCTCAGAAAGAGAAAAGCCTTTAAAGGAGTAGGTGAGGAAGAAGGAGAAAGATTAGAAAGGACAAGAAAGGAAGTAAGCCTTTCTTTGGAGATGGGAGGGTATCTCACTGATGACATTTTGGTATCTGAAAAATGTACTTGTCCTGGGAGTGAGGGAGTTGGAACCCCTAAGGACAACTGGCACCTTGATGAGTACTGTAAAGAGCATAGACACAGGGATGAAATTTCTAGGTAGGGTGGAAATGGTCCATCAACAGCAATAGTCACTTACTACTGAAGACTTGTGTCAAGAAGAGAGGACATGAGTCAGTGGGAGTAGGGGTGCCTTACTATGGGGAACTCTGACACCTGTAATAACTGGCATTTTTCTGATAGTGAAAAGCAATCTAAAAAAAGGAATCATGGGCTAAATCCTACAAGGCAGTGTCAGAAAATGCCTAGAGTGGATACATTGGACCTTTATTTATATAAAGAATAAAGAGAAATGAGAGACCAGATGATTATAACTCTCATGAATCATAAAATTAGAATCTCTAGAGTACACAGAAGAGAAGATGGATGATGAAGATAATTTTTTTGAAAGGGATGCAAAAATGAAGTTAAAAAATCAACTAATGAATAGGCTTAGGTTAGGGGGGAAGAGGAAGGGAGAATCTACTTGACTAACTGAGAGGAAAAAAGAAAGTGTAAAAATATATAACTAGATAAAAGCCAAAGAGGAGAACTAATTAAAAAAATCCCTAAAGGGAAAGGAGTAGCAAATGAGAAGAGGAGATCAGGGGTGAGGGGAAGAGAGTCAGTGAAAATAAGACCACCTTTAAAAAAATTAAAGTAACTAAAGAAATATAATGCTTAGTTTATAGCAGGAAAGGAAGAATCATAACTTATAAAAATTTAGAGATAAATGGAAAAAAATGTGAACTAATTCATAACTTCAAATTTGAACACATTAAACAAAAAAATTACTATACATCTAGTGAATCTAGAAAAAAAACATGAGTTGATATCATCTTATCAAACAAAGCAAAAACAAGCATTCCAAAAATAAATAAGGATAAACAATGAAACAACATTATGATGAAATAAACATATGTTCCAAATGCTTTAGTATCCAAATTCATAAAGGAAATATCATCTGAGTTTCAAAAAGACATAGATGGTAACACAATAGTGGCTTCAATATCCCTCTATCAGTTTTGGATGAGTCTAACAGAAAGATAAGTAAAAGGAAAATATGGAAGTGATTTTTTTTTGGATACACTAGAATTGATATTATTAGACTTATGGCATCTTCTAAGTGAGACAGCAAAAGAATACACATTTTTCTCTGCAATACATTGAACTTTAAATAAAATACCATGTACTAGGCCACAGAAATATTGCAAGCAAAAGTAAAAAGGCAGAAATAATCAATAAATCTTTTACAGATCATAATTCAATAACAATAGAAATTGGTTCCAGAACCACAAACAAAAGATACAGACCTAAATGGAGACTTAACAATGAAATCTTTAATAATGAGTGGGCTACAAAACAAATAGTAGAAACAATTATTAACTATATAAAAGAAAATGATAATGATGAAACATGTCAAAATTTTTGGGATACAGTTAAATTAATCCTCAGGAGAAAAATCATATACTTATGATTATACATTAACAAAAAAGAAAAAAAGATTAATGAATTAAATATGTATTTTAAAAATTAAAGAATCAACAAACAAATCTAAAATATTAGGTTTGATATTAAAAGTAGAGAATGTAGAGAATTAAAAATGATATTAAAAGTAGAGAAGAAATAAATTGGTTACAAAAATCCACAGAAATTATAAATTTTTAAAGAATAATAAAATGGATAAACCTTTAACCAATCTGATTAAAAAGAAGAGACCAGAAAATCAAACCAATAAAATAGCAAATGTGCAGTTGAAATCACAACAAAACCAGAAGAAATGATTACAACATATTATGCATAGTTATATGCTAACAAAACTAAGAACACAAAAGAAATACCTTCAAAAATATAAAATATCCAAAATAGCAGAAGGCCAGATAAAGACCTCAAATAATCAAATCTCAAGAAAGGAAATAGATATGGTTGTCAAGTGAGTACTGGGGAGTTTTAGGGGGAGACTATGGATCTAATTGATTCATAGGAGGATTCTATCAAACTATCAAAGACCAGTAATATCCATTTTTCACAAATTATTCTCAAAAATTGAGAAAAAAAATCCTACCAGAATCCTTTTATGAGACAAATATAGTTCCAAAACCTAAACTAGGGAGAGATAAAACATAGAAAGAAAATCATAGGCCAATATCATTAATGAATTGTTGACTCAAAACTTTTAAACAAAATACTATCAAACAGATTACAGCGGTTTGTCCAAGAAATCATTCGTTATGATCAAGTGAGATTTATACAGAGATGATTTAACCTTAGGAAAACAATCATTACAGTTAGTCATGTTAAATGTATCCAGAAAAAGCCTTTGTTAAAATAAAACATTATTTTATGCTAAAAAAAAACCCATATAGATATAGAGGAACCTCTTTTTAATATCACAAAAAGTATCTATCTAAAACAAAAAGCAAATGTTATATGCAATGGGGATACACTAGAAACTTTTCCAATAAATACAAGTGTAAATCAAAGATGGTCATTCTACTCACTATTATTTTATATACTAATAGAAATGTTAACATTAGCAATAAGATAAGAGAAAGAAATTAAAGGAATAAAGATAGATAAAAGAGATAAATTTATCTCTGTTTTTTGATGACATGATGATTTACTTGGAAAACCACAGGGAATCAGCAAAGATACTAATTGAGACTATTAATAGCTTCAGCAAATTTTCAGGTCATAAATAAATCCTCAGAAACCAATATTTCTATGTACAAAAACAAAACACAAAAAGCAATAATAGAGAAATCCTATTCAAAATCATTATAAAGTATATAAAATAATGAAAGCACACAAAGTTTTCACAAAGCACACAAAAAAGTTATATATTAAATTATAAAACACTCCTTAAACAATCAAAGAACAACCTAAGTAGCTGGAAGAATATTTAATGCTCGTAGCTAGGCCATGCCAATAAAATAAAAACAATAATACTAAAATTAACTTGTACCTTTAATGCTATTCCAAACAAATTATCAAGAATATATTTTACAGAACTTGATAAAATTATAACATAATTCATTTGAAAAAGTAAAGGATCCAGAATATCAAGGGAAATGAAGAAAAGAAGAAAGGATAGAGGGAGAGGAGCACATTCATACCTCAGACTATTTTATAAATCAGTAGTTATAAAAACCATCTGACATTGGTTAAAAATAAAAAGAGATAGATCAGTGGAACAGACAAGAGAGATTCAGAAATAATAAAGCTCAATAACCCAGTGTTTAATAAAGTTTGTTTAATAAAGTTATCTTGCCTTGGGGCCACCAATTGAATACAAATGTCTAGCTTGGAGAAGATAAGTCTATGATTGGTTCAGCGCTCTGCACCACACATCACCTTCATCACACTAACATCCTGTTTGTTTCTTTTCCTTACAATGACATAGTTTATTAAATGCCAATGTTTGTTGCAAAGGTGCATCCATAATGTTTTGTTGTGTTTGGGTAAACTGAAAACAGTGCTGGTAATGAGAATGTCATGAGACACACAAGTCACCAGTAATAAGTGACTATTGCTGTTGATGTTTACAACTCTATCCCTCCTAAGGAACCCTTGCCATGTCTTGTAGCCTGTACCTACTCTGGCATTAAAGTCACTCAGAATTAAAATCACTCAAACAAAGAAATATGAGAAGACACCCCCAGACTACCCCTTAGTAGAGGTGAGAGGTCCACAGGTATTTCATATTGCATGTTTTCAGACAATTATGCCAATTTTTCCCCTCTAAAAACAAATCATTATTTGTCATATGGGACTACTCAGAGAGGAACAGGCAGAGGGATACATAGGCTACTATGGCGATGTAAGGAATCAAAAACATCAATAAAATTATTTTTAATTATTTACTTTATCAAAATAATTAATTTAAAAAGAATAAAATATAACAATACAAGCTTCATCTCCCTATAGTTTGAAAACCTGATTTTCTGAATATGAAAGAGTATCAGAAAGGACAGTTTAGCTACCCAACACAATTCCATTAGAATAGGTAGATAACTCATCAGACCAAGTCCTGTTGAAAAAATCCAAGAAAAAATCACAGTGAATCATATTCACTTATCAGTCTCAGGTCACAGATTCAGGGCAGATTGAGGAGGGAACCTGTGTACAGGATGATGTTCCAGGGCTAGGTATGGGCTTTGGCTCTAGACTGTGTACTGATCTAAGAACAAGTTCAGAAGCACACAGTAGGTATGTGGTACTGACCTTAGGTCATGACAATGCAAAGTTCCAATTAAAAAATTAATTTAAGAATAACTGGACTACCTAAAAACCAAAAAAAATCCTAGACATCATATTTCAGGAAATCCTAAAAGAAGACTTTCTAGATATTTTAGAACCTGACCACAGAGCAGAAATTGAAAAAGTCACTTGTTATCAAAATAAAAACTTCCAGTAATGTTATAACCAAAATCTAGAGCTTCCGAGTCAAACAAAAAATTCTGTAAAGAATTCAAATGCTGAAGATATAAAAAATGCAAGCAATTTAGCAGCCACAACTATAAAGGAGTAGAGAGGTGAAATATGATATTCCAGAAAGCATCAGATACAGTTGTAAAGTAACGAATATCTCACCCAACAAAACTGTGAATAAAATTAGCAGGGAAAAATGGACATTTTCAAAATAGAAGAGACTTGCAAACATTCTAGAGGAAAATGCCAGAGCTGAGAAAAAAACTTGAAATAAAAGCAAAGGAAATGAAAGAAATATAAAAATTTAGGTATTAGAAAGCAATTATAAGGAACAAAACCAGATTGATCTGTTTACATTATAATATGGCAAAATGATGCATTTGGAATTCTGTCAGTATCAGAGTCCATAATGGAAATTTATTTAGACAGAAAGACTAGGAGTTGTTTTGTTCTATTTTGATGAAGATTGAAAAAAAAAAGGTAAAAATAATACACCACAAGGTAAGAAGGAAGAGGAAGGATGGGGAAAATTTTTCTCACATATTTGCAGGGAAGAAATGGATGTTTATACAAAGAGAAAGGAGTAAAGGAAGTGAGGAACTCTTTAATCTTGTTCTCACTGGAACTGGTCAAAGGAGAGAATACACATATACAATTGGATATAGAAATATTTCACTTAACAGGGAAATGTTAGAGAAAGGAGAGAACAAAGAGGAACATAGGGCAAGGGAGGGATTAATATTAAGCAAAACAATATTTTAAAAAGAATATAGGAAACCAAGAGAGGGAAAGTATAAGAGAATAGGATGAGGAGAAATAAAAAGTTAACAAAATGACCATGAATGGCTGCTTGTCTTACGTTGTCTGAAGAGGATCATGACATCAGGAAGGTGATATCATCACTTACAAGTGAATTAGATTTAAGTGAGGCAAGGCTGAGCAAAGTCACCAGCCTCACTTTCTCCTCCAGAGCCATCTGGGTCCAGTGGCAAGATATAGATCAGGATGACTGGAGATGGCTCTGGATACAGTGTGAGACCTCAGCATTTTTACGCTAAGGTTTTTCCCAGGTCTCAGTTCGTCTAAGGCAATGTCCATTGAATGATTAAGGCTAAGTAAGAAATGATGCAAAAAAAGGCTTCTTTTACCTAGTTAAAAAAATGAAATGAAAAAAGAAACCTGTAAATAGAATGGGATGAACTCACCCATAAAAGGGAAGAAGATAGCAAAAATAAAGAAAAATTATGAATAATTTTACCCAATTAGATGCCCATAAAATAGAAAATATAAATGAAGTGGATGAATATTAGCTTAAAAAATGATCCAATGAAGAGAATAAGAAATAAATGATTAAATAACTAAATTTTAGGAAAAAATAAATTAAAAAAGATTAAAAAATCTATAATGAAACTCCCAAGGTGTGGAGTTGGGGAAGGGTAGAGAAGAAAGATTTACAAATGAATTCTATCAAACATTAAAATCACAAGTTATTTCAATTCTATTTAAAGTATTTGAAAAAAGAAAAAAGTTAATAAGGAGTCCCACCATAATCCTTCTATGCTGTAACTACTGTCTTGATACCTAAGCCAGGGGTAATAAAAACTAAAAAACAAACAAACAAACAAAAAAACTGCAGACCAAAATTCCTAATGAATATTGAGGCAAAATTTTACATAAAGTATTAGCAAGGAGATTATATAAATAAATCACAAAGAATATATGCTATGACCAGGCTTTATTTACACCAGAAATGAGGGCTGGTTCAATATTAGGAAAACTAAACATAATTGACCATATTTATAACAAAAAATAACAAAAATTATATGATTATTTCTATAGATATAACATCCATTTCTATTCTAAAAAACACTAGAAAGTACAGCATAACAGAATAAATATGGAATGAATAGTATAGAATAAATATGGAAGAATGGATCCTTCCTTATTCTGATAAGTACAATTAGACTCTCAGTGAAAATAATGGATCCCATTAAGGAGTATCATTATTCATATTTGGTGTGTGTGTGTGTGTGTGTGTGTGTGTGTGTGTATCCATGGGACTAGAAGCAATTAATAGATTTACATAATTATAACTACAAATATTGCATGTTGGAATCTGATTGATCACCGCAGGTAATTCGTTATTTACACTTATTGAAACTTAGCTGTTGTAGCTTTCTAAAACCAAGAGTCAGCATTGTAGTGTGAGGGAACTACAAGTTTCCCAATAAAATCAGGTGTCCATTATCACCATTACTATTCAATATACTTCTAGAACTTCTAGTGTAGCAATAAGACAAGAATAAAGAAATGGAAAAAAAAAACATAGGCAAAGAGAAAACAAATTAGCAGGTAATATGATAGTTTACTTAGAAAACCCTAGAAAGTCAATTCAAAACTATAATTCAAATCATTAGCAATTTCAATAAAGTTGTAGATTATAAAATTAATTCATGTAAATTATCAGTTTTTCTAAATGAAAATAATAAAATCTAGTAGGAAGAAATAGATAAATTCCATTTGAATAAGCACAAAAAGTAAAAAAATACTTGGAGATTTACCTCCCAAGATACATACAGGAACCACAAGAGCACAGCTACAATATGTTTTTTATACAAATAAAGATAAACCTAAATGAAGAAATATTAAGTGCTCATGAGTGCCAAAAGGATTAACTTATAGAACTAGAAGAAATTACAAAATTCATTTGGAGGAACAAAAAGTTAAGAATATCAAAGAAACTAATGAAAAAAAAGTGTGAAAGAAAGGGACCTAGCCATACTAGATCTCAAGCTATAATACAAAATAGTGATCATCTAAATGATTTGTACTGATTAAGAAATAGAAGGAATGATTAGTGAAACAGCCTAAATTTACAATTTAAGAAGCAAGCAAAGACAGTAGCCTAATGATGGACAAACCCAAAGATCCCAGCTATTGGGGTAAGAACTTAATATTACATAAAAGCTGTTGAGAAAAATTGGAAGGCTTTCTGACAGAAACTAGATATAGGCCAACACTTCTATCATAACAAAAAAAAAGATAAATTGCTTAGACATAAAGTGACATCATAAACAAATCATAAGACAATGGAATAGACTGCCTAATTAATTAATAGACAGGAAAAGAGTTCAAAATCAAAAAAGAAATAGAAATAATCAGAGAAAGTAAAACAGGCTACCTTGTTTACATAAAATTAAAAGGTTTTTGCATAACAAATCCAACACAGATAAAACTAAAAGAGAAACAGGAAAATGAGGAAAAAAAACCTTTGGAGCAAATTTGATTGATAAAGATTCCATTTCACACACACATATGTACATATACATACATATGTATATAAGTATATATGTATACTTATATACATATATATATAAGTATACACACACACATATATATATACATACACACACACACATATATATATATACATACACACAGAGAATGGATTCAAATTTATAAGAATGAGTCATTCCCCAATTTATAAATGGTCATAGGATATAAATAGGCAGTTTTCAGAGGAAGGAAGTCAAACTATCAATAGCCATGTGGAAAATATCTTTAAATCACTAATAATTAGAGAAGTTCAAATGGAAGCAGTTCTCAAGTTTCACCTCACACCTATCCAATTGATAAAGCTGACAAAAAATGGAAAATGCCAAAGCTGGAGGGTGCAATTGTGAACTGGTTGAGCCATTTTGGAAAGCAATTTGAAACTATTTCTAAGAAGTTATTGAATTGATCATACCCTTAGACTGAACAATAATATTACTAGGACTATATTCCAAAGAGTCTAAGGAGGGAAGACTCCATATATACAAAAAATATTTGTAACTTTATTTATATTTGTATCTTTATTGTGGTGGCAAAGAATTGGAAGCTATGGAAGTACCCATGAATTCAGAAATGGCTGAAGAAGTTATGGTATATGAATGATGTATTGGAATACTATTATACTTTAAAAATGATAAAGGGAATAGTTTCAGAGAAACCTGAGAAGACTTGTATGACCTCATGAAGAATGAATTGAGCAGAACCAGAAGAACAATTTATACACTAATAACAATATTTTAAAGACAGGTTGAAAAAATAAGGAACTCTGATCAGTACCATAAGCACCTCTAATTTCAGTGGACTCATGATGAAACATGCTACCTACCTCTGGATAAAGATGGACTATGCATACAGATTGTGACATTTATTTTGTGGGGAGATGGAGTGCATGGTCAATACATAAATTTGTTTGCTTGACCATACATGTTTGTAGTGGAGGTTTTGTCTTTCTCAGTGGAGTTGGGGGAAGGTGAAAGGGAGAGAGATCAGATCTTGTGAAAATAAAAGAAAATTTAATTTAAAAAAAGAAAAATTAACCTTTTGCCCTTAAAAAAACTGAGACTATATTCAGCCATTTCCAATCATATAATATATTATGTCACCAATCTCACATGTAACATAGTTAGAGCCAAATGACTTGAACCCATTAAACAATACTAAGTGATCCCTCACTGTCACCTCACTTAACTTGGCCAATGTTCCTATCTAGGATCAGACCCTGGGCCAAATGTGCATTGATCATAGCCATAGTCCTAGATCCAACTTTCAGGGGAAAAAAATTGATCTCAGGGTCTTTCCTATTTGTTTACCTCTTTTCTCAGAACAGTAGACAGACTCTAATGAATATAGTATTTTGCAAGAAACATGAGCTCCTTGAAGTGCTACTTTATTTTTTGAATTTATTTAGTATTTTATTTTCCCTAGATACATGTAAAACAATTTTTAACAAATTTGTTTTTAAAACTTTGAATTCCAAATTCTCTCCCTTCCTCTCTCTTCACCCCACCACATTGAGAAGGCAAGCAGTTTGATTTAACTTATACAAACGCAGTCATGCAAAATAGTAGTCATGTTGTGAAAGAAATCATAGACCAAAAAAAAAAAAACCCTCAAGAAAAAAGTAAAAAAAAGTGTGCTTCCATCTACATTCAGATACTATCACTCATCAGTTCTTTCTCTAGGGAAATTTTATCATAAGTCCTTCAGAGTTGCCTTGGATCATTGTATTGCTGAGAATAGCTAAGTCATTCTGAGATTTACTTTAAATTGAACTTCAACTACATAGGCTCCGGTCACATTGTGTATGATGGTATACTTTGAGCAATGGAATGTAGAACACAAGATTAACATTTACTTCTCTCCTGATTCCTGCTGTTATCAAAAAGAGAATGTCAGGAACCCCTACACTGAGGTCTCCAATTCAGCATAAGACACATTGATTCTAAACAAAATATGGGTCATGTGGTTCTCATCATCTAGCAGTTCAGATACTCTACAGATGCTGGTGGGTCTGCCTCCCTCTATAATAGAAATATAAGCTACATTATTGCAACCAAGGTAGTTCAATTGAAATTGAAAAGCAAAATAGCCCAGATCTGAATTCTATCTGAAGCTATTCCCTACAGAAATGTACATAATAGATACTCAGAAGTTGATAGTGAACAGAATGAGAGAGGCCAAAGGCTAAACAGTGTGTGGGCCCACATTTGATGAACTTACCTATTCAGTTGTCAGGATTCAGAGAGCCCCTGGAAAACATGCTGAGGAGTTTGGATTTGATGTGATAGGCAATGGGGAGCACTTAAAGGCTACCGAACAGTAGGTCAGGGCGACAATAGATTTTTAGGAAGATAATATTGCAGCTGAACTGAATAGGAAAAAACAAAGTTTCATTCAGCTCATACTTGAGAAACTGGACAGTACTTTAAATGAAGCCAAACTACTGTCAAAGTCAATATCATTAAAATCGATTTTCCAAAAACTGATCATGCTATAAATCTTAGACCACAGTTTCAGAAATATCATAAATGTAGGTGATTCAAATGGCGGGGGTAAACCATGTTCTAATAATATTATTAACATACAATAACAGCTGACATTTAAATGGTGTTTTGAGATTTTTCAAAAAGCTTTTATATATATCATCTTCTTGAGTCCTCACTACTCTGTGAGTTAAGTGCTATCATAGTCCCTATTTTACAGAGGAAGAAACTGGAACTGAGAGAAGTTAAATGAATTGCCAAGGGCTATACAGTGAGAAAACATCTAAGACAGGATCCAAACTCAAGTCTTCTTGGCTCCAAGTCCATTAATTCAGCAACAAGTTCACCATTGCTTCTACTTTACTATGTTGCCTCTCATGTCTAGAAAAAGAGGTAGGCTTCTCAATTAAATGATAGCTCCCAGATGGTCTGAGTGTTGCATTGGAACTCAAGAAATAGTACATGTGACAAGGGAAGACTGCCAATTGTGATCTGTATCAGTGGAAGAAGTACCCACCTTTATGACATTGTCAATCTGTGAAATATCCAAATAATCTTTCAAGGACATTATTTAGGAGGATTTAGAAGGGGAAAAGTTTAAGATAATGCTACAGAGGAGGAGATAGCTATGCATTAGGACAAAAAGATTTTGGATCATACAATACTGGCTACTAAGGTACATATAAAAGAGTAGATTTGAATAATAAAGGTCTTATTGATTCTACTCTGGGGAAGGGTAGGAGATTGGGAGAAAATAAGGAAAGGAATTGAAAATAACCCCAATGCTTCAAGGAATCACTGATAAGGAGAAAAAGAAGAAACAGAGTGAAGAAGTAGTGATTAAATATAAACCATGAGTATAAACTTCCATTTCAATAGACTTGGTCAAGAAGATCTGAGAAAAGAGGCATTTTGTCAGATCAGAAATCATACTATGTATGGTGAGGGAATATGAATACAGTTGCACACATATAGAAAGTATATGTGACTAGGGAATGTGTGTGTCCACACCTCTGATACTGTCTATGTCCTCTGGTGATGTTATCCCTCTTTTCTCTTTTGTTCTCTTCTGGGCATCTCTATTGAACTGATGCTGCTGTCTGCTGCCATTTTCTGGTATGTGCTTTTTCCCCCCTCTAAGTGGTTTACCAGCTCTTTACTATCTATTAGCTATCTCTCCCCTCTTGTTCTCTCTCCTTCTTAAACTCTCAAATCAAAGAAAGGCTTCAGCTGGGTAGGAACCCTGGATGCTTTGAAAGTCTTTGAATAAGTATGGTTAGATGTTTCAGGACAGCAGAAAACGTGGTAAAGGAGGAAGTAGAACAGAGATGATGGGAATGGATTAGAGTAAAGGAGAACAACAAAAAAATGAATGTCCAGTCACTCAGCATATAAGAGATAGCTACTGACTGCAGTCAAACTGCAATAGATCCTTAGACTGAGGTTTCTTTGGAGCAGAAAATTTAACATCAGCCTGAAATCTAAGCCAGAGAGTGCTGCACATTCTGATGTACGGTGACAAATCAAATGAATAGCCTAGGTGGGAGGGTGGACTGACTGATTACTAAGGTATAACCATTTCTAGGTCTCAGTTTCTCATCTTTAGAGTAGAAGATTTGAACAGCTAATTTCTAAGGCCCCCTTTATCCTTACTATTCTATGATTTCATGAAACATTTGGGCTGCTGTAGCTATGCCCAAGGTCTCAGTATAACCTGTGTAGTGCCCTGAGGTCAACAGATGGTAGCTGCTCTGAAATCTGAGTCTTCTCATACCTGTAATTTCTGAATGTGTCTATTACTTTCTCTTTTACTAGAGGTCACAATAAGCACAAGAATCTGACCTGACCTTGAAGTTGACAGAGCCCAGCCTTCTGACCTCAATGGGTCTGGAGAGAGATCTCAGATGGGGCCAAGGTAACAATGTTCTTTGCTGAATAAGCTCATTGTGCCTGGAGACCTGGAATTGTGTTTGGTGTTTGTTTCTGGGGCTGAGAATCAGAAATCTATGTTGAGGCTAAAAAGATTGATTAGGCCAATCACAGATCACAACAAGGAGGATGGTGAGCAGAATTGCTTACTTCAGTTTCATGCACATTGCCCATTACCTCTTTGAAAACAAGTTCAAGAGAAGAGTCAAGATGGCAGAGTATAATCAGTAATCCAGCCAAACTCTCTCAACATTAAAATAACACTTCCAATCTAATTTTGTTGCAGTAAAGCCAACAAAAGATCAGGGTAAAACATTTCTTCAGTTTAAGACAACTGAGGAGATTAGCAGGAGAGTCTGTGGCACTAGGTTGGAGGCCTGTCTGGAGATGAGGCACAAAGCAGCACCCTAGAGCAGCAGCACAAATGCAGGCCTTGGATATGTGCAGCAGCAGAAACAGCAGCAGCAGCAGCAGCAACTTCAGGAACTCTCAGTCAAGGGAGTAAGAAGACTGGTCAAAAAAAGATTGTGAGGCATCTTTTCCTGGCATTGAATATAGCTGGTACTGAGGGGCAACTCTGCTGTTCATACGCAGTTGGAGGTCATAGTACCAGGGTGGAGATGAGCACTTGTGATCAGTCACAAGAAAGCAGGAGCCCTGTTCACAGTTACAAGAAAAAGAGCAACACCAGAATGTGTAGCTGCAGGGGAGCAGGGACCCTTTCTTAGTAAAAAACAGAGCTCAGACCAAGACCAGTGACCAAAACTCTACCTAGATTAAGAAGAACCAAAAACTCATACACCCCCGGAGCTAGCTCTGTAAACAGATGCACCAAAAAGTCTAAAACTTGGGGAAGTGCCTACCCACTGCAAAGTGGGCAGAGACCAACTTTAGCATAAAGGTAAAAGTCAAGAAATAGTCTAGAAAAGTGAGCAAATAACAAAAGAAGAACCTGATGATAAAAAGCTGCTATGGTGTCAGGGAAAAGCAATACATAAACTCAAAAGAAGACATCAATGTGAAAACAGCTACAAACAAAGCCTCCAAGACAAATACTAATTAAACCCAAAACCAACAAGAATTTCTGAAAGAGTTAAAGAAAGAGCTAAGAAATGGGAGTGATGCAGGAAAATTGTGAAGAGAATTTACAGTTTGGTAAAATAGGCCCAAACATATTGAAGAAGATAGTCCCTTACAAAATAGAATTGATCTAACAAGGCACAGAATTTCACTGAAGAAAAGAACTCCTTAAAAGGCAGAATTGGCCAAATGAGAAAAGAGGTACAAAAGCTCACCAAAGAAAATAATTCCTTAATAAATCAGCATTGGTCAAGTGGAAGCTAATAACTCCATGAAACATCAAGAAATAATAAAACAAAATCAAAAGAATGTAAAAAATAGAAGACAATGAAATATTTCATTGGAAAACTGGTATATAAATGTAATAATTTCTGCCACAATAGAAAGGAGAAAAGTCCCAAGAAAGAACATGAGCTCTGACTGAATGAGAAAGCAAAAAAGAAATGGTACCAGAGAACAGATCAGGGAACATACTTGTCTCCCTTTGACCAAAGTGAGGGGCAGATATACTAAGGGAGAGTGTCAGATAGAGTGACTATCAGGTAGTTTTGTTTGGTCGTTTTTCTTTGTTAACAAGAAGGGTTTGATAGGAGAGAGAGAGGGACAGTGGTATAGACCTAGAAATAACTGTGATGTAAAAATAAAAGTTATCAATAAAACACTTTTTTAAAAAAGTAAAAAAAAAAGAGGCACACTTGAAACTGAAAGGCACAATACAAAGTTAAAATAAAGGGCTATAGCAGAATCTATTATGCTTCATTTGTAAAAAAAAAAAAGGCAGGGGTAATACTCATGATCTCAGACAAAACAAAGAAAAAAAAATAGGTCTAATTAAAAGAGATGCTCAGGGAAACCACATTTTGCTAAAAGGTGCCATAGACAATAGAGTAAAATTTAAAAAATATATGGTATTTCTCTGATAAAGGCCTCATTTCTCAAATGTATAGGGAACTGAGTCAATTTATATTAAAAAAGAGCCATTTCCTTGTTGATAAATGGTCAAAGGATAAGAACAGGCAGTTTTCAGAAGAAGAAATCAAAGTTATCTATAGCCATATTAAAAAATGCTCTAAATCACTATTGATTAGAGAAATGCAAATTAAAACAACTGTGAGGTAACACTTCACACCTATCAAAAATGACAAATGCTGAAAGGTTGAGGGGAAATAGGTTCACTAATAAGCTGCTGGTGGAGTTATGAATTAGTTCAATATTTTTGGAGAACAATTTGGAACTAGGCCCAAAGGTCTATAAAATTGCATACCTTTTGACCTGGAAATACTACTATTAGGCATGTTCCCCAAAGGGATTCACATATTCAAAATATTTCAAACCAGCTATTTTGGTAGTGATAATTGGAAATTGAGAGGATGCTCATCAGTTGAGGAATGGCTGAATAAGTTGTGGCATATGATTGGGATTGAGTACTATTATGGTATAAAAATGATGAAGGTGTGGGTTTCAGGGGAAAAAAAAACATGGAAAGACTTATATGAACTGATGCAAATTGAAGCAAGAAGAACCATGAGATCATTGTGCACAGTAAAAACATTTTGTAATGATGATCGACTGTAAAAGACTTGGCTACTCTGATTAATACAATGATCCAAGATAATTTCAAAGGGGTAATGATTAAAAAAAAAGACTAGTTTTAAGAAAAGAGCTTTACTAAGAAGGTCTAGCAAAAACAATTGATAAAAGTATTCCTCCTAAAAGCTTGGGACATGCTTTCCCCCAAATACCCATAGATCCATGATAAGAGTGGGTTTAATCTTAGTGTTCAATAGTAGAGGAGCATACATAGGCTATACATAAAGAAAAGAGTACCTCACAACTATTGACACTTTTTGGCTTTGAAGTGTTTTGTTGAAGTGCATATCCAATGTTCTCTTCTGGTGCAATGTTTCATGTCCTTTGAATCTGCTCCTTATGCTTGGTGAGCCCTTGGAGTGCCTTTCTTTGCTTCCAATGTTCCTAGTTAGATGCATTGTTGTATACTGCTTTAGACTCTCTGATGACTTGGTCAATTGAGGGAGGACAGAGAGAAAGTAAAAGAAGAAAAAGAGGAAGAGATAGAGGGAGGAAATGAGAGAAGGAAGAGAGAGAGATAACCAGCCAGCCAGCCAGATACAGATTCTCTTATTTCATCTAAGGGTCATTCACTCTCAGAGATTTGGCTCTAAATCTCTTATTCGCCATGACCAGCTAACTGCCAAAAACGCCTTTCAATTATAGTCCCTATAGATATAGTTATTTCATTTAGTTAGGTAATCAGATATTATCTTCTTAACTCAGTCAAAGGAGTTCCCAAGACATGAATAAATTATATCATGTAGACCACCTTGTTTAAATATATGACAACTATGTGACAACCTTTGTACTTAAAATCTTGTTATGTATATTAAATTAATCTGAGGGTATAGAAAAGGGAAAAAAGCAAATTATAAATATAAGTGTTTGCTCATGAGAATGTGAGCTCTTTAAGAGTAAGGATTATTTTATTATTAAATTTTATCTTTAATTCCTATCATAGTAACTGGAACAGAGAATGTGTTTAATTAATGACTGTTGATCAATGCACTGGTTTACTATCACTTTTACTTCATGGGATACCTGAACTAATCAGCAGAAGCTTTAGCTAAATGGCTTCTATTTGTAATCTAAGATGGCTGGATCAGTGATCGACTTATTCCCTCAAACTTTAATGATAACATAAAACAAATCTTATCACATACTCAAGCTATCATCATATATCAATCCTCTCTTTCAGAAGTAAACTCCCCAAAGGAAGCTATCTTTACTCACTAACTCCATTTTCTTACCTCCAACTCACTTCTCAACCTCTTGTAATTTGACTTATGACCTCATAATTTACTAGGAACTGTTATCTTAAAATTTACAAGAGGATAGCTTTAGGTAGATGAAATGTAGGGATATTGAAAGTTTGTTTGATTTGATTTTGATCAGGCCTTAGAGACTTGCATGAACTCTGAGAAGTAATGTGACTTGCTCAAGGCTACACATTGCTTTTTTTTTTTAATAAAATTTTATTGAAGTCTTTTTTTTTATATCATCATAGTTGGCCTTTCTCCTTCCCTTCCCAGAGAGCCATTCCATATGACATATATTATCTTTTAAAGACAAAAAAAGAAAAGAGAAAAACAGGAAAAATTAGCACAATTGATCAATTAGCACAATCTATTAATAGCACAAAACATTGAAAAAGCCTGAAAATCTGTTTAAAAAGTAACTCACACCTATGGACCTTACACCTCCACAAATGGATAGGCTGGGGTTGTTCTCTCATATCTCTTCATTTGAGCCATACTTGAGCTTTATAATTTTGTAACATTCATTTTTGATTTATGTGTGTGTGATTGTTCTTTGCATTTACATTATTGTAGTCATTGTGCATACTTTTGGCTCTGTTTACTTCTTTCTGAATCAGTTCATATAAATCTTTCTATACTTCTTTGTATTCATCACATTCATAATTTCTTACAGAATAGGAATATTCCATTGTATTCATGTGGCACAGTTTGTTAGGCATCCTTCAATAGATGGGTATCCATTTTTTTAAATTCTTTGCTATCATAAAAAGTACTGCTATAAATATTTTGATCTATATATGGCTTTCTTCTAATTGATTACTTCCTTCAGGTATATGCCCAGTATTCCAGTCTCTAGGTCAAAGTGTATAGAGATTTTATTCTCTTTATGTGTATAATTCCAAATTACTTTCCAAAGTTATTGTGCCATTTCACAGCTGCACAATAACATATTAGGGTGCCTATCATCCCATAAGCTCTCCAACATTTACAACTGCTATTTTTCATCATTGTGGCCAATTTTTCAGAGTGTAAAGTGAAGCTTCAGTGTTGTTTTTATTTGTATTTCCATTATTATCGCTAATTTGGAGTTTTCTTTCATGTGGCTGTGAATACTTTTAAATTCTTCTTTTGAGAACTGTTCATATCCTTTTAACAATTTATTTATTAGAGAATGATGAATTAGAATTATGTATCTTTATTAATTGTTTATATATCTTGGATACCAAACCCTTTTCAGAGAGATTTGATATAAAGATTTATTTTTTTCTCATTTGATTCATTCCCTTCTTTTCTTAGGTGTATTAATTTTGTCTGAGCAGAAGCTTTTTCAGTTTCATGTAAAGTTATCTATTTTATCTTTTGTTATTGCTTCTATTTCTTGCTTAAGAAGACATCATTTACCCATGACTGTGAGAGGCTTATGATCTGTTTCTCTTTTAACATTTTTAAGGTATGATATTTAAAAGGTATTATAAAGTGTTGGACTAAGCCTAATTTTTGCTACACTACTTTCCAATTTTCTTAGTAGTTTTGGTTAAATAAATTCCTGGGAATTTATGATCTTCACTTGATCAAAAGATGAGTTACTGAGTTCCATTTTTCTGATTCTCCCTCATCTGTTCTGTTCCATTGATCTCTCTATTTTTAAACAATACCAGATATTTTTAATGACTACTTCTTTATGATATTGGTTGAGGTCTGAAAGTGTTATTCCCCCTTTGTTCCTACCTCCTTCCATCATTTCCCTCTAAATTCTATTAGATTGTTGTTTTATATTAACTTTATTGATATTTTGTCAACTTATATAAAGTATTTTCTTGGTAATTTGATTTATGTAGCATTAAAAGTGCAAATTGACTTTAGTAGCACAATTATCACTTCCACATTACAATTTTTTCCATTGTGGTTTCAATATATTACGGGTCAGCAAAAAAAATTAAATGGGAATTTTTGGGAAGTTTTGCAGAAGCTGCATATGACACAGAAAAAGTTTTAAAACTCAGAAATGCACATAATATATGTATACTATTATACAATATTTCTATTTTATTATTAATATTATACATATTAATGAATAATTAATATTAATAAATATTTTTCTTTTAATACCAAAATACTTCAGACTTCTTCTCTGGTATGAAGGGAAGGCCAAAAAATTTTACGCAGATTTTCAATGTTGCAGGAGTGCTGTGCCCTTAACCTCTGTGAGCCTCATCAGACAGCCATTTTACTTTCTTGCTCTTCTTTTTCTTTGGGATGGTTTTTGTTGTTCACCATATTGTGAAACTCTGTCTATAGTTCTTCAGCCACTATATCTACCAGATCTAATCCCTTAAATTTATTCATCACTTCTACTTCATAATCATATGGGGTGCTAAAAGGTCATACCTATAGAGTCTGACAGTTTTTTTCTAATTTTTTCAATTTAAGTCGGAATGTTGCAATAAGAAGCTTATGATCTGAGCCACAATTACCTACAGATTTTATTTTAACTTATTGTATAGAATTCTCTAGGCTTTGGCCACAAAATGACTAATTCACCCATTCCCATCCATTTAAGTTCACTGACACCCAAAATGTTGATGTTTAATCTTTTCATCCCCTGTTTGACCACATCCAGTTTATGTTGGTTCATAGATCTTACATTCCAGATTCCTATGTATTATTGCACTAGACTTTTCTTTCATCACCAGAGATACAACCTAAGCTTCCTTTCAGCTTTGGCCTAGTCACTTCATTAATTCTGGAGCTACTTGCAGTTGTCTTCCACTCTTCCCCAGTAGCATGTTGAACACTTCTGATGTTATCTCTTATCATTTTAGCACTGCCCATGGGGCTCTATTTGCAAACATTTTAGAGTGGTTTTCCATTTCCTTCTCCTGTGGATCACCTTTTGTCAGAACTCTTTCCTATGATCTGTCCATCTTGTCTAACTCTGGATGGCATAGCTCATACTTTCATTGAGTTATGTAAGACCCTCCACCACAACAAGGCAGTGATTCAGGAAGGGACCACAGCCCAATAGGGTTTTAAAATGCTATGTTCTGGGAGCTACTAATTTGTACCATATAGTACCATCAAGCCAGAAGCAGGAATATGGCAGTAAGAATGAAGGGATCATTTTGGGGGAGTAAAGGAAGAATTAACCTTTCATGGAGCCCTGGGGACTCTAACACTTCCTTGGCTGTTTCCCCTAAACTCATCTTCTTTCCTCTTCCTTTTTCTTTTTTTTTTTTCTCTTCCTTTTTCTACTTAGGATGTTCTTTTGGATCTTCTGATCCTTCTCTGATCTCTCTGTCCTTTGACTCTCTCCTTTTTCCTTCAAACACTGTTAGGTGGCACAATAAACAGATGGCTAGGTCTTGAAACAGGAAGATTTGAGTTAAAATCTGACCAAAGTAACTTTCTAGCTATATGACCCGGGACAAGGTGCTTAACCTCTTCCTGTGTCGTTCTTCACTTGTAAAATGAGAATAATAACAGTACTAGCCTCACAAGATTGTTGTAATGCTCAAATGAAATAATATTGGTAAAGCACTTAGTATGGTACCTAGCATATAGAAGGTACTTAATAAATGTTTGTTCATTTCCTCCCCTCCTTCAAATATAAGTCTTGTTGATAACAACCACAGAAAGGATATAGTTAAGGTTATACTAAAATTGTTTTAAGGTTCCAATGGACCATTAGTAGATATGAGGGTATATTGAACCAAATTGAATGTAAACATTCCCTATTGTTCTTTTAATTATCTTTATTACAAATGACTTGCACCATTCCCTCCCTTCAGACCTGAGCACAGACCCTAGCACACAGTAATTGCTTTAACATGTTTGTGGAATTGAATTGGATTCAGTTAAGGAACACGTTGCATTCCATTTTCCTTTCCTCACTGTGTAAATTCTTTAGTTAAATTCAGTGTAAATTGATTTCATGTTAGACTTGTGTATGACATGTTTCTACTTCTGAGTATTGTGATTAAAACAAGAGAAATCTATATATTACCTGAGCATACAGTTCAATGGAAGGACATGCCATATCCCTCGAGATTCTTAGCCAAGCAGGAGCCCTGAAGCTTCAAGACATATGTTTTGTCATGGGGTCTGTAATTAGGGCTGTCTCATTGCATCTGTGACAGCAAATTCAACATGAGTAAGGAAGCCAACAAGGAAATTATTTGCGTTCTCTGTTTATGAATATTCAATGAAATACTCAGAGTTCTTCCTTTAAAACAGACTCTATGATTTCCTGAAAATGATATGAATAATGCTTTAAGATACCTGAATATATGTAATAAGGAAAGGTATTTGGCCATTAAGCCTAGCCTCAGAGGCAAGAATTAGGACCAGTGAATTGGAGCAATAGGAAAGCAGACTGCAGTTCATTATAAGGAAGATTTTCCTAATAATTCGATCCACTCCAGAAAAGAATGGGCTGCCTTTCAAAGCAGTGATCTGAACACTTTGGAGACTCTTCATAAGCATTCCCCTGTTTTACCAGTCCAGTAACTATGTCAAATAGAAGTCTAATTTTATATAGCATATCACTAATGAACATATGCTGGCTATCATCCTATTTGGCTATGATGTCATACTCTTCATTTCCTAAAGCTCTAAGCTCACTAAAACCCTTAGAAACATTTCATATGAACTCTCATCCAGTAACATTCCCCATTCTTCACTTTTGTAATTTTTTCTAAATCTAAGTTTAGGCTATGTATATAAGATACATGTATTATATGTTCACAATTTTGGACATGGCTAATGAAGCAATTTCCTTCACTTGACTAGGTATATTTGTCATACAAGTTTCCTCTTTGTGTTATTTATTTAGAGGAGATAAGGAAAGAAAGAAAACATGTTTTAATTGTAAAAGAATGAATTAAATATAAAAAAATTCCTGAGGACAATGAGAGGTTCTCTTAAATATTTTGTAACTTATTTTTCAACTCCCTATTACATATTTTTTTTCCATTATTTCTACTTGGAAGATCATTTTTAAAAGAGAAAAGGGAAGAAAAATAAGAGTTAAGTAGGTCTTCGTTTTCTTTCATCTATTTTAAATGTCATCCTATAGATCTTGAGCAGTAAATCTGTCCCTTTAAAAATCTTTTTCTTGTCACCATCATCCAGGACTTTAACTTTAGCCTGCATCTCTACTACTAGGTTATTTCAAACTTTAACATTCTTGATAAAGTAGTTAGTTATAGATGAGAAAAATAATATCTTATTTATATGAAGAAGAGATCAAGAATAGATTGTCATTGAGAAAATTTCTAGCTTTTCTGAAATAGAAGCTTTTCAAGCAGTATGTTAGTTAAAGCATATGACAAAGGTACAGAATGGTATAAATGGATGAATGGGCTGGAAGGCTAATAATAATAATAATAATAATAATAATATTCATGTAATATTTAAGGTTTGCAAAGTATTTCACACTTATCTGATCTTATTCTCACATAACTCTATTTTACAAATGAGGAAACTGAGGCAGATGAAGGTTAAAAAACTCACCTGCAGTCATAGTATGTGTCTGAGGCTGGGTTTGAACTCAGGTCCTCCTGAGTCTAGGTCCAGCAATCTTTCCATTGTGCCACCCTGTTGCCTAATAAAGGATCTGGGCCAAGGAGGGCAGACCTAGTATTATGATCCTCCAATGTCAGGGAAGCAAAAGAAAAGAAGTCAAAGCTAATCTGCTTATTTCACAATTTCATCTTACAACTAGTGAGAATACCAAAGTGTAGCAGCAAATATGAAAATTTGCATGATTCCTCAGCTGACCACTCATCTTAGGAGCTTGCTTTTGGCAGAAAATTATCCCTGTTGTAATCATTAAGAAACACTGTACCTCTTTGCAGCAGTTCATTCCCTTCATGGAAAGAATGTGCTTTAATACTCTAAGGAAACTTACTGTGTGTCAAAAGACAAGTCACTTGGACTATCAGGATCAAGGATAAGCACACAGGATCTAGTCATGAAGACCTAAGTTCAAATCTGGCCTCAGACACTTACTAGCTGTGTGACCCTGGGTAAGTCACTTCATCCTGTTTTGCCTCAGTTTCCTCATCTGTCATATGAGCTGGAGAAGGAAATGACAAACTATTGTAGTATCCATGCCAAAAAAGCCCCAAATAGGATGATAAAGAGTTGGACGCAACTAAAACAACTACGCAACAACTACAAAATGAATGTATTAGACACATTGATCTTTGAGGCCCCTTTCAGTTTTAGAACTGAGTCTATGAAATATTTTTGACTCATGTCCTGAGACTGAAATATGTTCCATCCAGCCAATCAATCTGTCTACTGTTTATGAACATGTCAGAGGGAAGATAATCCCAGAGAATGCTCCTGAATGGCTGATTGATTTGGTTTCTACACACCAGACAGATGAAAAGGGCCCTTGAGGAGGGTCAATTGCAGTGAGAAAGTATGCCAGACATTTTATGTGGACTGTCTCTAGCCTCATTGGCAGATGAACATCCTATGAACAGTGTATTTGACTTATGCTAAGTATGGGGGTGCAGATGGGGTGGGGAGGGCTTCTGTCAAACAGAAGAAGTTTCTGAGGAAGCTGGCAAGGAGGAAAGAAGTATTGACAAAGAGATCATGGGAAATAATACAGATGTAATGGACAAGCAGCTGTTGTTTCAGGTCCAATAGAGGAGACAAACTTATAATAAGGCTGTGCAGTAAGAGGACAGTCCATTCCAAGAATCTAGTTCCTGCCCCTGTATGATGTCTTTATTATAGTGGAGCCACTCACACCATGGCTAATCAGTGGAAATTTACAGAGAGATAATTTTTTTTAATAGAGGAAGAATAATTCACTTAAGAAATAATGGAGCATTCAAATACAAGGATGACAAGATTTGAGCTTCCTTGTTCTAATCAGAGACCTGTGTTTGTGTGTATGTGTGCGTGGTTTTAATTTTACTGCCAAAAATTGATGAAATAATTCCATAACATAAAGCTTGATTAAAGTGGCAATTAAAATGGAATTGATCTGACATGTCTCCTTCTTAAAATTACTACATGGGTAAAATTTACATCTTTATTTCCTTCAGAAAGACCTTAGTCTGTGGTGTTGATTAGAAAAATATTGAGAACAATAATCATTTTTCACCAACGTGAGCATTTAATATGGAGTAGGGAGCCTGCACTTACGGTGTTATTCCATTTTCCACAGAAGGCTGCCTTTCACATTACTGCTCGCTATCAGCGTATTTCATGTCACTCCATCACACTGTCTTTCCTTCAAAGTCTACATTTGTTGGAGCAGATGGAAAGTTAGTTTAAATTAATTGAAAGCACGCTGTGCACAGCTTGTGGTAATGCGAACACGCAAGGAAGAAAGGCAGATACACCAATTCTCTTTCTAAGAGACAGATAATAGAAAGTAGGAATCTCTTGGGGGAAAATATATCCCAAAATTATGCCTTTTGAAAGCAATATTGCTTTCATCTTGAGAAAAAGGGAGGTGAAATTGGTTGGATACACACGGTTTGAAAAGAAAATCCATAGGTTTTTTTTTGTTTTTTTTGTTTTTTTTAATACTAGATAAAGATAATACAATGAAAAGAACTCTGGTCATGGAATCAGGAGAGCTTTGGGTTCAAACCTAAGCTGTGACACTTACTAATTGTGCAGTTCTGAAGAGCAACTTTAACTCTGATCAGATTCAGTTTCCCAAACTGAAAAATGGAAATGATACTGCTGTTATTGTTTGCTTCTTAGTGTTGTTGTGGGAAAAGTATTTTGCATTGATCGGCCAATCAACCAACATTTAATAAGCACCTACGATGTGTCAGATACGGTGCCAGGGATACTGATAGAAGGGAAACTCTTCTTGTAAACTTTAATACAATATAAAAAATGAAGGATTTTAATTTGTTTTTTTGCTAATTATTTAGTTTCTTGGAATACTTGACATTCTAAATGATGGAGGTAAAAACTCTAGGCCTCATTTTTCTATTCTGTAAAATAAATTATACTACATGTCATCCAAGGTACCAACCAGTCTTGAAAGTGAACATTTCTATAACTCTTTTTCTACTACCACTTAATGAAAGTAAGAAGAAATAAAATGCCAGCTTTCTCACACTATCTTCCTTCTTTCAGGAAGGAACCTATTTTCTGGGTCAAACCTTAACCTTGTCTTCAGTATAAATGTTTGCAGAAAATATTCATGAATAAGTTGATGGTCATAAATAAAAGAGAAAGGGAAATTTAATTTCTTATCTCCTAGTGTTGCTAGTACCATTGTTCCATATAAGCAAAACCTTTGGGGGAAATACAACAGACAATTTAGAGAACCCTGGATTGGGAGTCAGGAGACCTGAGTTCTACAACTAGTGCTTCCATCAATTTGCTATGTGACCTTGGACACTTCACCACCCTTCTTTGGGACTTTTGAACTCCAAAATTCTGTGGTAACCTCTGTTTCTCAAACTTGATAGTGAGGGAGGTAGACATGATGGCAAATAAACTCCCCTTCAAAGCTAATACTAGGAGCATTTATGCGGCTTCCTACTCAGAAGGCAGCACAGTGTCAAGGTTGGAAATTGTCACCAGAGATGTATCCTTCAAGATATTTATTTGGTTTGGACAGAGGCTGTGTAAATCCTTTCTAAATAATGTTGTCTGGTGACACCCTTGCTCAAGGGAATACAGATTCATTAGAATCATGGAATGGTAAAGCTGAAAGAAATCCTAGAGATGTTCTACTCATGAGAAAAATTTATTTCTCAAGCATAAAGTGGGGAAGGCATGAATAGATGCCAGTTTATCTGAAGAAAAGGCTCAGAAGACATATATATGAAAAAAATTCAAACTTAAACCATACTGAATTATTAGGGTTCAAAAGAAACAGATGGATTCAGTAGTCAATCAGAAAGCATTTAATAAACACTTACTATGTTCCGGACACTGGTCTAGGTCCTAGGGAAACAAAGACATAAATGAAATTGAATCACACAAAAAACATTGTGAGTCCTTAATGTGGTTTCATTTGTATAGGGAACTCCTAGGAGAGGAAGTTTCCTCCCCAATTGAAGTGAGCAATTTTTTTTGCAACTTAGAGTCTTAGAAAATTGTCTACAACGTGAAAGATAAAATGATTTGGTTATGGTCACATAGATAATGTATATTAGTGGTCTAGATAGACTCAGGTTTTCTCAGCTTTGAGGTCTGCTGTCTATCTGCTATAGTAGACCCATTTATATAGCTAAAATACATTTCTTAAAAGTTTCAGTGCCATTTTAAACTTAAGCCTAAGTTTGAAATAGCACTAAGACTTTCTAGACAGCCTGTATGTGCCCAATAAATGCAAGATATTTTGGGGTAGAGAAGAGAGATACTCACAGTTTGGGAGATCATGAGAAGACTCAAGTAGATAGTCAAGCTTGAGCTAAGCATCAAATTCTCCCTGTACTCTGTTCTGACAAAACCACATCTAATATTTTGTGTTAAATTCTGGTAATCTCATTTCATGAAGGATATCACTAAGTTAGACAACATCCTGAGAATGACAGTCAGTATAGGGAAAGGGACTTGAGATCATGGCATTTGAGAGAGAACAGGTTGAAAGAACTGGGATTGTTTGACATGAAGAAGAGAGAGCTTAGGGCAGCTAGGTGGCGTAGTGGATAGAGCACCGACCCTGGAGTCAGGAAGACCTGAGTTCAAATCTGGCCTCAGTCCAAACACTTGACACTTAGTAGTTGTGTGACCCTGGGCAAGTCACTTAATCCCAATTGCCTTAAAAAAAGAAGAAGAGAAAACTACATTAGGATATATATTGCTCTTTTAAAATATTTATAATGCTTACTTGAGAAAGATGAATTAGATTTTTCTTGGACCTAGGACTAGGAAAAATGGGTGGAAATTGCAGAGAGGAAACCTTCAGCTATGCCAACAAAAATAAGAGTCATACTAGTAGGTATAGGTTCTCCATCACTAGAGGACTTCAAGTAAAGCTTGGAAGGCATTTATTAGGGGTGTTGAAAAGGTAGCGTTTATTCAGGTACAGTTTAAACAACATCTACTCTGAGGTCCGTTTGAATTCTGAGATTCTGTGGTACTCTATGAATGAGAAACTCAACTTAAAGGGCAAGTCCATACTGTCCATGGGGAGTTAAAGTCAAAATCCTAAACAATGGTTCACCAAACTAGAACCTCACCTAGTCTACTGAATTACCCTGATCCTCTACCCAAACCCTTCCTTTGATAGATTGAAAAACTGAGGCTCAGAGAAAATAAAGAATATGCCCAATCTCACAAAGCTAATTCATCACAGAACCATAACCAGAACACATCTCCTGACTCCCAGCCAGTATTCTCTTTTCTATACCATAGGGCCCCCTTCCATATTTGCAGGGAATCCTCGTAGGGTAAGTTTACAGCCTCCTGTTGTATTTGGGGTGAGGAAGAGGGATACACACAGTTTGGGAGATCATGAAAAAATTCAAGTAGATAATCAAACTTGAGCTAAGCATTGAAGTCTCCCTGTACTCTGTTCTGGGGAAACCACATCTAATATTTTGTGTTTAATTCTGGTAACCTCATTTCATGAAGGATATCACTAAGGGTCTAAAGATACACTAAGGATACACATTGTTATGCACCTTTCTTGTTTTGTTTAGTTCTCTTCCTTGGCTACAGTTTTCTACATCCTCATACCCATTCATGTCAGTTTCAATACCCTAATGTCCCTATCCCACTCTTTCCCCTTCTTTTCATGTGTCCTTTATAGCTTCTAGAGTTAATATAAATATGTATTGAATATTTAAAATCCAGAAGAAGTAGAAGAAGAAGAAAAAAAAGAACAAGAACAAGGAGGACGAGGAGGACGAGGAGGGTGAAGATAAGGACGAAGAGTACAAGGAAGACAGATACGTGATATTTACTAATACGTGAACATTTTGTTTCCCCCTCCCTTTCATCATAGAATGTAAAGTCAATGACATTAAAGACTCTATCACTTTCTCTTTATTTCCCTAGTGTCTAGCTCAGTACTTGGAGCATAAAAGATATATAATAAATGCTGACTGACTTGAATTGAATTGAATTGACCTCTCTTTTCATATGCTTTTTTTGCTCTATTTAATTAGATTCAATAAACATTTATTAAATATTTACTAACTGTAAGATTCCCTAGTTAAGCTCTGGGAATTCTAAGATGCAAATGATGTAATACAACAGGGAACATAAAACATAGACACAGTACCTGCCCTTAATTTTGTGTTCCAGTCATTGCCTCCATTCACACCTGTGCTTGATTCAGGGATTTCATTGAAATACTCTAGTTGCTTCCTTTGACTTTCATTGGTGCTTTCCATGGTAAGAGATAAGTCCTGCCACCCTAAAAGTTCCTGCAATTATCTCCCACTCAGTATATACAATAGCTGAATGCACTATATCAAAAACATGATATTATTGAAAAAACATGATATTAATATAATGCAGTATATACTTATTTTAGCTTAACAAACAGTACAGTGTCAATGTTAGCTAAATACACTATATATCATAAGCAGTTTGAGACATACTGGAGCTCCCTTAAGCAAACCGTAATTATGCATAAGCAGACACATCTTGCAAGTTTAAGTTTCCCTCCATCCTTTCTGACAAAAAATAAACACTAGTTTAATCTACTAAATAAACTACTCTTTGTTCTGATGTCAAGCCACCTCAAACCCTGCCATGATAAAAGTCTCTTATTTTTTAAATTATAATTTATTTTTTCCAATTATATGTAAAGATAATTTTAACATTCATTTAAAAAAATTTTGGTTTCAAATTTATCTCCCTCCCTCCTTCCCTCTCCCCTTCCTAATATGGAAAGTAATTTGATATAGGTTAGATATGCACAATCATGTAAAACATATTTCCATATTAGTCATGTAACACAGTCTCTTATACCCAGTACACAGAGAAGTATGAATCCAAGTAGAATGCAATGAGTGAAAAAGGCAAATCAGGACAAATTGCTATATTGAATTTGAGAGAGAATAGAACACCTTCAACAAACAGGAGTGAGGAGATCAGGAAAAGTTTCATGGATGAGGTGGATCTTGAAGGAAAAGGATTTGAGGCAAGCAGGATGAAAAATGAGTGTTTTCAAAGTATTCAAGATGCCGTAGAGGAAGGATAGTACAGAACAAAATCAAAGAAGCTGATCAGGTGTTGCTAGAAAGAATAGTGTGACCAGGAGCAATGTGGAACAAGTATCAGGATGAATATATAGTCTGGGCTGCGGGTTCTCTATTGAAATAAGGAAAAGATTGTTTAGAACTAGAATGTAGGGGACCATTAATACCAGGCTGAAGAGTTTGTGTTTCTATTGCTTGGAGGCAATAGTGAAGCACTGAAGATTTCTAAACAAAGGAGTGACAATTCAATTTAAAGATTATTTGCTAGTAAGGTGGAGGATGAGTTGTAGAAGAGAGAAGAAGAAGGTGGGAAGAATAATTTAGAGTTTATTACAATATAGAACATGTAACAAGTAGCGAAAATCTGAACTATGATGGTGGTGATGTGAGAGGAGAGAAGGAAACAGATGAGAGAGCTATTTAGGAGGGATGCATCATGGTAGAGTTGAAAGAGCAATTGCTCTGGAGGTGAAGGTCCTTTGTTCAGATCCCATGTCTGAAGTCTCCTACCTACATGTGGGATTTGGGGGATGGCATTTAACCTTCCTGGGCCTCAATTTCTTCAACTATAATGAGGGTGTTTATGGCTTCTGAGGACACTTCCAGCTCTAGTTATATGATCTTATGAACAAAATTGACAGGATCAGTTAGATTATGGCATGCTGCTGGATGGGCAGCTGACTGAGGTCATCCATCAATATGCTTGTGTGTGTGTGTGTGTGTGAATATCTTAAGCTCTGTAGTACATATGCACTTAGTTGGATCCATAATTAAATAGAATGTGAGAGCCTGGCTGGATCACTTTTGGTTAATTCTGTAGTGCTTTCAATGATCATAAACCACTTGTTATTCAAAGTCGATAAATAGAAGAACAATATTTTCCTCATTAACCCATCAACAAATCCATAATACTATATAGCCTGAGTGATACACTTAAAGTCAAGAAGCCAACTCTTAAGACATCACCTAAATTACACATAGGTTATGATTTCATTATCTGCATCCTCTTACAGGATTTCTCAAAACTGTAAAATCACAGATCATTGATGTATTTATGCTATTCAGCTAAAATGCATAAAATTCAACTGCAATTCAACAAACATTTATTAAACACCATTAGCAAAGCACTGTGTTGGACAATGTAAATTAAAAAATGAATTTTTTCCTGCCCTCAAGGTTCTTACATTCTAATGGGGGGGATACAATATATACACAGAAAAGTATAAACAGACACAAATATATACGTATATATTCACACACATACACATATATACATGCATACACACATACATATATGTGTGTGTATATATATAGTATATACAAAGTTATACAAAGTATTTTCAAGAAAGAAATTCTAACAACTGAAAAATCAAGGAAGATTTATATAGGATGTGGTACTTGATCTGTGCTTTGAAGGAAACTGGGAGGTCTTATGAGGCAGAGGTGAGAAAGGAGTAAATACCAGGCATAGAAAATCACAAATAGAGGAATTAAAATGTTATGCTTCAAGAATAACTAACATAATTATTTAATTGAAATGGATAGTACCTAAAGCAGAGTAATATGAAATTAGACTGGAAAAGTACATGGGGGCCATAGTGTGGAAGACTTTAGATAACAAGCTGAAGATACTGTGTATTATTCCAAAGGCAATAAGGAATCATTGAAGATTTTTGAGTAAGGGAGTGCTATGGTCAAATCTATGCTTTAGGAATATCAGTTTAGCATATATGTGAAATAGAATTTGAAAGAGAGAAAACTGGGAACAAAAACATCAATTAGGAACCTATTGTAATAGTAAAAGTGGGAGGTAATGATAGCGTTAATGTAGAAGTTGTATGAGTGAACAGATGGGTAGAGATGGAAGAGATTCAAGTGCAGCTAGGTGGTACAGTGGATAGAGTACCAGCCCTGGAGTCAGGAAGACCTGAGTTCAAATCCAGTCTCAGACATCTGACACTTACTAGCTGTGTGACCCTAGGCAAGTCACTTAACCTCAATTGCTTCACCAAAAAAAAAAAAAAAAAAGATGCAAGAGATTCTATGTAGCTCAAATCAATGCCATGGTCCCAAAACCAAAATTGTGGTAGACCTAGAGGTCAATGAAAAAGTACTTGGTGAGAGTATAGGCTTCAATATATTTGGGGACTATAAACAATATAAAACATCAGTAATGGTATGTATGTCTAGAAAAGGTGATCCTAGAAATCATATATCTAAAGCTAGAGGGGACTTTTTAAGGGCAATTAGTTCAACTCTGTCACTTAACAGATATGGAAACTGATCCTAGACATTAAGTGACTTTCCCAAGGGCACACGGAAAGTTAGAATCAGAGATAGGATTTGAACCCAGCTCCTTTGACTCCCAGCCAATTTCCCCCTACTCTAGACTAGTCATGTAGAGCAAGAACAGCAAACAGCATGCAAACAGACTGAGTGATTTACTACAATCCATGAAATACTTAAAGAAGTATAATATATTGCATATAGCATTGTACCTGGTGTCAAGAAAGCCTGGATTTGAATCCTATCTCTGGTACTTACTATCTACATGACTGTGAGCAGGTAAACTAGCCTCTCTAGACCTCAGTTTCTGCATCTGTAAAATGAAGAGGTTGAATTGATGACCCAATGTCTAACTAAGGCCCTTTGAACTCTGAATTTATGATCCTATAATTCTGTGAAATAAAAAAAATCTAGAAAAGGCTTCCAGCAAATTAAGAGGGTCTTCTATCAAGGATTTCTTTGAAATCATGAACAAGAACTAGAAAAACATGAGAAGGGTTTGTGATCTTCAGGTAACTGAAGAATTGTATATATGTGTGTGTGTGTATATATATATATATATGTATATATATATATATAAAATACTGATCTGAAGCAGCATAATAAGAATAGATATGGATTAATAATTGTTTGTATGTAGTGGGTGAGGTGGAAAAGATAATCAAAGCTTATTCTGAGCTTTCAAGCATTGGTGATTGGAAGGACAGAAGTATGATAAACAATAGGACATTTAAAGGTTGCTTGGATTTAGGGGGAAAGATGAGTTCAGTTTTAGAACTGTATGATTTAGGATGTCATTTGCACTTTCAAGTTCAGAAGTATAGTAGAGAAAAAGTTTGCTTGTATGTAAATTTGGGGGACTTCTGCATGACAGTAATAATTGTAACTGTGGAAATATCTGAGAATACCAAGGGTCAGAGAATAGATGGAGAAGACCATCATACATAAGGATCCTTGTAGATTGCATATTGGCTTAGAAAACCACATATATTTATATGTGGTTTATTAATATATCAACTCATTAAATCAGATAGGAGCTACATTTTAATCTGCTTCAGGCCACATTTGAGAGTGTTGTGGGTTTGCATGTGGTCCATGGGCTCCCTCTTTCATACCTCTGGTGTAGTTGCTAAAAAGCTAGACTTAAATCAGTAAGAAATGAGTTCAAATTCTTCCTCAGACATTTATCAGATGTGTGATCCTGGGAAAATAATTTAATCTCTCTGAACTTCAGTTTCCTCAGTTGCAAAATTTAAATAGTACCCACCTTCCAGGTTTGTTAAGAAGATGAAGTATGATAATATATGTAAAGCACTTTGCAAACCTTAAAACACTACACAAATGCTGGATTTTAACATTGCCATTATTATTGTCATTCATATTTAGTCTGATCTAGGACAAATGGATCATTCAGAGTCACAGAATTTGCTTTACCTATTTACTTAAGTCCTTATCTGTCCATAAAATTAGAAGAGTGAGGGTGAGGAAGTAATTGCAAGTGAAAACTCTCTGAAGAAATTTTGTGTTCGGCGTGTATTTTAAATAGAAAAGATATCAAAATGTATGCTCAGCGATTATTCTATTTTGGGTATATAGGGAGCAAGTTCTAGGACCAGATTGAAACAAGTAAGCCCTTCCCATGGAACTGAGCAGAGAATTTGAAGGTCATTGATTTTATATGGATGCCTGAAGAGCAATAACAGCATTTGAACTTCTTTCCTGGGCATCCTGTGGATGAAGTTCAGGCCTATGTAAATATATTTATCCTATCAGTGTAGTGCCAGGGATCAGTGTTCTCCATCTAGGAAAATAGGATACTCAGGGAGAAGTCAACACACCCAGAGTCAGAATGTGAGCATATTCAGTGACAGGAAGAAAAGGCTTATGAGTCTATGTGTGGTGGTTTCATGTCAGAATCACCACTAATGAAAACTGTCTACCTGTTCCCAATCACTTATAAAAGATATCACTTTAAAAGATGAGAACCCTGTGGGAACAAGTATTTCAAATCCTGCAATGACTCCTTTTGAAGTTCATGCAAGAGTAGATTTTTCCAAGGCAAAGGACAGGGAATATTTCCCTGTTCCTCCTTCTGAAGAAGTAACAATTGATTCCAGAGCACAGGGAGAGACAACGAAGCCTAGAATCTATGTGACCGAGGATCACCTGGCACAGAGAGTTATTTCAGGCCTATGGAATGCTGAAGTGTTGCAGCACACACGAAGGCTCGTGTTCCTGTTTTCATCCCTAGATGGGTGAGGGTTCTCCAACTCATAAACCATTGTTTTAGAGGGGCAAGGGTCTGGGAGAGAAACAATACCATGTGGTATGGCAGCAGAGAAAATGATGACTGGGGTCAAATGGAAATCTTCAGTCCCTAGGAGAAACCTATGTTAAGCTAGCCCAGGCCTTTTTTTTTTTCATTTTGGGTGTTTGGGACACCTTGGTTATGGGTACCTAAACTAATCTAAGAGTCAAGTTATGTATACTTCTTAGACTCAAATTAGAGAAGTGGTGGCAAGACAATCTCTGAAATGTTCCAGTAACATTAAAAAAAGTTACTTAGGAGGAAAAAAAAACCAAACTGGTGCCAAAATTAAATGACTGGGGTGAAGGTAAGCTTTTTAACATTCTGTGGCTCAAGGGATTGAAAGGGATATAAAGAAGTGACCACAAGTAGTAAAGTAAACTATGAAGGAGTGAACTTGTACTCCTGAAAACTCAGGCTGAGTGGATGGGGACAGAATAGCAGTACCAGGTAAAGATAAACAAAGTCACAGCCTGAAAGATGGGTGAGGCTCCAACTCAGATGAATCAGAGTAGGATATATATGAGAGAAGTTCAGGAGAGGAAGGAGTGGAAGAAAAGATAATGGCAGAGATGCAGATATTTGAATCCATAGAAAGAAAAGAGATCACTATGAATGAAATGGAGGTAGAAATAATTTTTAAGGCAATCAGGATTAAGTGACTTGCCAAGGGTCACACAGCTAGTAGGTGTCCAAGGCCAGATTTGAACTCAGGTCCTCCTGTGATCAGGGCTGGTGCTCTATCCACTGTGCCACCTAGTTGCCATAAGATGCTTTCAATATGTGTTTAAGTGAAATAAAATCCTGTTAGTGTACAGAATTGTACATTGATGTATGGAGTTTGATGATGCCACTTCTCTTTCTAAGGCCTTCCTGGGTGAGTCTAATAACTACCCACTCTCCTGAATAATAGAGGTTCTAGGGAAAGAGAAGATGAGATTCAGAATTCTGTTGAGGTTCAGAACCTTTTGAGGTTAAAAATTCTCTGGAGAGAAAGGCAGGCAGCTGTGAGGAGAAGACACAATATCTAGACGGCTGTCTACAATCATCCTACCCAAACTATCTAGAGAAATTCAACATATTTTCCCTAGCTAGTGATCACAGTCAACACGGAGGTAATGATATCTGATCCATTGGTACCATTGTGAAAAAAGCATGTAGTGGTCATGGAATGAGTGCAGGAGAATGGAACATGAGATAGAGAGAGCATTAGAAAAGTCATGAGGAAAAATAATAGCGGTAGATAATGGTATGATCAGTGATGAATTTGGCCATTTCAGAGGTCCCAGAGTAGAGGGTTTGCCTCAACCTGAATCTCGAAGGTCATGGGGAGTGTGAAGACTTCAACAGGCTCCAGAGGCAAGTCCTTCCCTCCTCTATGGCTAATGAAAGATCCTGAGTAGGAGCTATCGGGCCCTTAAGTGTTGCACCAGTTATCTGAACTAACATTTTCTGAGGTCCTATACACTCCCATAGATGTAAAGTAGTAAGAAGAAATGTGGATCCTGCCCAATGTATAAGTTTCAAAAGATGTGTCTGGTTCTTCTGTAAGTTTGCACTGTTAATTCTTTGCCACTCTTTTTATTGAAAGAAGTAAAATCCCTCCTATTTGACAGTACCCATGTGTGTTCCATTGGGATATTGTAGCTTCTTTAGATGCCTCCATTCATCCACTATAGTCTGGGCCTGATGGCTTATGTAATTCTAATGGTCAAGAAGATTTTTTTTCCTTTTCTTTATGCCATATTCTTTTACTCCCATACCTCTTGACTCTGATTTTCAACCCTCTTTTATCGTTTTTTTTCTCCCTTTTTCAATTAGTTTTATCATAGGTAGGGTCACAGATTTGAAGTTGGAAGGCTTTTTGGGAGTCATATAGTTCAATGATTTGTCAGGTGAGAAAACTGAGGTTCAGAGACTTAAGTGACTTTGTAAGAATTTAGATAGATAGATAGATAGATAGATAGATAGATAGATAGATAGATAGATAGATA
>NW_020948840.1:3801238-3837771 GCF_900497805.2 Vombatus ursinus | reverse complement strand
ATAGATAGATAGATAGATAGATAGATAGATAGATAGATAGATAGATATTAAACATGCATTTGGATTGAAACTCAGATATCTTGAGTTGAAGTATATATTACTTATCCATTACATACACTGCCCTGATACCATGGGACCTTTTCAACACTATCTAAGCCCTTTTTATTATTTCATCTAAACTAAGGCATAGAGTGGCATAATTCAGACAGAAAGGTCAACTTGAATTTGTATCACTCAAAATCACTGTTCCTAGGAGGCCTTTCCCTGTTCATACTTCCTCTGGCTAAATATGAATTATAACCCTTGTGAATTTACCTAGAAACTTTCCCTGTAGATTGCCACTGGAAATTCCCTTTCTCTCTGCCTGTTCTTGCTGCCTCTGGGTGGTAGGTGCTCCTGAGTATTGAGGCTGCTATATTGCTTTAGCTACATCCTGACTTCCCTACTAACCTGTCAGCCTGCTGGGGAGTATCAGCAATAGCCTGCTGTGCCAGGTTAATAAGATGTCAGCCATTCCTCCAGGATACACTCACACTCACTGAACTTAACCTAAGATCCCAATGGAGGGATTGGAGGAAGACAGAGAAAGAAAATAAATGAAGAGTTTGAGAAACACATCAGAAACTCAGCACAGAGGCATAATGTAGTCATAACAGGAGACTTCAGTTATGTTAACAATCACTGAACTTTTCTCTCCAAAATAGAGTAAGTAATAATTTCATTACAGTGCCTGGCAAATAGCAGACATTTAATCAACATTTGCTGATTAATGGATTGACTTACTTTAATAATAATTTAACAACTGAAAAAGTAAGAGAAATGAATAGCCTTCTTTTCTGAATCCAATTTTTGCCAAAAAGGAAAAAAAAAAGGTGCCTAGATGACAATGATAAGATCCTCTGTAGGAAGGGAGAAGGGGAAAGTAATCATCTCATCTTACTTGAGATCAAAAAGGAGAGAGAAGCTAGACTGAGACACTATATAGCTTTTATGAGGTCAGATTTGAAAGGATTTAGAGAAAAAATAGTTAAGATCTCATAGACTAAAATTCTGTAGAGGAAGTCAACTCAAGGAGGATATGAGGCTCTCATGAACTAAATTTTGAAAACAAAACATGAAATCACTCTAAAGGAGCGGAAATTGGAGATTTTTCTACTGACAAAACCTGAATGAACAGGGAATTCATCAAATAACCTGGATTTTTAAAAGATAGGTGTCTAATTGAAAAGATGTCAATGAAGTAACAAAAGATGGAAATAAAACCAAGCACGATACCGTAGGAATAGTGTCAGGAATGCTTAAGATTAGAATTAGATAAACTGGTTAAAAATCCAAAAACAACAAAATGGATTGTTTTCACTACCTTGGGGAAAATAGGAGGATCTAAATAGGAATAAGAACATTGTTCCATGTGGACGAGACACTAATAACAGGCAATGAAGAAAGCAACATTCTCTAATTCTTTAGTGATCTCTGTTTTTTTTTTTCTTGTGGAGAATAATTTCTAGTCTGAAAGGAAAGAACTCAAAATAGCTTCATCTTAGAGAAAATGTAGAGAGAATGAGTCATCATAAATCTGAAAAAAAATAGACATTTATTTACATGTAGTCTCCTCCATTAGAATTTGCATTCCTTGAGAGTAAAGACTATGGTTTTTTTGTTTTGTTTTTAGCATTTCTTTGTGTATTTAGTACTTAATACATTACCTTGCATATAGTATTTAGTAAATGCTCATTGCCTAACTTGATGGGTTCAGGTTACAAGGCTTAAATGAAATTCATCGATGTTTAAAGGATTGTGGAGAATAGGAAAGGTGACACAGAATTGAATAGAGACAAAAGCTATCCCAAATAAAAAATCCCAGCAAAATTTTAAAACATATAATCAAAGGGATCATTAATAAATACTTGGAAAAAAGCAGTGTTCACAAAAAGTCAATATGACTTTTTCAAGAATGTGTATGTTCAGTCACTTTCAGTCATGTTCGACTCTTTGTGACTCCTTTTGGGATTTTTTTTTGGAAAAGATATGGGACTGGTTTACCATTTCCTTCTCTAGCTCATTTTCCAGATAAGGAAACTGAGGCAAAGAGAGTTAAGTGACTTGCCCTGAGTCACACAGCTAGTAAGTGTCTGAGACTGGATTTGAATTCAGGTCTTCCTGACTCCAAGCCCAATACTCTATCCATTGTACCACCTAGCTTCCCTGACAAGAATACATTATGCAAAATCTCATTTCCCTTTATTTTAAACTAATGCTTAAAGATAGGTAAATCAAGGAAATGCTGTAGCTATACTTTGAATAGATTTTAGCAAAGCATTTTATAGAATTACTTAGATCACTTTTCTAAAACAGAAATGTGTGAACTTTATGATACTTCTTAAATGGATTCAGAAATTATTGAATGACTAGACCCAAAGAATAGTTATTAATGTTTTTATTGTCAGCTCAAAAAAGTCCTTAGTGGAGTCCCCCAGGGATCTTAGTTAGTCTTATGCTATTTAGTATTTTTTTCAGTGATTTAAATTAAGTGATAATTGGCATAATTATCAATTTTTTAGCTGACACAAAGCTTGGGGGAATAGCCAACACTATGGACAATAGCTGAAATTCAAAAAAGTATTTGACATGGTGGAATGCTTATCTGAATTGGATTAGATGAAATTTAGTCAGTAAAATGTAAAATCTCACACTTAGTTCCTAAAAAACAAACAAACAAACAAACAAAAACCTAAACCTCAGAAGTACAAATTTAGGGAGACATGCCTATAAAACAGCTTATATTAAACAAAACAAAACAAAACAAAACTTTGAGTGGACTACAAGTTCAATATAAATCAGTAGTGCTCTATGGCAGAAAAGAAAGAAAGAAACAAACAAACAAACACACACACAGTGCAATGAATGATATGCTGAATTGGAGAGAGACATTATATATAGGACTAGTAAAATTGACTTTGCTCTTATCAGATCACATATGAATTATTTGAATCAGTTCTGAGTTTCACATTTTTGGAAAGCTATTGATAAACTACAAAGTATAAAGGGGAAGTCAGCCAGGATGGTGAAGGGACTAGAGTTTATTATATATGACTATCAGTTGAAGAATCTTAGGATGCTTAGCCTGAAGAAAAGAAAACTTGATGGGTCATAATAGCTGCTTTCAAATATTGGAAAGAATGTGATGTAGAAGAGAGATGAGCTTTGTTGTACTTGAGTCAAGAAAACAGAACAAAGAGCATTGGGTGAAAGGTGAAAAGAGGAAAAAAACAGGTTTAACATCAGGAACAATTTTCTAACAATTAGAGATGTCCCAAACTGGAACAAATGGGTTGCTTTGTGAAATAATCAGTCTCCTCACTAGAGTTCTTCAGAAAGGCAAGGAGACCACTCATGGGGGTGCTGTAAAGGAGAATTACATTCATATATATGTTGGATTAGAAAGTTTGTGAGGCCCCTTCTAACCTATTGTATTTCTGTGACATCAAAAATGTCAGAAAGAATGGGAATAAGTCCTTTGGGACTCAGCAAGGGGGAGGTAAGAGGAGGAGTCATAGAGTTATACCATAAGATCCTATATTTTGAACAAGAAGAGACTTTGTAACTGCTAGTCCAACACATTCATTTTTTGATGAGGATATCAGTTTTAGAAAACTTTTAGAAAACTTTAGAAAACATATTCCCCATGTACTTCTTGTATGTGTGTAACTGTTTGAGGGTTGTTGTCTCCCCTATTAGAATGTGAGTTCCTTGAAGGCAAAGATTATTTTCTTTCTTTCTTTGTGTGTCCAATGCTTAGTACAGCTCCAGTATTACAGTAGATGCTTAACACATGGTTGTTGTCTCTTGACCGATTATTCCCTCACACTTTGGCAGTCCTTTCTACAATAAGCCAACAATTTCTAGTCTATCATCATTTCCAGTGGTGGAAGACAAATTCATTCCCTCCTGGGTTCTCCAGAACCTCATATTAACTCATCATTAACCATATTAAGCATCCCCACTCTAGTGTATCTTCAGAATAATGCATTCTCTTTCTCTCTGTCTCTCTCTCTCTCTGTCTCTCTGTCTCTCTGTCTCTCTCTCTCTCTCTCTCTGTCTCTCTCTCTCTCTCTGTCTCTCTCCTCTCTTTCTCCTTTCCACTCCCTTCTTCTCCCACTGTATTCTGTCCATCTGTCTGTTTCTCTCTCTCCGCCTCTCCTTCCCTCCCTCCCTCCCCCTTGTCTTTCTGTCACTCTGTCTCTGTCTCTCCATCTCTATCTCCCTGTCTCTCCTTCCCTCTGTCTCTTCCCTCATTCCTCTACCTCCATTGGCTTTTACCCAATTTTCAATGTGCCCAGTACTCCTCAAACCTAAGAAAGTGTTACCTTGGACTGTCTAGTCTCTCTCCTCTCCTTCATCGCTATGCTTTTTGAAGAAGTCATCAAATGCCTTCATTTCCTCATTACTTTCTCCCCTCAACCTCCTGCAATTTGTTTGTCTCCACTATTATACTGAAACTGATTTCTCAATAGTCACCAATAACCTAATCAAGGTTCTAATACTAATGGCATTTTTTTTTACTGTGGCCAGGAAGGAAATTTAATAGACTATATGGAGTGGCCAAGATTTTAGGTACCATGAACATTAAGACTAATTCTGGTAATAAGATAACCATATAGAAGGAGATTGTGGTAAGAAAAAAAAAAGGAGCTTTAATTCAAAATTGAATGATAATGAAGTTCAAGGTGTGTCTGTACTAGTAGTACAGTAGTGATAGGGCAAGAAATTGTGACTTGAGAGCTGGTGGACCATGAACATGGTTGCTAAAGTTATTGGAGATGGCAATGTCACAATGTAGAGAAGAATGTGAACAAGGGCATAAAGTCATCCCTAAAATAGAAATGTATCTTCAGTTCCCAGCATAAATCATGTCTATTCCCACTATTGGCTATTTGTGTAGTAATGACAGCCATTTCTTAGATGTACTCATAACACAAAGAAATAGTTTCATTCTAACATTATCAGTAATGTTTGGCCTGGAAAATAGAAGACTTGGAGTGACATAAAAGTTGTTATCAGGTATTTGAAAGTCTTTTACATGGATATTTACAAACTTCTGCTTTCCTAGGTCAACCCTTTTATATGCATACTTTTTCCCCCCAAGGCAATTGGGGTTCAGTGACTTGCCCATGGTCTCACAGCTAATAAGTGTCAAGGGTCTGGTCTGAGACCAGATTTGAATTCAGGTCCTCCTGACCCCAGGGACAGAGCTCCATCCACTGTACCACCTAACTTCCCCTTTTACATGCATACTTAAGCCCATCTTCTGCCACTTTTTTGAGCAGATGGCAACTTCAATTATTCAACCCATCAAACATTTAACCTCTATCTCTCTAATGATTTCTTCCCTCCTATCTACAAACATATATAAGTCCCTTCCTTAAAATACCTTTCTTGGAATCTATTATCCCTTTAAACTATCATCCACCATCTCTCTCTCTTTTCTTTCTTAACACATCTTTAAAAAGCTTCCTGAACTCACTCCACTTCCTATTTTCTCATTTCTTCCTCAAGCCTTTGCAATCTAGCTTTTGACTTTCATCATTCAATTTAATTTGCTCTCTAATTAACAGTGATTTTTTAATTGCCAGATTTGATGATTTTTTCTAGCTCCTCATTCTTTTATTCTTATCTCCTGAATTTGACATTGTTGAACACTTCATCCTGAATACTTTTTTCTCTCTGACTTTTCATGACACTACTCTTTCTTGATTATTTTTTGATCTGTTGGTCCATCTTCTACCCACAGTGGCTCATCATCCATATTATGCTCCCAAGATTCTGTTCTAGGTTCTCTTCTTATCTTATTCTATAATCTCTTTCATTGTTCTTAAGAGCTCTCATTTGCAATCATCTCTACACAAATGACTCACAAATTTTGCATATACACATACATACGTGTATATACTCATATGTACACATACATAGATGTATATGTACCCACACATGCACACATGTGTGTGTTCACAAATACATATGTGTATAAATGAATGAATAAATAATTTATTAAGTGGTTATTATGTACAATATATTATATACTATGGATACAAATATACAAGTAAGACTACCTGTTTTTTTGTTTTGTTTTGTTTTAAGGCAGTTGGGGTTAAGTGACTTGCCCAGGGTCACACAGCTACTAAGTGTCAAGTGTTTGGTCTGAGGCCGGATTTGAACTCAGGTACTCCTGACTTCAGGGCCCATGCTCTATCTACTATACCTCCTAGCTGCCCCTAAGACTACCTGTTTTTAAGGTGCTCATATTCTAATGGGAGAGATGGGGCAACACATAGAGAATGTTTCAGGTTCAATTCAGACTTTCAGGAAAGGTCTCATGCATTTATAGTGTGTTCAAAACAGGTGATAATGTCTCTCCCTCTTAGTTTCTGTTGCTGAGCCATTTGACAGTTCCAAAGAATTTACTAACAAAAACTTCTAGGTATTCATAGATATGGACATAGCACCTACAAAAGCAGTTATCAGGATCTATCTCCATAGGAGTCATTTCCAAAGATGATGGGCTGGAAGTATTGTTATTACAAAGGTTCTTGGATTCAGAATGCAGGATTATTTTTATTAGAATCTGAAGGGAGATAGCTGTCAAGGTGGTGGTGGTGATGATGGTGGTTTGACTTGCTTGGTGCATGGTGTCTCATTTCTCATTAGGATGCCTTGCTCCTTAGCTAGACTGGCTTGCCTTCCCTGTGAGTGGAAGTTAGCTGGCAGTTGGTGGGTATGGCTGACCCCTTGTTTACAGGAGCCACATTCACTGATTATGACTGTAAGGGCTAAGCTAGAAATAGGACTGTTGATCTGAGGGAGACTATCACTCCCAGGGCTCTTGTGCTTATTTGCCCATTGGTGGCAGCTGGTCGGTAGTTGTGTCTGGGGGTGATGAAGGTGGACCTTTTCTTCACAATGATTTCTCATATTATACACACACACACACATATAATATATATTTAATCGTGTATGTGTATATATGTATGCCTGCATGTCTGCCTGTCAGTGTCTTTGTATACACCCAAGTCTCCCTCTTGAACTTTATTCTCACAACAGCAATTACCTATTAGATGTTTCAAACTGGATCATTCAGAGACATTTCAAACTCATCCTGTCCAAAACTGAACTCATTATCTTTTCCTCAAAAACTGTCTTGTCTTTTGAATTCCCCTATTTCTGCTAAGGCATCCTCAAACTTCCAGTATTTCTGGTTGATAGCCTCCAGCATTATCCTTGAGTCCTTACTCTCTTTCATCCAGCATATCAAACCATTTGCAAAATCTTATCATTTCTACCCCTCAATCTCTTCTATCTGACGTGATACCTTCTCTTTGCTCACCTTTAGTTCAGGCCCTCAACACTCCACATCTAGATTACTGAAACAGCTTTTTAATTGGTCTCTCTGCTTCAAATATTTCACCACTCTGATCCATCGCACAAAATGTTCCTAAAGTAATACCCCTTAAACTCAGAACTAGCCATGTGACTCTTCTGCTCAGTCAATTCCAGGGGCTTCCTATTGTCTCTAGGATAAAACATTGATTCTTCAGTTTAGCTTGTAAAGTGCATCTACAATGTTGTCCCAACATTTCTTTCAAACCTTGTTGGATATTTCTCTCCTCCCACACTTCAATCCAGTCAAACTGGTCTTTTTATCTCACTTACATGAAATAGTCTATCATCTCTATGCCTTTGCACTAACCATTCCTTTCGTCTAGAACCCCTCCTCACAAAAGAGCCTACCTCCTCTTCAAGATGCAGTTCAAGTATCTGTTTCTACATGTGTTCTTTTCTGATCCCCAAGTTTCTAACACTGTCGCACTCAAACTCTATCATATTTCACTATTTTTCATTTATTTGTATTCATTCACTTTAAATTTATTTTGTACACACATAGATATGTCCTTGTCATCTTCCTGTTTGAATGTAAGCTCCTTGTAAGTAGGAATTGTTTTATTAGTACATCCCCAGAGCCTAGCACAGTGCTTGCTCTTCTATTTTTGGTCTTATTGGTTTTATTATTGGTCTTGGTTTTTTATTAATTGATTGATGGAAATTCTACTGGATTTCGTCTCATTAGTCCTCAGAAGACAGAACTGGTAGTAAAAGGTGAAAAGTGCAGAGATGCAAATTTGGATTTGAGGTAAGTATTTATTTGGCACAAAATTAGATCACCACAGATGAAGTCATGGATGTAGAAGATGCTGGGAGACATACTTCTGGAAGACTAGGTGACTATAGGTCAACATTCTACATTGTCCTATCATATATGTTGGGAGTACCTTTTTTCCATTGACTGCATAGCCAGAATTGTTTATATTTATTTATTTATTTATTTTTTCAAATGAGAATCTACCTTTTCTCCCTCCTACCTCCCTTCATATTGTTGGGTGTTTTTTTTTTTTTAAAGGCCTGACATAATACCTGTCGGGCTTTTCCCTATATTCACATCAGAGGATGAAGGACTCCTTCACTTGTAGCAAGTAATATCATGTGGTTTAGTGGAAAAGGTCCAAGGGCTGCCTTCTTCTTCTTTCTGTAAGCTATGGGGCCACAAGAAATGAGTCTTTTCCTTTGTTCTTTCCCATTCTGGGTACAGGGAATGTAGTTTCTGATTGAAATGTTTGAGCCATGGGAATCTAGGAGTGCAGGAATACAGGTCAGTGTTATAGCCAGTTCAGCAAACTCTGTGTGTCTAGTAGGTTGTAGACTTGAATTTAATAAGACTAATTCTATGTAGATGTGAGCCTTTCCATCCACTCCCCACAAACTGAGGTCTTTGAAGCAGACATCAACTTATAAAAGCTAATCAAAAGTTAAGTGGCTAAATGGTCATTGGGTCTCTAAAATAGGGGAAACACAATTGGTGTGAGGGTTTGAGCCAATGGCAGAGGAATGTAGCTCCTAATACCCCTCTGTTAATCAGAACACTGCAAGGAATAAAATGTAACCAGTCTAGTCCTGAAAGAGCAGGGCCTGAGTAAAAAACCTGTTTGATAAGGAAAACCTTTTAACCAATTAGAGTTAAACAAAAGTGGAAAGAAGTGATTTGGCAACCATTAGGCTCCCTCCTCATTATAGGATTTCAAGAAAAAAAGAATAATAAGCAATTGACAATTATGTTGTCTTGTTTAGGCATAGATTCAAATAGATGGTCTATGAGGTCCCGTTCAACTTTGAGTATGTTTCTGTAACTGAGCAGATCAATTAAAAGTACATGATTGTGAATGATCATGTATAAATATCCTTCACTGCTTTGCACCAATAGAAGAATAGAACCATATACTAAATACAGCATTCCCAGTCCTATCCTTCTTTCACGATATTATAAAAGGTCTATGTCATTAACCAAGAGGATCCAAAATGACATGTAGCCAGAGATTTACTTCAATAAATACAGGCATCTTGGTTTAAGCATACGTAATCATTAGGTAAGGAGTTAAAAAAAAAAGCATGGTATTGAGTCCATACTCTCAAGAAGGTTGTTCCTACTCCCTTCAATATTTCAAGGATTGATGATTTCATCAGTGTGGCTACTCATATGTCCAACACAGATCCAAATCCTTCCACATCTGAGCAGATAGATTGTCTTTAAGAGTTGGTGGTATCTAAAAAAAATCACCCTATGACTAATTTGGTCAAGATACTTTTCAAACATAGCTGGATGGGTCCACAGAAGCAATATATACATGAAGTCCATCTCTGTTCCTGTATCAAAGTTTTTCAAGCTTGATAAGATCTGCCATAGTTTGGGTTCCCCTTCTATAAGCATTCAGGTCTCTGGTCACTTTCACACCACAACGCATCTGAAAAAGATTTTGTTGAAGTATTTACAAACACAAACCTAAAATTATTATAAAGTTTATCATCATTTCTTTCTTCACAGAAGGTTGGAGCTGATAACTCTTATTTTCTTTTTGCAAGGTAGAATATGATTTTCTGTCTTTTGGAATTTATTTATCATGTGTTTTCTAAGATGTATTTCATGTGAAAAGGGGAAAAGACCTGATTATGAAAGTCAAATTCAGCAACCTCTGAAAGGAGAAGGAGATATCTAGGCTTGGAAGAAGACATCAAAGAGTTTTTAGAAAAAACCTGAAGGGAGGTACAGAGGTATGCTGTCTGTTATGAAATTACAGCTCCTTGGTATAAGAAAAATCTTTATTCCCCTTCTGATCGAGTCTTCAAAGGTGTCCTAATACAAATGATGCTTCCTTACCTGTGAGAAGCTCCATTGAACCACGACCTTAAAAATATCCCCGTCTGAGAAAAACTCCTTATAGTTTGTCTTGAAGGAGCCTGCTTCTTAACGATATAGTGGAAGCATAAGAGACACTAGTTTTTGTCTATTTGCATTCTAGATATTTAATACAGAAACCATAGATTGAAGTCACAATTAAAATTATAAGATTAATGATCACAGGCAGTGTGACTAAATTGATAAATCAACCTAAATATCAATGAAGAGGCCAGTGAGCTCTCTGCCTTTGAAGAGGACATCACCACCCCACTTCTATTAATCTAGCTGCCTGTATACATAACCATTAAACCCATTTGTTTTAGCAGTAGGAGATGTAAAATGAGATCTAGGGGCATATGGTTGAAATGCTCTCCAACTCCCAAACAATCTTTTAGTCAAGGCCTGCACAACCTGTGGCCCAGCAAAGGACTGTCTCTACATACAAAGGGTGTTTTCTTCTACATATTTTTGTGGCCTGCCCAAAATCCTTTGGTGTGCCACAAGCAGCCAAAAGTCTGTGGTTGACCTATGGGCCACAAGTTGTATAGGCCTGTTTTAACCTCCCAGGAAAGATTTTTAGAGCATCAAGAGTTGTAAATGATAGGGAAAGGAAAAAGGTTCAACACATAAATTCAGTAAATAATATGGCATTGAAAACTAGAGAAAATGAGTGAAGTATTTTTTTTTTCTTCTACATTTCATTATCCTCAACTCTGATTTCCAGTGGAACTCTCATGGCTCCTCACAGAGGGTGTGGAAGGTACCATACCAAAAGCATAGACATGATAAGAAGGAAAATGAGGTTAATTTGTCACTGCTTGCTTTTGCTGAAATACTGTTTCTTAGTGATCATGGTTTCCCTTTTCAATGTTTATAAACCATCCCTCAAATAATATGTCCTAGATTTTTTTCAAGAATCAAATTCAATTTTGTTGGCCTATTATTTACAGAATTTAGTGTCATCCTTTTTTATTTTTGAAAATTAGTAAAAATTAGGCTATCTCCATTCCTTCAACACCTCTCCCAACTCTGATTTACAAAGGTCATCTATAGAAGCTCAGTAATAATAATCTTCAGTTGTTTCAGTATCCAGTGATGTAGTTTGTCATGATCTGATGACTTGAACTCACTGAGAGATTCTAGACAATATCCTTTCATCTCCCATTTTTTAATTTCAATTCTTTATTAACAATTTTTCCATCTTTTCAAGGTCAAAGATCATTCTTCTTAGCAGAAAACTGGACAATTAGTTGAGTAGTTATGCCTTCTCTGTGACTTTTGTTATCATCATCCTACCCATCTTAGCAATGAACATTTTCTTGCCTCCAGGTAGGTGAAAACAAACAAAATAACAACCCCTTTTTGTTGTTCTTAATATTTTGTCTCATGCTTCATCTTACATTGAGTCTTCTAAGGGTTTCTTAGTCCTCTGAGACTATGCTTGCAAGGCTGCTTGTTAGTCATGTTGTGTCACTCACGTTACCTGCCTTTACTAACATCTTTAAGTCATTTAAAGAGTTCGTGAGAGGTGGAGCTAAGATGGTAGAGAAAAGCCAGGAAGCTGCCTGAGCTCTCCCCAGTTTCCCTCAGAAACAACATTAAATCAATCCTCTAAATAGATTCTGGACCAATAGAACTCACAAAAAATTTGAATGAAACAATTTTCCAGTTAAGATAACTTAGAAGGACTTCAGGAAGGTCTGTCTCACTTGGGTGCCCCATGATCAGAGCTCAATTTTAAAAGTCATAAAATAGACTAAAAATGAGCAAAAAAAATATAAAAGAGTTGTGAATATAGAAAGCTACTATGGTGACAGGGAAGATCAAAACACAAACTCAGAAGAGGACAACAATGTCAAAATGTCTACATGTGAAGCCCCAAAGGGATATATGAATTGGTCTTAAGCCCAAAAATTCTTCTTGGAAGAGCTCAAAAAAGATTTTAAAAATCAAATGAGAGAGGCAGAAGAAAAATTGGGGAAAGAAATGAAAATTATGAAGAAAGAGTCAATAGCTTGGAACAGGAAGGACAAAAATTGACTGAAAAAAAAAATCCCTCAAAAAATAGAATAGGTCAAATGGAAAAAGCAGATACAAAAGCTAACTGAAGAAAATATTTCATTAAAAATTAGAATTGGGCAAGTGGAGGTTAATGACTCTATGAGACAACAAAAGTCAGTCAAACAAAATAAAAAAATAGAAGAAAATGTAAAATACGTCATTGGAAAAACAACTGACCTGGAAAATAGATCCAGGAGAAATAATTTAAGAATTATTGGACTACTTGAAAGCCATGATTTTTAAAAAAAATGAGCCTGGATAGGATTTTTCAAGAAATTATCAAGGAAAACTGCCCTCATATCCTAGAATAAGAGGGTAAAATAGTAATTAAAACAATGAAAACTCCAAGGAATATGGTAGCTGAATTCCAGAATCATCAGATTAAGGAGCAAATAATGCAATCAGCAGAAAGAAACAATTCAAATATCAAGTAGCCACAGTCAAGATTACATAATACTTAGCAGCTTCCACATTAAAGGATCTGAGGGCTTAGAATATGATATTCCAGAAGACAAAGGAGCTTGGATTACAGCCAAGAATGCTTGAATTTTTCTCTGTTTTAATCTCAAAAATACTCAGATTAAGTTGCTACTTCCTATTAAGTTTTCTATACCAATTCATCCTTGTTGGGCAGAATCATTGCTAGAATAGAAATCTCCCTCATTTCCTCCTTCACCTTTTGAACAAGGAAATAATCACTAAGGTAAGTGAAGACTAAATTTATCAGGTAAGCTACTTTTTCTAAAGACAGAAATCCATTAGTTGTCTACATAGCCAACCACTCCTATGAATAAAATATTATATTTCTGTGCCAAGTTTCTTATCTATTTCCAGACCTCCTTATCTATTTCTTCTGGCCATTTGATTTACAATATAGTCTCATAACAATATCACTCCTTTTTCTCAAGTTCTTATAATTCATGAATTTCCTCTTTTCAGTTTATCTTCTTTATACAGCACAAATATGTATACACATATATGTATATGTATACATTTCTATCTTTCTATCTATCTATCATTTATCTTTTCTTTGTTACTATTATACTCATGCTTTGCTTGATACTGTTTGTGGTATAAGAAATGTTTAGGAAGGTTTTTCCTTCTCCTTCCATTTTCATTTAAAACCTTCTTATAATAAGATCTAATAATAAGTAATAAAATCAATACCACAAAACACTTCTTCCTGCTCACATCATGTACCATTAAAAGATTTAAATGGATACATAAATAACTTAGATAAAAAGGTTCATTTAATAAAAAAGAAAATCAGAGGAACAAGGAAGAAATTAACTTTCAGAGAAGTGAAATGTTCATGAGCAAATAAAGGACAGTGAGAATTCAGGTGATAAAATGCCAATTTTGACTACATAAAATTAATTTTCTTGGAAAAAACAAATTAGAAGAGATATATGTAACTGAGGGGAACTACAAGTTTGTCTGATGAAGATTTTCTTTCATTGTTATATAAAGAATTGATTTGAATATATAGGAATAAAAGATATGTGCCAATTGATAAGTAGTCAAAAGATAGGAAAAAAGCAGTTCTCAAGGTGGGGTGGGGGGAGACCAGCTATCTATAACCATATTAAAAAAATCTCCAAATCATTAATAGTTAGAGAAGTTCAAATTAAATCAAGCCTGAGATTCTACCTAATACACATTATATCAGCAAAGTTGATAAAAAAATATGTTGGAGGAGCTTCAATGCATAGCTGCTGGAGCTATGAACTGATCTATACCTTCACCAAATCACTAAATTGTACATACCCTTTGAGTCTGCTGTACCACTATTAAGGCCTCTATCCCAAAGAGATCAAGAAAAAGGAAAAATCACACATACACACATGTATGCATGTATATGTATTTCTAGTGGGTCTTTTTTATAGTGACTAAATACTGGAAACAAAAGTGATGCAAAGCAATTGGTCAATAGCTAAACAAATTATGGTATATGAAGGTAATGGAATACTACTGTGGTATAAAAAATTGAAGAAATCATTTCAGAAAAACCTGGGGATGTATTTGTGAACTGATTCTAAGTGGAGTCAGCAGAACTAAGGGTACACTTTATAAAATTGTAAAAAGCAAATGATTAGTTTTGAAAGACCTAAGTATTCTGATTAACAAAGTGGTCAAACATGATTCCAGAGGACCAGTGATGAAGTATGCTGCACACCTTCTGGAATGTTATTGGATTAGAATATTATTGTGGTACAAGAAATAATGAGCTGGTGGATTTAGAAAAATATGGAAAGACTTGGATTTATGGAGGAAGATGCTACCTACCTACAGAGAAATAGATGACAAATGGAAATAAGCATAACACAGTCTTACATATACACATTTGAGTATATATATGTGTGTGTGTGTGTGTGTGTGTGTATGTGTGTGTGTGTATTATGTGTATGCATATTTGATATTTATCCTTCTGAGGGTCAGGAGGAAGGGGAAAAATAAAGTAAAAAGTGCACAGCAGAAGACAAAAGAAAATATATAAGGAAGCAATGAAAAGATGGCCAGTTTTGAAAATGTATAGTATTTATTTTATACGTTTTCTTGAAATGGAAATTTATTGCTTTATATTGAATCCTCTCTTACATTCTGTTGTGTACATGGCAATGTTTTTTTTCTTCCTTATTTTTCACTCAAATTTAAAATGAATTCAAACATAATGGGAAAAAGTCTATTTTGCTTCTAATGACTTCTGCCCTTATTCTGTCTTCCATTTTATTATCCCCCTTCCCTTTCCTCTTCTTTATATCTATTTTTATCTATTTCCCTCCTTTTTACCTATTGAGTAAGTTATATTTCTATACACAGCTGAGTGTGAATATATATTCTTCCCTCATTGAATCAATTCTAATGATAGTGAAGTTTAAGTATTGCCCACCATGCTCATTTCCCCCTCCATTGTAAAAGGTATTCCTTGCATACACCTTTTATTTGGGAAAAAAAATTTCCATTCTACCTTTCCCTTCCCCCATCTACCAGTGCATCCCTCTTTCTCATCTCTTCATTTTTTAGAGATCATTCCAATATAATCAATTCATATCCATCCACCCTTTCTATGTAAATTCCTTTTAACTGTCCCAGTAATCATAAAGTTCTTGGGAATTACAAGTATCATCTTCCCACATATGATTTTAAAGAGTTTAATTTTACTGAGGCCCTTATGATTATTCTTTCTTGTTTACTTTTTTATATTTCTCGAGTCTTCTTTTTGAATGTCAAATATTCTATTCAGTGCTGGCCTTTTCATCAGGAATATTTAATATCCTCTATTTGATTAAATATCCATTTTTTCTCCTAAAGGATGATACTGAGTTTTTATGGGCAGGATATTCTTTGTTGTAATCTTAGCTTCTTCACTTTCCATAATACCATAAGCCAAGCCCTCCCATCCTTTAACATGGAAGTTACTAAATGTTGTATGATCCTGACTATGATTCCATGATGTTTTAATTGTTTCTTTCTGGCTGCTTTCAATATTTTCTCCTTTACCTGGAATCACTAGAACTTGGCTATAATATAGCTGAGGGTTTTCATTTGGAGATCTCTTTCAGGAGCTAACTGGTATAGTTTTCTCAACTTCTATTTCACTCTCTAGAAGTAAGACATTAGTGCAGTTTTCCTTGATAATTTCTTGAAAGATGATTTCTAAACTCTTTTTTATCATGGCTTTCAGATTGCCTAATAATTCATAAATTGTCTCTCTTTGATCTATTTTCTATGTCAGTTGTTTTTCTAATGAGGTATTTCACATTTTCTTTTTCATTTTTTTACTTTATTTTATTGTTTCTTGATGTTTTGTGAAGTCATCAGCTTCCAGTTGCCCAATTCTAATTGTTAAGGAATTATTTTTTTCAGTGAGATTTTGTACTTCTTTTTACATTTGGTTTATTCTGCTTTTTAAGGAGTTCTTGTCTTCAGTGAATTTTTGTGCTTCTTTGTGCTTTGCACAGTGTCTGGCACACATTAAGTGTTAAATTATTTTATTTTCATTTTATTCCATTCATTTACCTTTTGGAAAATTCATTCGTCTTGTCCTTCATTTGATTCACCCAGTCCCCCATCAAAAGCCTATTATTCCTTTCTCTCAAGTTCCTGTTTAGAAATATAGGAATCATTCCCAACACAAGATTATGAAGTAGCTACTCAGTTCCTGAAATTGGTTTTCTTTTCTGAAGTCAGTACACTCAGTGGAAAGCAGTTATGAATGTTCTACCAGTGCTCTTAAGGGTATTAAGTCCCTGTATAGCACTCTGTAATGCCAAGAGACACTTTGAATGTTCATTTGGGAAGTATCATATCTTCCCATAAGAATCATCAAAAGTGGGTATTTTCAAAAGTGGGTAAGTTTCAGAAATTTTGGAAATTCTGTCACATCTGAGATATGTGCTCTCAGAAATAAAAAAAAAAATCCCAACTTTAAGTTGTCCATGTTATTGAAATGTTCCAACCATATATCTTCCATCCATTTTTTTCTATGTTTGTCCCGCCTTCACCAAGTAAAACTCTGATTAGAATGGGAGACGCCCAGGATTCTGACCTTTTCCATTGACTTTATATTTATAATAATCATCCCCTCTGCTGCTAAATTGAAGAAGGCTTAAAGCAGGGTCCTTACCAAATTACCAAGTTGAGTTACCTCTTACCAAGACAACTGATTTTTTAATTTCAGTATGGGCATTTATAACTCAGAAAATGGCAAGTACCATAAATCAGTGCTAGATTCATTATTTTATTGATAGTCTAGACTTAAGAAAGTGGTAAAGAAAATGTTAATAGTGATGACTACATTTTAAACTGTGTTGTGCTTTGGAAAGTCAATTATTAAATATTCAATATCCATACCCCTGGAGCAAAGGCATAGTTCCTTGGCCTCATCTACAGGATTCTGGTCACCAGCAAAGATTGCTGTCACCTGTAGGGGATATGAAGATTTTCTCAGAAATCTTAGTTTTAGATGACAGAGCTAAGATGGTGGAGAAAAAACAGTGACTCTCTTGAGCTCTCCCAAATTCCCCTACAAACAACTTCAAATAATGGCGCAAAATGAATTCTGGAGTGGCATAAGACACAAAACACAGGGTGAAACAATTTTCCAGTCCAAGACAACTTAGAAGACCAGCAGAAAAAGTCTGTTGCACCTGAGCAAGAGAGGAACACAGACCAGCATAGGCTGTGACACTGCGGGTGGGACCCCAGAAAACCAGCAGCAGGCCTTGGGTGTGATTAAATGAGGTGTGGTAGCTTCAGAAGTTCTCAGCCCACAGACAGTCAGGGGGTCAGAGAAGTGTTGAGAAAGGTCCTTTTGCTGGCCCTTGGAGCAGGACTCTATGGCAATACCCATACTTGGATCCAGGATGCAATCCAGGGACAAGAGGAGCATTAGTACACCAGAGCCTGTGGCTACAGTGGAGCAAGGACTCAAATAATAGGTCCAGGGCTGAATTGAGTGATTGTGGTCATTCATAGACCATATCACAGGCCAAAAAGAGTAGGAAACACACTTCTACTTACATCATACTATCTTGAAAGAATCAAACACTTAAAGGTTCCCAGAATTAGATCTGAAAATAGCTATATACAAAAACCTGAAGCTTAGGACAGTGCTCCCTCCATCTAAGAAGCAGAGGCCCACTTTAACATAGAGTTGAAAGTAAAAAAAAAAAAATAGGATGGAAAAATGAGCAAACAAACAAAAGATCCTAACCATAGAAAGTTACTTTGGTGAAGATCAAAACACAAGCCCATAAGAAGACAAAAAAAAAATCAAAACTATTACATCCAAAGTCTCAGCAAAAAATATGAAATGGTCTCAGGCTTCAAAAACATCCTGGAAGAGATATGCAAGAAAATTACAAGAAGAGAATCAACAGCCTGGTAAAGAGACACAGAAATATTGAAGAAAATGAAAAGAGAGAGAGAGAGAGAGAGGGAGAGAAAGAGAGAGGGAGAGAGAAAGAGAGAGAGAGAGAGAGAGAGAGAGAGAGAGAGAGAGAGAGAGAGAAAGGCAAAATGGTAAAAAAAGCACAAAATTCAATGAAGAAAAGAATTCCTTAAAAAGCAAAATTAACCAAATGTAAGAAAAAAAGAGGTATAAAAATTTACTGAAGAAAAGAACTCCTTAAAAGATAGAATTAGTCAAATGTAAAAGGAAGTCCAAGAGGCCACTGAAGAAAATAATTCCTAAAAAATGAGAACTGGGCAAGTGGAAGTTAATGACTCTATGAGACACCAAGAAATCTCAGCTTCCTTCAAGGATCAACTCATAGACTATTTCCAGGTCCCCACAGTTGCCAGTAATTTTTGTGTCTTCTAATTTTCATTTATATATTTACCTTCTACTACTTATTGTATTACTCCATTACAATGTAATCTTGAAGACAAGGATGAGCTTATTGTTTTTCTTTCCTTCAGCCAGCATTATATTGGCTTAGTTATAATAGAATCTTTAAAATGTTTGAAGGATTGGAATAGATTGCTGGAATTTTAGAGTCATACAATGCCACAGTTCGAAGCCAACCTTGCAGTTCCCCATGTGGATACATACCCCTATGTAGGCCATAAGTGAGAAATAAAAACTGCACTAAATAAAATAGTATTCAGAGCTATAACTGTACTAAATGAAATAAACTATAGCAACATAATTTTAAGAGTTAAGAAATTGACTCTAATGATGTTAGAAAGAGAAGAAGATGACAAAGACTTTCAAAACATGATTGGACCTTATTGTTACAAAATATAAATAAAAACAAGTGAACCAAAAAAAAAGTAACCAAGAGAATGTTAATGAAACAAGATATCAGTTTGAAAAACATATGAATATTAAGTAAAACATATAACAAAAATTTTAAATAATATTTTTTCCAATTTCATATAAAATTTATTTAGTATTTTATTTTTCCACAGTTATATGTAAAAATAATTTTTAACACGTTTTTAAAACTTTGAGTTCCAAATTTTCCTTTTTCTTTCCTCCCCAACCTTCCTCATTGAGAAGGCAAGGAATTTGATATAGGTTATATGTGTGTAGTCATGCAAAATATTTCCCTAGTAGTCATGTTAGGAAAGAAAACATAGACCAAAAAAAAAAAACCCTCAAGAAAAAAGGAAGCAGAGAAGTATGTTTCCATCTCTATCCATACACCATCAGTTCTTTCTCTGGGGATGGATAGCATTTTTTAACATAAGTACTTCAGAGTTGTGTTTGATCATTGCATTGCTGAGAATAGCTAAGTCATTCCCAGCTGATAATCTCACATTACTGTTGCTTTGTACACAGTACATTTCACTTTGCATCAGGTCAGGTAAGTCTTTCCAGGTTTCTCTGAGAGCATTCCACTCATCATTTCCCACAGCACAATAGTATTCCACTGAATTTATATACCACAGCTTGTTTAGCCATTCCCTAATTGATGGATATCCCTTCAATTTTCAATTCTTTATGCCCAGAAAAGAACTGTTATAAATATTGTTGTATGTATAGATCCCTTTCCTTTTTTTACCTCTTTTGGGATACAGACCTAGTGGTAGTATTGCTAGTTTAAAGGGTATGTATGGTTTTATAAATTTTTGGATATAGGTCCAAGATGCTGTTCAGAATGGTTGGATCAGTTCACAACTCTACCAATCATGCATATGTATCCCAATTTTCCCACATCCCCTCCAACATGTATAATTTTTTTTTCTTTTCTGTCATCTTAATCAATCTGATAGGTGTGAGGTGGTACCTCAGAGTTGTTTTAATTTGCATTTCTCTACTTAATAATGATTTAGATCATTTTATATGTTGAGCTTTAATTTCTTCTTCTGAAAACTGTTTATATCCTTTAACCATTTGTCAATCAGGGAATGACTGATTAACTCATTATCTATATATTTGAGAAAGGAGGCCTTTATCAGAGACACTTGCTATAATTTTTCCCCAGCTTTCTGCTTTCCTTTCAACCTTGGTTGCATTGGTTTTGTTTGTGCAAAATCTTTTTTAATTTAATATAATGAAAATTATACATTTTATATCTCATAAAGTTCTCTATCTATTGTTTGGTCATAAATTCCTCCCTTATCCATAGATCTGACATGTAAACTCTCCCATGTTCCCCTAATTTGCTTATGGCATCAGGCTTTATGTCTAAATCATGTAATCACTTTTATTTTATCTTGGCATGAAGTCTGAGATGTTAGTCTATACCTAGTTTCTGTCAAAATGTTTACCAATTTTCACAGTAGTTTTTGTCAAATAGTGAAGCTTTGGCCCAAAACCTTGGTACTTTAGGTTTATCGAACACTAAATTAGTATGGTAATTTATTGCTCTGTATTGTGTACATAACCTATTCCACTGATCCACCACTCTATTTTTTTAGCCAGTCCCAGATTGTTTTGATGATTATTACTTTATAATACAGTTTGAGATCTATTACAGCTAGGCCACCTCTTTCACATTTTTTTCATTATTTCCCTTTAATATTCTTGACACTTTGTTCTTCTAAATGAAATTTGTTATTTTGTCTAGTTCTGTAAAATAGTTTTTTGGTAATTTGATTGTTAAGGTACTGAATAAGTAAATTAATTTAGGCAGAAATGCTGTTTTTATTATATTGGCTTGGCCTACCCATGAGCAATTGATATTTTTCCAATTGTTTAGATCTGATTTTATTTGTGTGTAGTGCTTTGTACATAGTTCTTAGGTTTATCTTGGGAGGTAGACTCCAAATATTTGTATTGTCTACAGTTATTTTAAATGGAATTTCTCTTTCTATCTCTTGCTGCTGGACTTTGTTGGTAATATATAGAAATGCTAATGATTTGTGTGGGTTTATTTTATATCCAGCAATTTTGTTAAAGTTATTAATTATTTAAACTGATTTTAGTTGATTCTCTAGGATTCTCTAAGTTTACTATCATTCTATCTACAAAAAGTGATATTTTTATTTCCTCTTTGCCAATTCTACTTCCTTCAACTTCTTCATCAACTCTTGTTGTCATAACAAACATTTCTAGTACGAAATTGAATAATAGTGGTGACAATGAGCATCCTTGCTTCACCCCTGATCTTAATGACAAGGCTTCCAGTTTATCCCCATTGCAGATAATGCTTGCTGATGGTTTTAGATAGATACTACTTATCATTTTAAGGAAAGCTCCATTTAGTCCTATGCTCTTTAGTGTTTTTAATAGAAGTGAGTGTTGTATTTTGTCAAGGGCATTTTGTTCATCTACTGAGATAATTACAGGATTTTTGTTGGTTTTGTTATTGATATGGTCAATTATGCTAATAGTTGAACCACCCTTAAATTTCTGGTTTAAGTCCCACCTGGACATAGCATATGATCTTTGTGATATATTGTGATAAGCTCTGAAAATTTTTGCATTGATATTCATTAGGGAAATTGGTCTATAGTTTTCATTCTCTGTTTTCACTCTTCCTGGTTCAGGGATCAGCACCATAATTTTTGTCAAGAAATGTAAGATTCCTTCTTTGCCTATTTTCTATATAGTATTGAAATTAATTGTTCTTTAAGTGTTTGGTAGAATTCACTTGTGAATGCATCTGGACCTGGGGATTTTTTTTCTTGGGGAGCTCATTTGTGGCTTATTTATTTTCTTTTTTCTAACACAGGCTTATGTAAGTATTCCATTTCTTCTATCAATCTGGGGAATATATATATATATATACATATATATATACACATATATATATACATTCATCCTTTTTGCTTAGATTGTCAGATTTAGTAGTATACAATTGGGCAAAATAAATGCTAATAATTGCTTTACTTTCCTATTCATTGGTGGTGAATTTGCCCTTTTCATTTTTGATACTGGTAAATTTTTTTCTTTATTTTTTACAAAATCAAATTAACCATTTTTTGTCTTTTTTATTATTTATTTTCATACTAGCAGCCCAGTTTTATTTATCAATTCAGCTGTTCTCTTTTATTTTTATTGATGGCTCATTTGATTTTCAGGATTTTTAATCTTGAATGCATTGGGGCTGCAGGGCCCCACTACTGTGCTTCACCAGGAGCCAAGAGGCTTCATTACTGGACTGTTCCAGGTGTTGTGGGTCACATAGCCTTGACACAGGGCTATGCCAGATACTGTGGAGCCATACTGCTGGATTGTACTGGAAGCCAGAGTTCACAGGGCCTCGTTGCTTGGTCCATGCCAGGGCTGTGTGGTCTCCCTACCAGCCTGTATTAGGGACCAAGAAGGCCCCACTCCTTTCCTGTCCCAGAGCTTAAGGCCTAGATGCTGGCTTGCTGGAGTGGAGCTTGCTTCTGGCTTGCCAATAAGCTGCCTGCTCTGGACTTCGCTCCCCTTTTCCCCCAGTGTGATAGAACTGTCCTGCTGACTTTTGAGTTGTTTTAGCCTGGAAAATTCTTTCACCTCATCCTTTTATTGGTTCTGCTGTTCCAGAATTAGCTTTAAGGTATTATTTTATGTTGTTTGGAGGTGAATTTGGAAGAGTTCAGTACAGTTCCTACCTTACTCCTCCATCCTACTTCCACCCCTAGAAAGACATATGTTTACCAAAGATATTGGAAAATGTCCAGAGCACAGTGCAAATGTAAATTCCTTGGATATTTCTGTTTACTGATGACATTGTTCTAATTTTATCAAGCCATGGAACATTGCAAAGTCCCTTAAAATAGATCCATATTCTATGAAAAGAATTTGGCCTAAATATCCAGACTGGGGGAAAAAACTGTAAGCAAAAGGAGAATCTAATCACGAGCAATTGGATGGATAACAAATCAAGCTATTCAATTAGTGCTCATCCTCTTTTTTTTCAGAAACATAAACTGAGCCCAAAATCAAACAAGAAAAACATGACTGGTTGCTTTTGGAAAACTTCACAATATTTTTTTAATAACCCCAAGTTTCTCCCTTGGAAAAAATGCTCATCTTTTTATATGTTTATTGCGTGGTTGTAAGTCATAAAATACTTCAGTCTCCAAAGAATACAGGGTATGGGTTACCCAAAAGGTGTTGCACAGGCACATGATCTGTACACATAGTCTTAAACATAATGCCAACTAAGAAATACAAAAAGAGAAGTAGTATAAATGACAACACCACAGGGGCGTATGACTATGAATGAAAATGAGCTGGTCATGTGGTGAGAGGAAAGGATAATCAATGGGCACTCTGAAAGCTTCACTTAGTCATTCATACACTATTAAGAAAATATAATTGTTTCCCGCCAGCGGGAGCTGTGGCGGTCGTGGTGGCGGCTGCTGCTGCATGAAAAGAAGCAGTTATGAAAGGGCACCTCTTAGAATGTGATGACTTGTTCTGGGTCCTCTTCTCTTATGAAAGTGACTGTCACCCCCACACCATGGCGGACCAGCTCTACCTGGAGAACATTGATGAGTTTGTCACGGACCAGAACAAGATCGTGACCTACAAATGGCTTAGCTACACACTAGGTGTCCATGTCAACCAGGCCAAACAGATGCTGTATGGTTATATTGAAAGGAAGAGAAAAAAAAATTCGAGAGCCCAGCTATGTGTCACCTACTTAGTGTCGGGCAACCTTGTTCAGAATGGAAACTCTTGCCACAAGGTTGCAGTAGTGAGAGAAGATAAACCGGAGGCAGTGAAGTCCAGGCTTGCTGTGACTGCCAGCATCCATGTGTACAGTGTCCAGAAAGCAATGCTCAAGGACAGTGGGCCTCTGTTCAACACCGACTACGACATCCTCAAAACCAACTTGCAGAGCTGTAGCAAGTTTAGTGCTATCCGATGTGCAGCTGCTCTTCCCAGAGCCCCTGACAAAATTTCTCCTTCAGAGAAATTTGTACAGGCTGATCTTCAGACATCAAATGAGGCCCTACCCAATGGTGGGCCTACCACCAATGGCCATGGTCCTCCTGCTACCAAACAGACCTCACAACATCCCAAAGGAATTATGGGAATGTTTGCGTCCAAAATGGCTTCCAAACCCCAAGACACTAACAAGGAGACTAAAAGAGAGTCAAAAGAGGCAACAAATGTCTTCAGCAAGCAGCAAACCACCAGGGAAAAGGAATGTGATGAGCAATTTTTTTGGGAAAGCTGCTATGAATAAACTTAAAGTCAATTTGGACTCAGAACAAGCAGTAAAGGAAGAAAAAACATTGGAACAACCTCCAGTTTCTGTTGCTGAACCAAAGCTGGCATGCACTGGAGGCCTGAAGAAACCCTACAAGAAAGTAGAGCCTGTTAAAATGCAGCAAAAGGAGAAAAAAAGGGGAAAGTGGGCATAACTCTCCGATGATGAAGCAAAAGAAACTGAAAACCTGAAGAAAAAGAGGAGGAGAATTAAACTTCCTGAATCAGACAGCAGCAACGATGAGGTTATGCCAGTTTCTCCGGGGGCTTATGAAGCTGAGTCACCACCTTCAGGTCCTCCTCAATCTCCCGTTCCTGAGCCAGCCCCGAAAACTGAGCCAGAGCCTCCTTCCATCAAGGCCATGAGTGGAGAAAAGAAAAGAAAATGGATGAGAGTATTGAAATCCCGAACCTTGGAGGATGAGGAAGGATGCATTGTGACAGAAAAGACTTATGAAAGTGAATCCTACACAGACAGTAAGGAAGAGTTTAAGGTGAAGACAACGTCCTTACAGAGACCCCTCTCAGTGGCTGTGAAGAAGGAGCCCAAGGAGGAACGAAGGGGCCTCAAGAAGGGGGCAGCCGCTCCTGGCAAAGCCAAGGCCAGTGTCCATTACGGGCTTTTTCCAGAAGAAATAAACAGCCTCTTCCTATGGAGAAGCAGACCCTCCCATCTCACCTGTTCACAAGGGGCATCGACTCTTGCTTGCTTACTGTGTAAGTGAGTACCTTTAGCTCCTCAATGTAGACTGAAAGGGCACCTCTTAGAAGCAAAGGACAAGTGGACATTACAACAGCTGCTTGCTGCTGATGACATTCTTATTCTTTTTAAAGCACAGCCTTCGTGCTGTCTGAGTAAGATATGCTCTCTGTCAGTAGAGACAGGTGACAGACTTGTTCAAGAAGTCCTTTGATGACTCTTGTATCCTGGCCTACCTCCCCCTACCCTCCTGCCCCATTTGTGTTCATGTTAATACCTGCCTTTGTATTCTTCCCACTTGTTTGGGCCATCCCCTTGAACTTCACTGGATGAATTCTCTCTCCTTCCAGGTCCTTCTGCTCTTCCACTCTCCCCTGCCTCATCACCCTTCCTCAACCCCCAAAAGAAAAAGAAACAAGCAGTTTTCTTTCTGCCTTGAAATCCTGATTGGCCTAACTAAGCCTTGTAACAAAAGTCTCCCTGTTCTCCTCTTTTCTTCCATTATGTACCCTGGCACCTGGCCCCAGACCAGGAGACAGCCGACTTGTTCTGGGTCCTCTTCTCAAAAGCCCTCTAGACCTCTGCCCACTGCCTGTGGTTTGGGAAAGGCCCCAGGCAGAGCTCACAAAGACATTTTATGGTTGCATTTGACTCTACAAGAAGGCAGTTAAAGTGAACACTAAAGTTGTCATGTTCCTCACACAGTGAGCATTTCATATTGTGTAGGGTGGTTTTCAGTTTTTCTCTTCCTCCTCCTCTCGGGACCTAGAAAGTGCCACCCAGCTAAAGAGGAGGCTTCCTGTGAACAACAGACATTGAGGACGAAAAACTTTTGTTCTTCTGAAGGAAATGAAACCTCAGTACAATTCCCTGGGGAGCTACCCTAATCTGGGGAAGGTTCTAAGCACAGAGACACATATGTCCCTCTGGACCTTTATTTGGCACCACTGTGTATTTGCCCAGGAATACAGGGTGCACAAGGAGGCAGCTAAAAGGAGAAAAGTCCATACACAGGTCAAAAAAGCAAGGAACTTTTGTTCTTTTGTTCTTTTGAGGGGAAAATCCCTTAAAACAATCAATAAATCATTTATTAAAAAAATATATAAAAAAGGTCCCCAGGATGTTGAGTAGAATTTATTTAGAAGAATTATTGAAGGACATGAACATGAACAAGATTTTCATGGGATAAAGAACATGGATAGATTGTGCAGACTCTGCATCCCATCACACAAGTTCTTGATCCTGGGCTCTGGGTTCACACAAACCAGATCCAATCATGGGAGCTGACCCAAAAGTGTAGTTTTCTTTTTTTTTTTTTTAGTTCTTATACTATCACCCAGAGTTTATTCTGAGAAATATATGAATATGCTTATCTCTAGGTAGTTAGGAATTTGGGCAAGTGGGTCCCCAACTTTCATACGAAGATAACAAATCCATATTGGGTAAAGAAAAACCCACAGAAAATTCAAAAAGTACAGAGGACTCACAAAACTCCATAAACGGAGAAAGCATTTAAAACATGGGAAGTTCTAAGTTCCCCTTAGAAGGAAAATGAACTCAGAATTTCTAAATGGACAATACTCCAACATTCTAGTAAATCCCTAGCTCCCTCACAGACTCTTAGATGCATAGTTTCAACCTATAGTTTGGGATTCCTCTGCAAGGCAAATAGATTTTCAGGATACTAAAGAGTTAATTCTTTTGCATGTGATCTCTGCTATCCAAGTAATTCACTGTACCAATGTAACCCTCACTTACTATCAGGCTTGTGTCTGTGTAGGAGATTGATTTTAAAATGACCCGTTTGTAGTAATTCTGTACTTGGGAGTGTAGTTATAAAAATACTATGGTTTATGTCCCCATTGAGAAAGCAAAAAGTATCTCACAATGGGATAGGGATTGAGATCTTGACATTGTACTAGCCAAGGTTATTCCCTCCTAAGTGACTTTCAGAACTATTCTGCACCCTCATGTTTTAAACAAAAGGACAAAAGGCCATAAAAGAACAGGATCAACTACAGGTACTTGTGAGAAATTACATTTTATTATTATTTAGTCATTTCAGTCATGTCTGCCTCTTTGTGACCCCATTTTGGGTTTTCTTGGCAAAGGCCCTGGAGTGTTTGGCTGTTACTTTCTCCAGAAATCATATTAAATCTGTCAAATTTATTCTTCAACAGAATTTTAACGAAAGCAATTAAGTGGAAGTAAATCAGGGGTGGGGTAAGGACTACACATTTGTTGTGCTTGATTTCCTCAGCGCTCTTGTTATTAGAGTGAGTGCCTACAATAAAACACAGTTACACATGTCTCAACTTTTCTATTTAGGAATCACTCACCTCTCATGGCCTCAAAGAAAGTAATTATGAATGAGATCACCAACTGGCCCAGTCACACTGCTGTCTTAGAATGCTTTGTATCTCTTCCTTTTTTTTTTTTTTTTTTGCTTTTTGCTAGGCAATTGGGGTTAAGTGACTTGCCCAGGGTCACACAGCTAGTATGTGTTGTGTGTTGTGTGTCTGAGACTGGATTTGAACTCAAGCCCTCCTGACTTCAAGGCCAAAGCTCTATCCACTGAGCCACCTAGCTGTTCCTCCTCTCTTCTTTTTTTAGAGATTCTCTGAACTCTGAATCTCCAGTACTGATTTTATGTTAGTTTACTCTTTTCTCAAGCTATGAAGAAAGTTAACTCCTATGTTCTTTGAGGTCAAATCAAGTCTTGCCAGAGTTGTTATGCTACAAAGAGGCAAAATATTAGTTTTTTGCTCCTTTATCTTCTAACTTTAGTATTTTAGCTCTTTCCAGGTACAAGGGCCATGTGGGTCATCCTCTTCTTTCTCTAAGAGAAATGATATTCAAAAACCCTCCTCACTCTAGAAAGTGACACCTCTGTACTCTTGACATTGGAATTTCTCTTAAGGTAATCAAGGCTAGCTCTGCCTAACAAATATCTTTTTTTCTTCTGTTAGAAACCTAGATTCTAGGTTCACAACTTCTAGAAAGTTTATTTCTTTCCTCATCCATACATAGATAGTGTTCTGGAACAGTTTTCATGACTATTGTGCCACATGGACAAGCACATTTCTATTCTTGCCATGTGCTTCCAGAAGAATTTCTGGCAATGCCTCACTGCCGTGGTTTCTGCTATATCTTGGGCTGAGAGTTTGTTATCTTAAACAGGGATGTTTAGTCAGTCTGCGGGGTTCAGGAACTCTCTTTGTAAGCTATATAAAGCTGATAAAGGATAGATTGCCGTGTTCTTTGCTCTCCACATGTGATGAACTGATCCTGGCACTTAAGTAAAGGAAAAATCTCTTCAAATCACTACCCCCCACCCTGATACATACCTTTTGTTACACCATGGGGAAAAAAGCAGGGGAAAAAATTTTTTTAAGATGGAAAAGGAAGTAAGCATATCTATCAGCTCATTTTTACAAGAACATCACAAACAAATGCCTTCTGTCAAAAGAGTCCATTCCCCTAAATATCCTAAAAAACAAACAATCATTTCAGGTTTTTCTCCCAAATTACTGAAAAATGAATGGGAGTTTCTTTTGTCCTTTTAACAAGTTGTCAATGAGGCTATGCATTCTCTATAGGTTGAGATGCTTATTAAATATAGCAAACAAAAGTTCATTGGCTTGCAAGGTCATCAAATTATATAAATAATAAGTTAGAAAATATCAAAGTACTGATTTATAAACCAAGATTGGTAGGAACTCCAGTGGAGACTGAGTCCTAGATGATTCTCTACAGAGCATAAGTTGGAATATATGGAAAACTTGAGTTTCCAGTTCATCATTAGAAATGTAGTCCTACTCCATTCAACCACTATCAGCCTGACTTTTGAATAATACTGTCCTTATTAGTCTCTATGACTGAGAAATCACTGAGTAGACTGACAATGTTGAGTAGATAGCATGTAAAGGCAGTAAAATTAACAATGTAGAGAAGTTACCAGCTAGGAGTAGTAGAAGCTATAGGCCATTCAGTAAATGTACTTGGTGATCCTGACAGGCAAGGAACCCATGTGTTTGGGACTATTAGTGGTACTGGGAAATTTCATCACTGGGGCTTATGGGTTAAAACTCACTGGTTGTAATGCATGTTTACAATTTGTTTTGTTTTGGGGGGCTGGGGAGATAAGGTTTGTACCAGACACGTAATTTTATTAGTAGAGGAAACTCTCAGGGAACAAATTCCTGTTACCAATTCTTCCTTGGGCCAGTGACAGGTTGAGTGACTTGCATAGAGTCACACAACCAATATGTCCTCAGCAGGACTTGAATTTGGATCTTTCTGACACTGAGGCCATCTCTCTGTAGTCTATGTCTAAGTATCCATTGATGGAGCATATTATACTTGTTATTTTTTTTTCTTTTCAATAAGATTTTGTGTTGATGCATTATGGAATTATGACAAAAGTAGAAAGTAAGTGCCAGTCTTCAGCACTGTACATTAGATAATTTTTTTCTAGGTTTCTGGGTACAGAATTCAAATTGAGTGTAAAACACTCAGTATGTAATCTCCAAGCCCCAGATATCCAAGATGCCCAAGGCACAAGACTTCCATTTTAAGGTATTATCTGTGTTGGCATGGCAATAATGAATCCTGGATCCTTGCCAGCGCTAAGGCTCGAAGGACATTTATAGCTTCAAAGCCAAGAATACATACACACACACACATACACACATATATATGTATGTATAGACATACACACATACTATCTATCTATCTATATCTCTGGGGGGGTGTGTGTGTGTGTGTATGTGTGTATTTACAGACAGAGAGAGAGATCCCATTTCTTCTTCACTGTTAGTGGGTGATATACAAGAATGAGTATAGACCCAACTACATCTAATGAACTGTGATGGGTATATGATTAAAAAGACCCTTAAAACCATTGCTATCATCTTTAGCAGTTATGAAATCCTGGGTTTATTCAGAAAGAAAATAATACATATGCTTCACAGCTGAGATTTTGGAGGCTGCTGTCACTGCTGTCTTTGGGAGAATGGCATATGTGGCTAACACTGGTATTTAAATCCCTAAACATTGGTTACAAGGGGTGTAGCTTATTTTGCATTTGATATTACTACCTTGTGCATACAGCTGAAGAAATACTTGCAAACAGTGGGACTGTGGAATAAATAGCCAAACCACAGTCTTTAATGGCTTCACACAAATACATTTGAATGGATTCCCCAAGTCAGAAAGGATTCTCAATTAGACATGGATTTCTCAAATCAGATTTTTGGTTGTTTGGCTATTGTTTTTATTCCCAGCTCAAGAGACAGAATCAGGAGAGATGCAACAAGAAGAAGCTTCCCAGAGTTCAAGATGTCAAAGAGATTGGCTGTGGTGAGAGGCTTTGGAGACAAAAATGTGCTATTTATTCAGATGATCAATGTGAAAGAAAAAAAACAGTTAAAAATAAATGAGTGACTTGAGAAATTTATCTTTTTGGGATGTTTAAAAATGCTTATTTTATTTTTTACATTAATTGTCTTCCCAAGTGGCATGTTTTTACAGTATCTTTAGTATCATATAAATTGTTCTCCTGATTCTGCACTTTACATTCTGTCTAAGTTCAGTAAAGTTTTCCAAAGATTTTCTGAAGAGATTCCCCTTCATCATTTATTTTGCTACAATAGTATTCCACTATATTTATATATCATAATTTATTCAATTATCCCCAATTGGCCATCACCCCCTTTAGTTTCTAGTTCTTTGTCACCACAAAGCAATGTTATAAATAATTTTCATGCATATATATATATATATACATGTATATGTCCTTTCTCCTTTTATTTCATCTCTTTGGAGGATATATGAAGTATTTTTAAACTTTTTCTTTCATTTAACAAGCTTTTATTTTATTTCCCTCTCACTTACCCCACAAAAGAATGAAAGAAAGGAGGAAGGAAGGAAGGAAGGAAGGAAGGAAGGAAGGAAGGAAGGAAAGAAAGATAATAAAACCCTCATAAAAATATGCATAGGTAAGGGAAACAAATTCCCTCACTAATCATGCGCAAAGAGGAATGTTTTATTTTGCACTTTAAGCCCACCACCTAAGATGAATAGGTTATTTTAACTTTAGTCTTCTGGAATCATGGTTTATTATGACATTGAAAACAAACCTCTTCATTTTAAGACACATCTCCTAATCTTTCTGGTTTCACACAAGCAGACTTAACAGCTTGTTGGATTGGGAATTGGAAGAATCTTCTGGAGTAACATTGAAGTGAAATGTATTGCTAACAATAAGATAAGAGAAATAAATTAAAGGCATAAGTTGACAAAGAATAGAAACAATTATTCCTATTTGCAGATTACATGATAGTTAGCTTAGAAAACTCCGAAGAATCGACAAGTAATCTAATTGAGATAATGAATAAAATCAGTAAAACACTGGTATAAAAATTCACAAAAACAGCATTTCTATATATCAAAATCCAAGAAGATATAACAGAAAATGAAATTCCTCTCAAAATAGCTAAAAATATTTAAAATATCAAATACTTATAATACCAAAACATAATTGAGATATATAGATTTAGGTATTAATACAATTATAAACAGCCTTTAAAGAAATAAAAAATGAGTCAAATGATTGGAAGATAATTCATCACTTATGATGGGGCCAGAACAAAATAATGAAAATGGTGATATTCCCTAAATTAACTTATACTTTATTGGTATACCAACCAAACTACCAAGGTGTTACTTTATAAAATTACACATTCATTTAGAAGAAGACAATTTCTGGAACCTAAAGAGAAATAAAAATAATAGTAATAAAGCAGGATGGAAGAATATTATTTTCAACCTCAAATTATACTATAAAACAGTAATCATTAAAACCATTGGTCACTTGCTAAAAAGTAGATCAGCAAGTATTATAAACAACTGAAAGCAAAGTTCAATAAACCTGAGAATATAATAGGGAAGAACTTCTCATTTGGAAAGAATGCTTGGGGAAACTGGAGAGCAATTTGGAAAACACAACAAAACAAACAAATAAGCAAAATGTTTGGTTAAGGTCAACAACTAATGTCATATGAAACAATAAACTCCAAATGAATCTTTTAGTTTGATATAAAACATAATTTAATTGTTTTAAAAGAAGGAATTCAATGGAAGTATCTTTTAAAACTATGGCTATGGGAAAATTCTTAACAAGGATTAGAGGAGATAATAGATAAAATAGATTATTTTAATTACAAGAAATTTGAAAGGTTTTGTAGAAACAAAATAAAAGAAGTTAGGTTAAGAATGGAATCTTTCATTTGGGAGAAGAGGGGAAATTTTGCATCAAATATATTTGATCAACATCTGAAAACCAGTAGACAAATAGAATATATACAAATATATCACACACACATATACAAACACCTAAGACAAAAAGTCATCCTCCAAATAATAAGTAAGTGGTCATAGAATATGACCAGATAGTTTTATTCATAGACCATGAGCAAACAGCTCCTCAAAGGAGGACTACAAAATATCAACAACCATCTTTCAGCCATCTAAAGGATATTTACCAAAAGAAATGGTACTGAAGAACAGGCATTACCATCTGGCTAGTTCCAGCAGCCAAAGGACCACTGGTCTTTTCCTCTGCCCTATGTTATTTGCCCTTATTGAACATGATTGAACTCCTTCAGGACAGGACATATCTCTCTTTGTTCTCTGTACCCCTAGCTTAACTCAATGTTTGACACATTGTAAATGCTTAATACATTCTCTTTTGTTCATTCATTCATAGCTCTAAATCACTAATGCTGAGAAATAAAAATCAAAATAAATCTGATGTCTGACCTAATGCTCAGAAAATTGCCAAACAATAAAAGTTAAGCATATGAAATGTTGGAGGCATTGTGTAAACAGGTATAATTATTAGCAGGTGCTAGAATTTGTCTGGCCACTCTGGAATGTAATTTCTAAATATTTGGAAAACATGACTAATCAAGCAGTCAACTAGCATTTATTAAGCACCTACTATGTGTCAGGCACTGTGCTGAGTGCTGAGGACACAAAGAAAGGAGAAAAGAATGATCCTTGTTCTCAAAAAGCACACTGCCCAACGGGAAAGGCAACATGAACACAATTGTGTACAAACAAGATGTAGACAGGGTACACATTAGAGATAATCATAAGAGGGAAGTCAGTGGCATTAAGGGGGTAGGGGATCAGGAAAAGCTTTTTTTGTAAAAAGTGTCACTTTTACTGAAATATGAAGAAATCTAGGGAAGCTTAGAAAGAGGGAGAGAGTTCCAGGCCTATGTCATAGTCAATGAAAATGCCATAAGTAGGGGAATGGGATATTATGTGCAAGTAACAGCAAGAAGACCAGTATAATTGGATCACAAAATATGTATGTTGGGGTTGGGGCAGCGTAAGGTGTAAGAAGACTGGGAAGGAAAGGATGGGCCAGAGTATGGAAGGCTTAAAAAGCCAGAGGATTTTTTTATTTGATCTTGGAGGTAATATGGAGACACTGGAATTGATTGAATAGGGGTTAACATGATCAGACTTGTGCTATAAGAAAATCAATTGGACAGCTGAGTTGAGGACAGACTGGAATGAAGAGAAACTTGAGGTGGGGAGATCAGCCAGAAAGCTATTTGAAAAGCCCAGAAGTGGAGTGATGAGGGGCTGTTTTTTGATAGTGGCAATGTCAAAAGAGAGAAGGGAGTACATATGAAAGATATTACTAAGGTAAAAATGATAACTCTTGGCAATTGACTTAGGAGGTAAGAAAGAGTAAGAAACTGAGGATGACTCCTAGATTGTGAGTCTGAGTGACTGTTGGTGCCTTCTACATTAATATGGAAGTTGGGAAAAAGGGAGGGTTTGAAGGGAAAGACAATGAATTTAGTTTTGAACAAGTCAAGCTTAATATATCTATGAGACATCTAGTTCTAGATGTTAAAAACATTTGTAGATGTTAGACTAAAAGTCAAAAGAAGTTAGGGCTGAATAAATAGATCTAAGAACTGTCAACATAGAGATGACAATTGAATCTATGAAGCTTTCATCAGCTCTGGAACAAGACCTAATCTTTCATGGAGAGACAGAGGTTCCTGGTCTAATCAATTTTATGCATGTAATGGATTGGTGCTCAGATTCAAGATGGTGGCAAAACAGCTTAGAAACAAGTTAATAGTTCTTTTCTATATTCCTTTTGTGGACTCTATGCTAAGTATACATATCACCATTCAGACATGTATTCAGGACTCAGAAAAAGCATTTTAAGAACCAACCATAAGACCTGAGTACTCTGACATAAGCTGAGCACTACTAGGTTTCTCAGTAATGTAGAAGAGGAAGGAAAAGTTTCCTTTTATGTGACTGTCTGTTCCTTAGCAGCGTGAGTTCAATGCCACTTTTTCATATTCCATCTGTTAGTCAATAAGCTCTTATTAAGCATTTAATATATGCCAAGAATTACACTAAAATTTGCAAATACAAAGTAAGAAAAGAATCGTGATTAGCTCTGAAAGAGCTCACACTCTACTAGGGGAGAGAACATTTGAATACGTATACATACAACATATATACAGTATAAATGGAATATAATCTCAGAGAGAAGGTACTATCAGGGAGAGTAACTGGAAAAGTCTTCTGCACAAGGTGAGTTCTGAATAGGTTTTTTTTTTCCTCTCTCTTAAAAGAAACAAGGAAGCTACTATTCCTAGTAGAAATCCCAGTTTCTTGAATTCATGCTTATTGAAAATTTAAAATGTTTCCCAAAGTAAGAAGTGTGATGACAATTGGTTCTAACACAGTTGCACTGGTTATAAAATATTTACTACCTCCTGCAAGAACCTGTTTACTGGAAAGGCCAGTATATCTTCTTTACAACATATCATTTAAAACCAGCATTTTTATAGAAAACTCCATATTTGAAGATCTAAAAGGGTGCCTTCTTCAGGACTTCCAGTATATCTGATTTCATCAGCATGGCTACCTCCACTGATGCAAAGAGAAATCTGTCCATGGCTTTCAATAAATTCTGATGAGTTTGTGGTGATGTTTCTAATTATTTAGGCTAGAGAAAGCATGGCAAAGCTCTGAAACAAAATGAAAATCAAAAGTAAAAGAGTCCTGGAATAGGGGTCATAGGGTGCCACCAAATTCCTCTATGATACTGAGGAAGTCCCTTCTACTCTCTGGGTCTCAGTTTCCTCAACAATGTGTGTGTATGCATGTGTGTGTGTGTGTGTGTGTGTGTGTGTGTGTGTGTGTGAGTGATCTCAATCTTTTCTTAAAATTATGACATTTTATAGTTATATTAAAGAGTTCATCTCTAAAGGCTTTTTGATCTTCTGTTTCCTCATATGTTAAATAGGCATAATACTGGCATTACATAGCTTGCAGGGTTTTTGTAGATAAAGTTCTTTTTAAACTATACCATAAAATTGAAAGATGAAATAAGAAGAGATGATCTCAAGTATCATTAAATTCAGGAATGCTTTTTTAAAAAATTTTCCTTTTTAATTGATGTCTTTTATCACATTCATTTTTAATATGTCCCTCCTCCCACCCCTATTAGAACACCATCCTTTATAACAAAGAAAAAATATACCTAATGAAATCAACAAAACCAACCAAAACATTGAGTACATTTGACAATGCATTCAATATTCCAACCTATAATCTCCATTCTTTTCAGTGGAAAGTGGGAGAGAGTTGTGGTGCTGGAAGTTCATTTTCTCAACTTTTCTCCAGAGATAAGCAAAATCATTATACTGACATAGTTTCCCATTTCATTTTTTGTTCTATTTACATTGTCGCAGTGTATATTGATTTCCTGGTTCTGCCTTCTTCATGCTGCACAAACTCATGCTTCTCTAAATTCCCCATGTTTTTTGTTTCTTATGGCATAGTAATATTCCAGTGAATTAATGCACCACAATTTGTTTAGCCATTCCCCAGTTGATGAACATACTTTGTTTCCAGTTTTTTGCTATCACAAAAATTTCTTCTGGGAATATTTTGGTATATGTGGGACCTTTAAGTTTTCTGCTTCTTTGAAGTGCTTTAGTATTATAATCTATGGACCAATGGACATGAATACTCTAGTCATGTGTTCCACATAGCATTCTTGATGAAAAGACCAGAGCTGAATAGAAAATTTGGCTTTCCAATACAAGACTCAAGTGGAAAATGAAGAGATAAACAGGAAAGAGAAATCATAAGAGACTTATTAAGGTTGAACTGTTCACATTCCTGCAGGGAAAGATGATATTTGTAACTCATGAGACCTTTGTCAGTATTAGGGTAGTTGGAGGGAAAAAAATTATATGTATGTATATATAGATGATATAGATATAGAGATAGATAGATAGATAGATAGATAGATAGATAGATAGATAGATAGA
>NW_020948840.1:3760891-3801228 GCF_900497805.2 Vombatus ursinus | reverse complement strand
AGATAGATAGATAGATAGATAGATAGATAGATAGATAGATAGATAGATAGACAGAGAGCACAGGGTGAGTTGAAGATGAAGGGATCATATCTGGAGAATAAAATTAAGGGGTGAGAAAGGATTATTTTAGGAGAAGGGGAAAGGGAGAAGTAGAATGGGGTAAACTATCTCACAAAAAAACAGAAAAGAAAAAGCTCTTACAGTGGAGGGGAAACAGGGGAAGGTGAGAGGGAATGAGTGAATCTTATTCTCATAAGATTTGACTTAAGGAGGGAATAACATACACACTCAATTGGGTATGGAAATCTGTCTTATCTGACAGGAAAATAAAGGGGAAAGGGGATAAGAGAGTAGGGGGATGATAGAGAGAAGGGCAGATTGGGAAAGGGGGTAATCAGAAGCAAAAACTTCTGAGGAGGGACAGGGTCAAAAGAAAGAATAGAATAAATGGAGGGCAGGATAGGATTAAGGGAAATAGAGTTAGTTTTTCACAGCATGTCTACTGTGGAAGTGTTTTGCATAACTGCACATGTATAACCTATATTGACTTGTTAGCCTTTTCAATGAGGGTGGGTGGGGAAGGAGGAAGGGAGAAAATTTGGAACCCAAAGTTTTAAAAACACATGTTTAAAAAAATGTTTTCACATGCAACTGGGAAATAAGAAATACAGGAAATGGGGTACAGAAGTCTATCCTGCCCTACAGGAAAATAGAAGGGGAAGGGGATAAGAGAAGGGGGGGAGAGATAGCAGGGAAAGCAGACTAAGGGAAGGGGTATTCAGAATGCATGCCATCTTGGAGTGGAGGGAGGGGTGAGATGGAGTGACAATTTGGAACTCAAAATCTTGTGGAAGTAAATGTTGAAAACTAAAAATAAATAAATTTATTAATAGGAAATGTTTTACAAATATTATCTCACTAAGCACAATGAAATAAAATTAGTTTTCCAAAGACACACAACTGGTAAATGTCTGAGGCTGAATTCTGAACTCATAACTTCCAGACTTTATGTCTAACACTCTATCTACTTTGCAACCAGGATGTCTCTCATAGTATAGAGGGAGACAATACCTATAGGTTAGATCTTTAGAAAGTAACCACAGTTAGAAGGTATCGCATGAATGAAGGTATTTAGAAGGAGTGATCAAACATATATGGGGAGAAGTAGTAGAGAGCAGTGTCACAAAAGCCTAGAGAGAAGAAAGTGTCTAGAAGGAGATATAGATCAATAATGTCAAATCCTTCAGAGAAGTCAAGGATGATCAATATTGGGAAGAGGCCACTGGATTTGGCAATCATGAGAAGATTGGTAACTTTGGAAAGGGAAGTTTCAATTGAATAATGAGATCAGAAACCAAATCTCAGATGGTTTAGAAGTCAGTGATCAGAGAGAACATAGGGATACTAACTGTAGAAGAATTCCTCAAGAAGTTTAAAAATGAAGAAGATGGTAGATATAAAGTGCAGAAACATGACAATGTTCACAGGGTTTAGGGAATTAGTGAAGTAGGGAGAGAGTAAAGATAAAGAGATTGAGAATAGTGGACATAATGTGTTGGAGAAGATGGAAAGAAATGGAATTATATAAATATTGCACATAGATTTACTTTTGCAAGGAGAAGGGTCACTTCTTTATGTTGGGTGTAAAGAAGCAGACTGTAAAGGAAGACCCAGGGTAATATGGGATAAAAAGAATAGGAAATAAGGAACTCTTGGTGAAATATTTAATTTTTATTTTAATGAAATATGAGGGAAGGCCCTGAACTGTGAAGACTAGCTGGGGAGAGGATGAGGAAGGAGAAGATTCTATGGGTGGCTTGAAGACAGATGAAAAAAATTTGAATAGTTGTTTTGGTGAGTGGAAGAGTGAAGTGGAAAGAATGAAGAGCAAAAGAATTGTCTTGCTGCATTAAGGACTACTTGACATGTTTATGTAGGGGACTCATTGGCATGGTTATATGACTTTTTCACTCTGTTTAGCAGTACACGAATAACAGTAAAAATAGCAGATGATGGTTTTAGTGCCCCTGGACTGTGGTTTCCAGGTGGAGATACTGAGGTAGGACTAAGGAATATATCTTGGGCATTTTTTTTAATTTCATACAGACAAGCGAGAAGAACCAAGATGGAAATATTTGAACCTGACATGTATGATGCCCTTGAGTTGATCCACTTTCTTCACATAGAAGCCAGACTAAATGGTGCAGTGGACAAAGGGCCAGTTTTGTGATCAGTAAGACCTTAGTTTGAATCTTGCCTCTGATACTTACTAATTGTGTGACCCTGGACAAGTAATCCAACCTTTCAGTCTCAGTTTCCTCATCTGCAAAAAATGGCGATAGTACCTTCCTAACAGGCTTGTTTTGAGGATTATATAAGATGTGTGAAATGTTTTGCAAACCTTAAAGTGATAAACACACACACATATATGCACACATATATATGTATGTATGTATATAGATAAAGATACACACATATATAATATATACATATATATAATGTATCTTAGCTCTTATTATGTGACTCACAACTTTCTATTTTGTGGTTGTGCACTAATTGAAATGTGTGTTTCTTCTGTGTTCCTTAAATGTGGTCAAAATGGACTTTAGATGAATTTTTCCTACTAATTCTTAATTTGTAGCTTATTGGCAAGATAAAGGACAACTGGCGTCAAAGTGCTTTGAAAGGCTCTCCCTTTCTGGGAACCTGTAGGGGACCTTCACTATTTTTTGGTGTGTGTTTCCCAATCCAGGCAGGAAACCATTTAGCAGGCACAGAAAGATCCAGTTTATTTGTTTAGTTACTCAATAATTCACACCACTCCAATCTTCCACTTGCTTAATGGTCAAGTCCTACAAAGTCTATGTCACATCTACAGGAAGCCAGAAAGGACAGTTGGATGAAAAGCTGGTTGGTTCAGTTTGCTGGTTTCCATCTACTTGAATCCCTAGAGAGAATTCACCTAAGACATCATCTTTCTGCTCACCAGGCCACCTAACAAGCTATCGTCCTAGGCAATGGATCATCTCTCATTAGGAAATGGCTACCCTCCTTAAAACCTTTGTGAGGTTTATTATTTTATTGAAACTTTAAAAATCGTAGTAACATAAAAATCTATAGAATGTTCTTGAGTCTGATGTTACTGGAGGTGTTCACCACTTCAGGCAGAGGAGACACATCAGTGATATATAAGGGAAAAGAACTGAGATGCCAAATATAATGTATAAAAGAATGACTGGAAGGAAACTTTTAACATTTATTAGAGATTGTTAGATTAGATTAGATTAGTTTAGAGTATGTTACATTAGGTTAGATTAGAGTATGTTATATTAGGTTAGATTGGAGTATGTTAATTTTAGAACATATTGAGAAAAACATTAAAAAACAGAAAAGTAAATTTGTTTTTTAAACCAGCTTAATCTTTTCACTTCATAAATTAACCAGCAGAATACATAATAGATAAACATCTGGTGAATAAATTTTCTAGAAATTATGAATACCAACACAGACAAACATTCTCATTCAGATTAACAGGTTCAGCACTGGAAGGGGCCATGGAGATTCCAATGTCTTTCCTAGTATAGAAATCCCTTTTGTGACATTTCTATGAAATAGTTATCCAGTTTCTTTTTAAATACCTCCTGTGATAAGGAACTCACTACCAGCCAAGGCACTCCATTTCTTTGTCAGGCAGCTCTGCTTGCTAAGGAGAAAAGAGAAACTATTACATTTTACTGTTCAGTGTTGGGACTAAAGCTATTTTGCTTGTTGGCTCTGTTCTACATTCTCTGATCTTATGCATTCCAGGTATAACTGCAAGCCGCATTAACCTATGGCCTCCTCTCCATGACTCTCAGCTTGGACCACTCAGCATTTGATGAAGTTGAAGCCACAGCTCTTGAAGATCCCACTAGCATTGCATCCAAAGAGCTCTAACATGAGGTTTAATAACAAAAATTTTATGTAACAGGTTAAATTTTACAAAGTGTCTTTTTTTCCAAACAGCAATGTGAAGTAGGTTGTATGAGTATTGGCCTAGTTTATTGATAAGGAAATTGAGATTCAGGGAGGTTAATTACCTTGGCTAAGGGCCACACAGCTAGTAAAGAGATAGAATTCAAATCCAGGTCTTATAATTCCAATATCAGTGCTAAAATAATTTTTCCCCCAAAAGGAAATATGGTGCCAAAGGAAAATATGCTGGTTTGGGAATCAGAGGACCTGTGTTCAAATCCAAACTCTACTATACACCATATAACTTTAGGCAAGGTAGTGAACAACAACAATAATGACTAGAATTCATATAGCACCTACTATATGCCAGTCATTGTAGTAGGTGCTTTATTAATATTATCCAATTTGATCTTCACAATTCATCTTCTCTAAACCTTAATTTCCTCACTTAAGAGAAGAAAGGGAGGCAAATGAGTAGAACCAGATGAACTCCTAGGGCCCTTCCAGCCCTAAGATCCCCTGGTTTTAATTTTGTTTTTTTTAATGTTCAAATTATAAAATGTTATTTTCTTCTTAAGAATTATATATTATCTTTTGCTCTCAGTTATTTGATACTATTAGAATTTGGGACATTGTGCTCATAGATGCCATTTAGTTATTTTAACTGAGCTTTAAAATTTTGCTCTTAGGGCTTTTATATTTCTAATTGCTTTTTAATGTTTTGAGACTTTATTCAATCAGTTTTAATCTCATTTTGGAATTATTACCCTTTTTAATCTAACTTGTGCTGATTTAGCTACTTAATATTCAACCTGAAAAACAAAGCAACACACACACACACACACACATAACCAAGACATCAGATTCATCATTCTTCTCTGACCTGCAAACAGTTGATATAATCTTTAGCTCTAACAATCTTTCATCTAAAGACAAAGTAACTACCCCCAACAGCATAAGCTAGACCTGTCTGCCAATAGACCAGGAAGCCAATAGAAGCAACTAGGTTTTTGGGGAATAGAAGGGTGGACTTGGAATATGGAAGAGGAGAATGTATCCATAGGTCCATCATACTGACAAAAGGATCCATGAACTAGGGTCATATTAATGTGAATGGAGAGAATAGGATATATGGGAAAGATGCTTTAGAAATAGAATGACAAATTTTACCAATTGGATGAATATATGAGGTGAATCAGAATGCAAAGTTAAGGATGACCATGAGGTTGTGTATATGAGCTAAATGTTCTTCATTTCAACAGGTACTGGTATTCACAATAAAATTCAGAGCACTACTTCCTAATCTTTGAATTAGTATATTTCACTCCACAGCAAAGCTTCTAATTGGTACAATTATCGATTAAATTGAAAAAAATGTTTATTAAGGACTAATGTGAGTAATATCCCAAATTAAGGAGGACAGAGATGAATAATTAGAGCTGTACCTAGGGAGGGAAACTGATACTTTGCTCTTGGGTGCTGCAATTAAAAAGATTTTTTCCCCTTCCATAGCAGTATTCCATCTCATCATCTTTGTGCCGTCATCTCTACATCCATAACATGCCCTCTTCTCTTTCTCAACCTAATAAGCCTTTGAAGCCTTTGAAGGTGTGCTTACCTTCAAAATTATGAGTTGTTTAAAAGTATTCATCCAGATTTATTTAGTTTTTTGAAATGGATTCTTTACTAAGATAGTATAGTTTAAACAGTTAGTACAATCTCTCTTCACAAGAAGTTTGTGACATTCTCTTACCTGTACATACAGAGATCAGAGGAAAGTCATCTCAAGCTTGCATATTTGGCAAAGGGGGAGGCACTCACAGATCTTTGTTGTTGGAAGTCCTTTTCTCTTCTTCCTGGGGTGCTCATCCAATTCCCCTTAGGTATAGACTAGTTTTTGTATTAGGCTCCTTCTAGAGTCTTGAATCAGTCTTTCCCCATTATGTCTATTTAATTTTCAACTCCTGCTGCTGCTGCTGCTGAGCATAACTCCACCACTACTCTTCTAGGGATGCTGTAAAGACTTCAGTGAAAAATGACAAATCTTCTGACCCTTCACACAGTCCTCCTCTAGTTAATAGATTGAAGGGAGGAGACTATCTCTTCTTGTCTTCCCCACCCAAAGCTATTCATTCTCAGGGGCTTTGATGAAACAGTTTTCTTTTCTCCACTGTCATACATTGGAATATTAAATTCCAATCGAGCTTACTGGTTTGTCAAGTTTCCTTATCCAACATATAACCTGTGTACTATCACTCCATTTCATGCAACCATTTTGAAAGACTTCTAAGTTGAAAAAGAATTTTTCAACCTAGTTTAATATTTTTGTTAATTGATTCAATAAGTGTGTTCTCACATGGTTAAGGTATTAAGCATCTTGTTAATTACTTCAAGTGGGGTAGTATGATTGGGTGATTGAGTGATTATTTCAATGTATCCCTACTATTGCATTTGTTAATGAGCACTCTATCTCATAATGTTAAACTGTCTTGAGTCCTTTGGTTACTGGACTACTAACTAGCCACCTGAAAGAGGGAACCTCTGTTAGCTATCTCCAAGTATCTTCTATTAGATTATGCTGATTGCTATTCAACAATCACAACAAATGTAATTTGTCACAGCTACCATTTCCTATTCTTTTCAGAAGGATGGATATTTTCCTTCAAAAATAAAACAACAAGCAAACAAATAAGAAAGATTTGAATTGCCCAAGGAAGAGACAGTGCATGGAAGAGGAAAGAATATATTTGAAGTCAGAGGACCTGGGTTGGAATTCTAGCTCTGCTACCTCCTATTTATGGGACATTAGGTATCTTACAACCTCTCTGGGATCCAGTTTACTGTTCTGTAAAATTGGGTTGATGGGTGAACTAGTTGATCTCTAAGGTACCTTCCAGCTCTAAATCCTATGAATAAATGTTCCAGGATGAGGCAGGGGGATGAACCTTGTCTAATTTCCAAAATGATAGACATAATAATTTAATTGATTTTTACATACACAAAGATGAAGGCATCTCCATTGCCATAGAGTAAAACCTGTATCTTTAAGTCTGAGTCTTCCTAGTATTTCCAATACCAATACCACCATTTGCCACCTTTGATTTTGAAATTTAAATATACACATACGTATACATACATATACATACATACACACACACACACACACACACACACATATATATATATATATATATATATACACACACACATATCTCAGGTAACTTTGACTTGTGCTGAGCTCTTGAAGAGTTCATACACTGCTAGCAACTACTTGAAAGACTGAAACAAGTATCAATTACCTGGCTTCAATTGTGTATATTTGAACTTGTTTGAAAGCTAATATTGCATGATGTTTGCATAGATTCTGTGCTGGTTACCTTTAGAAGAATTATGATTATAATTCCAAATCAAAATCTGGTCTGATATTGAGTCTAGATTACAGTTCAAAGGACCCAGGACGATGCCACAATGATGATCCCATATGAGGAGAGTGCGTTCAGACCCGTGCTCCAGTTCAGTTATACTAAACAATTCTAGTAGCATTAGTGCTGCTCTTTCTCTCCACTTCCCTCTCTTCCCTCACTCCTCCCCATTCCCAGGGCTAGGTAGAAATAAAATACACTCTGGCTTAGTAGGGAGCTGATTTTGACCTAATTGAGGAGTTACAGTATATAATTCACTTTTTCATTTCACAAGTTTCATCTATGGGAGAAAAATTCATTGCCAAAATACATCATTTCAGATAAGTAGAAGGAGTGATAATTCTTGAGAAGCCATGTAATGGTAGAAATCAGATGGCTGTAGTAATTTAATGTTTTAACACCCTTTGCTAGACTTATAGAAGCAAATGTTTACCTGGAAAAGGTATCTCCCTTTTCAGATTTGAAGATAATGTAATGCCATGATTCTTGGATATAGACATGGAAAAAAACCATTCTTATGAATTAAACAAAAATTTGTTTCATGAATATATTTTTAAATTGCATTTAGCTTATCAGCAGTTATTGGGATGCAATGGGTGCAGGGCATATGGGCAATTCTCCTTTCCCTCATGAAATAAAGCTGGGTATGGCTAAAGCACTTTATCTGGAATTAGTTCGCATCTCTAACACAGGAAAACACTACCTCCTACAGGAGACTGGATTTCCTAGTAAATTACCACCTCAGATGCCAACATCAGCTTCCCAAAATGACTATCATTTATAGGCAGGCAAGCCCAAGAGACCTGGAAATAGCAAAACCCCCTAGACCATAGACCCTGCATCCAACTTGACCCACTTGCAGCAATCATCTAGGATAGCAACCTTTATAGAGATGTGACTGAGCAATTGCCTTTACATGTGCTACCACCCCTACCATCGCAACAGTCAGCATATCTGAAAAAGCAGAAATCCCATTCTTACCACCAAAGTCCTTGGAATTTTCAAATGACTACACAGATGTGGTTTTGTTTATTGAAATCACCTCAAAGAAGATGCGTTACCATTGTTGTGACTACACACGAAAGATCATAAGGATGACATAGCTAAAACTTCCTATACTTGTTGTCCCCCGTCCCCTTTAAAATGTGAGCTGCTTGAGAATAGGGAAAGTCTTACTTTACTATTTTAGCAACCCAGCCCTTTGTACATAGTAAGTGCTTAATTTGTATTTATTCATCCATTCATTCATTATATTTGTTTCAAATATATTTTATTTCTATTCATGTGTGTACATGATGTTTCTTCTGATATAATTAATCTCTTTCAGGTCTTTAGGGACTCTCCCTAATCCCCTACCCCACAGCATCTGGCATAGAGCACATAGTGGATACTTAATAAATGCTTGTTAAATAATGGAAAATCAAATCCATCAAAGCACCCTGAGTGACCAGAGTTCAAAATGTGTAATACCTTAAATGACAAAAAAATCACTTAATTAATCAGTAAGCAGTAATTAATTGCTTACTATGCACCAGAAATTATGCTAAGTGCTAAGGATACCAAGAAAAAAATGAAATGGTTCCTGACTTTCAAGAACTTACAACCCAACTAGACAACATGTAAGCACAGACAGATAGATAGATAGATAGATAGATAGATAGATAGATAGATAGATAGATAGATAGATAGAAAGATGATAGTTGTTGTTTAGCTGTTTTAGTTGTGTCTGACTCCTCATGACCCCATTTGGGGTTTTCTTGGCAAAGATACTGGACTGGTTTGTCATTTACTTTTCCAGCTCATTTTACAGATGAAGAAATTGAGGTAAACAGGGCAAAGTGACTTGCCCAGGGTCACAGAGCTAGTAAGTACCTGAGGCCAGATTTGAACTCAAACAGATAAAAATTCCTTACTTTAGGCCCAGCACTCTATTCACAGTGCCAACTATAACTGTTCCATCCGTAGCTGTGGCACCTATAGCTTCCTATATCTATAGATAGATAGACAAACAAAAAATTATACAAAGAAGATACAAAATAATTAGGGAAAGGGGAAAGACTTTAACAACAAGAAGGATTGGAAAGACCAGGAGTTAAGGTTAAATACTGGACGCAGCCATTCTTCATTTATCTAATAATGACTTGCTGGTTAACATAATGAATGAATGAATAAATGAATGAATGAATGAATGAATGAATGATGTCATAATGTGTACTGAGTGCCAAGCACTGTATCAAGTGCTAGGGATAGAAATAGAAAAATCAAGACGGTTCCTGATCTCAAGAAGCACAGCTTCAAATTACAGAAGGTAATATCTAAGAGAAAGTTCAGCTGTAATGCAGATGGAAAGGGCCCAGAAGTTCTAAAAGTGGAGCAGTGGGGAAGACAGCACAGTTCACAGGTCTTTAAGTTAACCTAATACATCCAATGATGGTTCTGGGTTATACAAGGCATAAAGATAGGTCAGATGGTAAGGCCTGGAAAGGCAGCAGCAATACATAAAGCATATAAGGTCTGGTGGTCCTCCAGGTCATTGGAAGGGATAGAATTGTTGAGTCCAATCTCTTTAAGACATTAAAATGCGTTGGCTAAAGGGGAAAGCAAAAACTCAGAATGCTCCCTGGTGCTGGTGTCTTCCTGCCACCTCATTCCTCAAAGTCCTAAATGGGATATGAGAGACTTAGAGTGTAGTAAAGCATGAAGGAGAAGGCATGGAGAGTGTAGTGTTCCAGTAGTGGTGAGTCTTCCCTCTTCCAGCAACCTCAGGATGGCCTGGAGCAAAGGAGGAAGGCAACAAGGGCAGGCTATCCATAGTGGTCACCACAAACGTTATATTGGATTTGAGAATGCCCAGCTCTAGGGAAGGGATGTGGAAGAAATAAGAGAGTGAGTAAGAGAAGAAATACTTCTAAAAGATGCCATGGACCAAGAAATTCAGAAGTTGGAGTACATATAAAATAATATACAGGTTACCTCTTCAGAAATTATACCAAGTGGGTAATTGAGCAAGGAGCATGCCATAAGAAAGGGTGTTTTGTTTTGTTTTGTTTTGTTTTGTTTTCCAACTCCAATATAGAATAGGGTCTAATGACCCCTGAATGTATTGGAAGAAATTAGAAAACAAAAAGCAGCACTGAACCTACTCAACACGGAAACCCTAAAAGGAGCTGCTAGTGAATAAAGAGGAAGAGGAAGGCTAACTCCACTTGTCCACCCTCGGAAATTAGAACCTAGATGAACAGCATACTCTTGAACAATTAGAATGCTTGTTATATGGCAAAATATTTTAGAATGTAAAACACAAATATCTCAGAATTGGAGTGAAAACATAGAAGCTACAGAATGTTATAACGTTCTTGATATTTTCCATTGTTAATTAAAACATTTCCCTATAAAAATGTAAAACAGTGCCATACAGTTCAGAGGAACAGTGTTCGGAGCAATCTGACTCTCTTTCTCCTTGTTGACAAGTAAAATCTCTTTCGGCTTCAGTGACTGCTTTTCTCAGGGTAGTTTTTAACATGACCTATATTTGGGAAAGGTAAAGATGCCTTTACCATCCAGTATCATCCAATCTCTATCTTCCCCTTCATTACTAAACTGCTAGGGCAAAAACAAAGTTCTGTGCATTTGATGCCTCCATGTATTCATTGCCCATTCTCTCTCCAACTCCTAACAAGCTAATTTCCATTATTCTACTGAAACTGCTTTCTCAAAGGACACTAATGACCTTTGAATCATCATATCCAATAATCATTTTTCAGTCCCCATAGTACTGGAAGTCCAGCAAATGTCTAACAAAAATTGGGAGACTTCTCTTGAGTTCTCCTCTAGGCTTCTGAGTTAGAAGTTTTCTATCTGTTATTACTTGCTCTCACCATGTATGTGACAAGCTCATCTTAATTTTTTATTATACATCAATAAAATGTATTTTATTATACTTTTTATTGATGATATCCTTTACTCTGTTTCTACAATCACCCCTTTCTATAGTACTCCTTACAACCGTAGCACAAATCAGAGAACCTCCTATTTGGAGGAGGAAGTTTCAAACTCCCAGAAGGGTCTTGTTCTCTCATTGTGTCACAAAATTGACTATGTAGCACCTGCAAGCATTTAAGCACTGTTGCTACTGAATGTTCCACTTTCACTATTCATTCAAAGTCAGAAAGCACACACTCTGAGACTCTCCAGGAATTGCCTACCTTGTTCTGCATCCCCACCTGGCCACTCCTGCATTGTAACTATAGTACTCTATGAATAAGACCCAAATCCTCCTCTCCAGGCATATAGAAATATACCCCTGACATTACCAGTAATCTTCCATATATCATGAACTAAGACTAAATTTGGCACAGTCCAGAAGATTCAAAGATCTTGCTTCTTTATTTATTTAAAATGCAATAGGCACTCATGAAACAAAAATCCAATTAAAATTTCTTTAATAATTGAAACTTAAACATAAAATACAAGAATAAAAAGACCATAAAAGATCTCTCCTTCCATGGTTAGAAATTGAAGGAAACTCTCTGTAGGCAGTCTGTACTCAGGAAAATATTTCTGATGGTGCCTTTCTGCACTGTTGACAGACCTGTGAATTGGTCTGCTCATTCTGAAAAATAATTTGGAACTACTGCTAGGTCCTCATTAGTTCTAATAAGGAATCCCTTGAAGTGATCTCATATATTTGAATTCACACTATTTGAAGTTATAATTACAGAAAATACAGTGATTGGTTCCAGTCCAATGGGAATTTGCCAGGCAAATTTAAATAATGTAACCATTTCATCAGATTAATTATTTGTACTAATCAAAACCTAGCTGTATACCAAAAATTTACTAAACTGTATATAAATATATATATATATACATATATATATATGTATATATATATATATTTTTTACCCAGTGATACCACTATTCTGGCAGGAGGTAAATAGCATCATCAGTACTCTGAAATTGCAATTAGTCATTGAATTGATCAGATTTTAAAATTGCTTTTATTTTTACAGTGTTGGTACTATTGTACAAATGGTTCTCCTGGTTCTGCTCACTTCAATCTCTATCAGCTCAAACAAATCTTTTCAGATTACTTAGAATGCGTCGCCATCATTTTTTGTCATAATAATATCTTATTATATCAACATATCAGAATCTGTTCAGCCAAAAAACAGTTTTGAAAAGCTTAAGAACTCTTCTCATTGCAAGGGCCAGTCAAAATTCCAGAGACACAATTAAAAATCCTACTCACCTCCTAGCAGAGAAGAGATAGACTAATATGCAGAATGAGATATACATTTTTGAGCATGGCCAGTAGGAAGATTTGTTTTGCTTGACTATGCTTATTTATTACAAAAGTTGTGTTTTTCTTTTCTTTTTCCTGGTTTAGGGTGGAGAGTTGGGAGAGGAGAGGAAAATGATTGATAATTTAAAAAAAAATTAATTAGGAAGAAAAAATCTTTTCTGACAACATTCCCTGCCCCTAGGCCTAGCCTTTATTAAAGGTGAGGTTGAAACCAACCCAGTCCATTTTTAGCTCTGAAACCTTAACTAAGTGAAGGCAGGTCTCAATCAATCAATAAAAATACCTTAGAGTAAGTGTGAAAAGTCTTTAGAAGCCATTAGATGAAATGACTTGACACCATACAGGAAGTCTGTTCCATTAAGCTGAGAAACTTGGTCATGCCTACAGGGTTTATCTATAAATTATCAAGAACATTGAGAAAAGAGAGGGCTTCTAGAAATTGGAGCATGTGGCTTTTAAGCACATCCATGAGGAAGAACTACTACCATCAAAAAAAGAAGTCTCAGCTTCAGTCTTGGTTCCCCTTCCCCCTCTCAGAAGAAAGACCTCTCAGCTTTGAAGGAACCAAAGGATTTGGATTTTCCATCATCCAATTATTTGAAATGTCATACTGGATCAACTGGTAGTAGAGTCTGCATTGGGAACCAAAAACTAAATATGTACAGATTCACCTTGCTTAAAGGGAACTTCTTGACCACCTCACAAAGGGGAGAAAAGAATCTCCAAAGATGAGGAAAAAGAAGTTACCCCATTTTGTCACATGTGATCACTAAGTGTAAACTTACTTTCCACTGGATGTTATATGGGAGAGGATGTTACAAATTTGGGAGAAGTAGATGTTTTGTTCTAACTCTGCTTACTATACAACCTTAGTAAATAAAAAAAAAAAGTATTTAAGCCTTACTGAAGAAATGATTCTCCAGTAACATCCCTAGTAGGGAAATATACCAGTGGGAACATGTGTCAGCAGCATTACAGAGTCACCCCCTTGACCCTTGGGAGTACCTTCAAGGGGAGATGGAAGTATGTAAACCTATTTCCTTCTAGTATGAGCTGGGATAAGGATGATTCAGAGCTTACATGAGCTACACTTTTATAGCACAGACAAGCAAGTCTAAAAATACAAGGTGGGGCTAAGGTAAAAGGCAGGGCAGAGATTGTGCTGCAGCCACAGTAGTTTCAGTAGCCACAGGAACCTGCCCAAGCTTCCATTAAATGACAGGAGGTCCTATGTGGATGCCATTGCTCACTAGGTTCCTAGCTTATATCCTAAATTGATACTTCTGTTGCAATTGGGTCACTATCTAAAGAAGAGGAGGGCATTTAATTTCCCCATTGTTTTCTCAATCCTTTCCTATGAAAAACCTCAACTTTTGGAGCAAGTCTTGGCCAAAAATAGAAAGTGGAATAAAAGATACCTGAGTACTCACTATTTCTGATATCTCTCTAGGCAGCTGAGAAAAAGCCAGTCTTACGGATATCACTCCTATAATAGCAGTGGTACTGCACCCTACTTTGTGAGGCTACTAATGCAGATAGTCTACATTTCAGAATCACAACCACCAAAGTCAATTTCTGATGAACTGCTGTGGCCTAAAGCAGTTCTGGACTCACATGGAATGAAATTCCTCCTTTGGAAATCTCTTAAAAATCATTTCTCCAATTGTTTTCCTTTGGGAACATTAGATTTTATCTCATTGTTAGACCTTCCCTAGGGTTATTCCCTTTCTTCTTAAAAGTCAAAAAGACTACCAAAAGATTTAAACTTGTAATATTTACTGAGAACAGATGGAGAAAGAACTACTAACCAGTATCTCAGCAACTTTATCTAAGAGATACTTATATACCTCCGTTTGGCTAAGTATTGTTTCTTACTCTCTTCCCTCAATAGAGTTCAATCTTAGTCCATTGTGAAAAACAATCAAATCAACAAATATTGCTCACAGCAGCAATAGAAAAAAGTGTCAATAACTTAGACACACTGCTAGATGGGTATCATGGCATGGGTAGACTCTGAATCCCACTATTCTGCTCATTACCTTCTATCTGGAATCAGGTATTGCTCCTGTGCCTTCCCATGGTCCTCAGCCCTATCTATGGTTTTGATACTTACAAAACAATGAAGCCTCAGGCCCAGTTGTATCTGCAGCTTCCTAATCTAGAGCTCTTAGTTTCAGTCAATTCTAACTACTTGTCCTCAAACTGAAACCTCTCGTTATTTGAGTTATCCGGTCACTTCCATCATCTCTTAGAAATCATCAGGCTCTTGTCTTTCTTCTCTTCTTCAGAAAATCTATGTAATGTCTAGAAGTCCTGGCATCCCCTGTGCCTACCACAGAGTAGGCACTTAAATAAATGCATATCAAATGATTTCATTTTTGCTTCATGCATGTGCTTTGTCCATAACATCATGGGAAAATAAGTCATTTTGCAAAAAAAAAAAATCAGCTCCTCAGATAATATATCCAGAAAGAGAGTAGTTGGTACAAGGAAAGTCTTCTCAGGGCTTCTTATACATACCTACTCTGAAAAGAAGTTAGGAGTAATTGAAACTCTTCAGCAATAGAATCAGCTGCCCAATAGACTGGAAAGTTTTCTGGGACAGGGACTTTTTGTTTTGTTTTGTCCTTGTAGCTCCATTTCCTAGACCTATTCCTTGCTCACAAAAAGCATTTTAAAATGTTTTTTAATAATCAAATAAAGTAGTGGTTTAGTGAGTTCTTTACTCCTAGAGCTGCCCAAACAACCCAAAATTAAACTGCTAGGGATGTAGTTGAAGGAATGCCTGTATTGAGTAAGAACATGGATTAAATGACTCTCTTACCTCTTCAAAATAATAAAGAATTTATGATTATTTTTCAAAAATCTAAAAATTGTGGTGCCTTGATGACTCACTCCTAAAAAAAGAGAAAGAAAAACCACTTGGAAGTTCATTGGACAACATATGACCACTGAGGTAGGACACATGTTGAGGTGGGTGTGTTCACTCACAGTTGTTTCATGGTTATCATTCCCTTTCTTAGATTTATCAGCTTGCATTATGACAGACTCCTTGGAAATATCTGTCCTCAGCTCTGTTTGGTCATGTATTGTCAGCTTTATTGATGTTTAAATTTTAAAGCTATAACTTTAAGCTTATAATAAAATACTCCTTAAAACCAATTGAAATGCAATTGAAGATTTTTAAAAAGTTATTTGCTATATAAAAGGCAACAAAATAAGTAATTAAAACTCCAAATGTGCTGAACTAGTTTGAAAACAGTGCCAGCTGTTAATATTTAAAAATAATGAATGTTTACAGGAGGAAAATATATACTACTTACTGTTTCATAGATGTGTGTATTGTTTTGCTAAAATCCCAGACTCAAAGAATAGCAGGGTACCATTATTTTTGAGGTCACTAAAATAATAAAATTCCTTCCCGTCAACATACCACTTTATCCTTTTTATAGAACTTTTACATTCATGATCTCACTGATCTTCACAACATCATTATGAAGGAGGTATGGGAGACTTTATCTTTCTCACTTTACAGATGGGGAAAATGAGGCTCAGCAAGGCTGAATAATTTGAACAAAGTCCCAGTATAAGCTAGTGGTAATCAGTCAGTCAGTCAGTCAAAAAGCCTTTATTAAGCTGCAGACACTATAATAATCACTGAGAATTCAGAATGAGGCCAACTGCATCTCCACCTCAGGATTCTAGAGGTTGTTGTTGTTATTTACTCATCTCTGATTCTTTGTGATCCCGTTTGGGGTTTTCTTGGCAAAGATACTGGAGTGGTTTGCCATTTCCTACTCCGGCTCATTTTTTAAACTTTTTTTAAACATTTTTGTTTAAAGTATTGAGCTCCAAATTCTATCCTTCCCTCTCTCCCATTCCCCCTCTTTGAGACAACCAGCAATCAGATACAGGTTATGCATGTGCAATTATGTAAAACATTTCCATATCAGTTATTTTGTACAAGAAGACTCAAATAAAACAAAAAAAAAGTGAAAGAAAGAAAGTGGAAAAATATCCTGCTTCAGTCTGTATTCAGTTGATATCAATTCTTTCTCTGAAAGCGGATAGTATGTTTCATCATTAGTTCTTTAGTTCATTTTATAGATGACGAAACAGAGGCAAACAGGGTTAAATGACGTGCCCAGGTCACACAACTAGTAAGTTTTTGAGACTGGATTTGAAGATGAGTCTTTCTGACTCCAGGCCTAGCACTGTTTCCATTGTACCACCTAGCTGCTCTTAGAGGTTCCCCTGAGGGATTAGGAATGTTTATCTCTAAGGCTGTTATCTCAGGCACCAACTCTTAATGTGGTCCCCACTATGCTAGCCATCAAGGACTACTGTCCTAGTTCCATTTAACCAATGAATAATAATTAGCTTTTACAAAAGGATATTTATTTCACAGCTAAAGCAAGAATAAAAATACCAACATTTCCTCCAATGCAATGGGGGCATCTTCTCCCCTATCCCACTTTAATCTCTAGGGAGAGTGGGCTCATACCTACCACAGTTTTTACATAGCATTGGAACTACCTAATTCAAGTCCAAATGTGACACTGCTGTCCAATGAATCCTCTTCATAGTTACTGTTGGGATAAGCCTCAAAGTTGTTCCAGGTTACTTGACACTGACTAATACAGAACTCAAGATGAACTCCGTTAGCAGGCCTCCTGGTGGAATGCTCTCCTGACACTTTCAAAGTCATGAGATTGTAGCTTTTTTTCTCTTTCCACTAAAAACAGGAAAAAAAAATGTAAAGGGTCAAAGAGCAGAGGCTCGTATTGCCAGGCCACATGTTGGCCTCAGAATGGGAAGGTCTAAGGCCCGTGGTCACTCTTCTGGATGGAAAATGCCACAGGATTGAAGGAGTCAGACCACATAGTAATCAGCTCTGATGAACCAGGGCCTTTGAATGCCTCTAGTTCTAAGTATAAAGCTAATCAAAAGAGGCTTCTCTTCACCATGTGGCCTCTGTAACCAGTTACCTATTGCCTATTTATACTCCATACCTCTCCAAGGTACTATATATCACTGCTCTCCAGGAGTAGAAGACTCCTCAGCCTCTTCTCTATGGAGAACTGAATCAGCCAAGCACCCTGATGCCTGCTCACCAGTCACTGTTACACAACAAGAGGTAGAAATCAAGTCCCTTCTGTCAAAGAGCTCACATTTTAATGGGAGAGATAACATGCAGACAACTATGTAGATACAAGATGATATAGATGTAGATATAAATATACGTACAATATGTATATATGTATGTATATATGTGTTTGGGTGTACATATGCTTGTGTGCATATGTGTCTATATATGCACATGTTGTATATGTATAGAGTATGTAAATTTAATGTATATGTGTATTTATGCATATAAACACAATGCATATATGCACATAATATATGCGTTCAAGTGACTTGAAGGGGTGGGGTTTGGGAAAGGGCTCCCAGAAAGTGAGATTTCAATTAAATTTTGAAGTAAGCCAGGAAAGCCAGAAGATGGAGAAGAGGAAGGAGGGCATTCCAAGCATGGGAGACAGTAAAAAGGAGTCAGGAGATGGAGTATTGTGTGTCAAGGAATACCAAGTAGACTAGTATAGTGGGATTATAGAGCATGTGGAGGAGAATAAAGTATAAAAAGCCTGGAAGGGTAGAAGGGACCATGTCATAAAAAGCTTTAAATGCCAAATGGAGGATTTTTTTTATTCTGGAAGTAATAAGGAGTCACTAGAGTTTATTTAGCAGGATGACATATTCTAACCTACACCATTGGAAAATCACTTTGGCATAGATGAGTGGAGTATGGATTGGAGTGGGGCAGCTAGGTGGCACAGTGGATAGAGTGCCAGTCCTAAAGTCAGGAAGATTCCTCTTCCTAATTTCAAATCTGACCTCAGACACTTACTAGCTGTGTGACCCTGGGTAAGTCACTTAACCCTGTTTGCCTCAGTTTCCTCATCTTCAAAATGAATTGGAGGAAATGGCAAACCACTCCAGTATCTTTGCCAAAAAAAACCCCAAATGGGTCACAAAAAGTTGGACATGACTGAAATGGCTGAACAACACATTGGAGCAGTTAGATACATGAGTCAGGGAGACCAATTAGGTGATTGTTTCAATAGTCTAGGGAAGAATTGAGAGTGCTGGTACTAAAGCGGTGGCTTTGTCAGTAGGGAGAAAAGAGCATATGTGAGAAATGTTGTAAAGGTTAAAAATTACAAGTTTAGACAACAAATTGGATATGTGAGTAGAATGAAGAATAGAAGATAACACTGAGGTTGGAAAAACCAAAAGTGGAGGCCAGGGCCCTATTCAGCTACACAACACTAACTAGCTCATCCTTGGTAAATTGCTTTGGTCATACCATCCAATCACGTTTGATTATGTTGCAGCCTGCTAGACATAACCTTGGGGCACCAATAGCTCTGCTTTCTCTGTCTGGTTGACTTAGAGCTTTCACTGGGGCTTAACTCATGGTGGTGATTGATACACTCTTCACTGAAAAATCCCTTTCTTTTTGTGAGTCTGTCAGGAGTAGTCAGTGACTGGTCAGTGAAGAAAACATTTTCACATATGCCTCTAGGCTATCAACTCTAAGAGGGTAATATATTTATAGTAGTCCTTCCTGTATAAATAACAGGGAAATGTCACCCTGTGCCCAGAATAGAGGTATGAAGAGGAAAATTGTTAGGGGAGAGGTCAACGTCATTCAGTTTCACATAGGAAATACTAGAAGGAAGTTCATTTACATTTTCATTAAGATATTTTTTAAGTTTTGAAATTAAATTCATTCTAGAGCATTTATGGGAACAAACACAGTATTCCCCCTCCCCTACCCTGGAAAGTATAAACTTTAATGAACAACTTTTTTGCATGAATGTATCTACCATGAGTATTAATTGAAATGTTAACTCACTGAGCGTCCCTTTTGCTCGACCATTGATTAGGTTTAATTTACCTTAGGGGTATTTCTGCACAAGGCTTGCACACATACCCAATTAGCCATCCTCAGACTCAAATTAAATTAAACATGATGAATAAGACTGTAAAACAGAACAATTTAGTTTAGCAACCTAATAACTTAGAGTGCTATTGCAAGTGCCTTTTCAAATACAGAAAACTTAATTCAGTTCAGCAAATATTTATTAAGTGCTTGCTCCCTGCAAGAGACTGTGCACATCACTGTTAAACAGATGTCAGGTGCACAGTAGGAACAAGACAGTCATACTCCATCACAGAAAGCTGATTCTGGGCCCTGTTTGGAAGCCACTGCTATGAGTGTTTTAATAGAAGTTTTTGTATTTAAGACAAACTGGGAGCAAAGAATTATTTACTTTTCAATGATTATTATGCACATACCTAGGACTGACTTTCCAGTAGGGAATCCTCCTTTCCTTAACCAGTCAAAACTTAATATTTGGCACTTGTCCTACTATAAAGGGAGTAAGGAATGAACATTGGTACTTTCAGATCTTACTTTCTATTCTGAGGCTGCCCAAGATCAATAGTTTCAAACCTTTCTTTTTCACAATTATGTAAGCTCTCTATTCTTTTGTCCTCTCTTACAGCCTGTAGACTCCTGAGGGAATCAGCTGAAAAAAGGGAAGAGAGATACAACTTTGCATCCTCTGATGCTTAGATGAGAGAAGAGACAAATTCATAAATTACAGTTTTCTTCCTGTGACCGAACTATGTAAACTAGATGACAATGCAGTTAGTTAGATTCTAAACTGGTTAGATTACCTGACTCAATGAATACACAGTCATTGATGGGTAAATGTCAAGGTCAAGGGAGGTTTCAACTCCATAGAATAAGATGCCTCTACCCGTTAAGCTCATCAGGTTAAGCTAATCACTTCACTATACTTCCCCTTTACTGTTAACTCAGGCCTTGACTGACACCACCTCTTTGAGCCTCCTTTTTCCTCTAGAGGGCTGGAGTCTGTAATACCAAACTCCTTCCAATACCTTCCTTTCTAGAGGGCAGAAACTGGATTTTTGGGTGCACTCCACTCTACATTTCCTACACCATGGTCCCTACCCCCACTCTTCACCCCTGGATTTCCTGCTTCTTTTGTGTATTGTCTGTCCCTGTTAGATTGTAGGTTCCTTGAGGGCAGGGCCTTTCTTTTTTTATTAATTGTATCCTCAGATCTTAGCATAGTGCTTGTCATATAATGGACATTTAATAAATGTTTATTAGATTGAATTAATGGCCCTGGGGTTTGCACTTGACCCTATGCCATTTATCATTTTTATCAATAACTTCTTATGAAGGTATAGGTTTATTTATCAAAATATAATTTATCAAATTTTATTAATTTATAAAATTTATCAAAATATTCATCAAATTTTCAGGTGATAAAAGTTAGAAGTAATAGCTAACATATTCTATGACAGGGACTCTATTCATAATTATCTGGACAGACGGGAACAGTTGGTCAAATATAGTAAGATGAAACTTCATAATGCTCCTATAAAGTCCTTCACCTGGGTTCAGAAATCATCTGAATAAGAACAGTAAGGTAGTGGAGGGGAGAAGGGAAGCAGTGTAGCTGGACAGGAGTCTCTGTCTGAAAGATGTCCACATTCAATATGAATTGATAGTATGAAATGAACTGCAAGAAATCAAAGACTATCTTAGGCTGCATGTAGAAAGGTCTAATGTCCAAAACATGTGAGATGATTGTCCCACTCTACCCTGTATTTATTAGAATATATATATATATATATATGTACACACATATATACACACACACTCACATTCATACATACATACATACATACATACATTTATGCATTATCACAAAACTGATGATTTTTTTAGTCAAAATGTTGTTTCCCTAGTTTCTGAATGACATAATTCCATCAAAACACAGGGCTATGTCCATTTATATACCACATTTTTAGAAGTTTATTGACAATGGAGCCTGCTCAGAGTAAAGGAGCAAGAATAGTAAAGGAACTGAAGAATATGTTATATAAGCATTAGTTGAAGGAAATGGGGAAGTTTAATCTAGACAAGAGAAGGATTTAGGGAGGGGAGGGAAGGTGTGATAGTTGCCTTTAACTATTTGAGGGGATAGATTTCTTCTGCTTCAACTCATAAGTAGAACTTAGACCAATAGTAAGTTGCAGAGGGGTAAATTTAAACTCAAAGCAAGTGGTATACTATTTTTTGATGGCAATGGTTCCCTCCATTACTAGACATCTTCTCTCACTGTCTAATAGACTATAGGAAAAAAGAAATAAAGCAATACATCAGTCACATTTTCAATATCTTAAAATTTTCTTATATCCCACCACCCCTAATCTAGACAGGCAAATCAACTTACAGCTTCTTTCCATGACTCCAGGAGCAAATCTTTATGACTAAAATTATTGGGCAAAAGCACCTAATATTTACCAATTTTTTGAAATTATATATTTAGTTTGGGCTAGCATTACTTTATTTTTTTCACTGTTATACATACATATATTTTTTTATTTGAAATTCATTATTTATTTACTTTTAAAATTTATTTTTTATTTTAAGTTCTGAATTTTCTCTCTCCATCCTGCTCATTGTGAAAGTAAGAAATGAATTATACATGTGAAATCACATAAAATATATTTCCATATTAGACATGTTACAAGAAAAAAGCAAGAAAAATAAAGAGAAAAAATATGCTTTAATCTGCACTAAGACTCCATTGGTTCTTTCTCTGGAGGTGAATAACATTGTTTATCACAAGTTCTAAATTGCCTTGGATCATCATATTGATAAGAATCACCAAGTCATTCACAGTTGATCATCATACAACATTGCTGTTGCTGTGTACAATGTTCTCCTGGTTCTGATAATTTTCATTTTGCATCAGTTCATGTAAGTCTATACAGGTTTTCTGAAACCATCCTGTTCATCATTTCTTTTATTTTTTTTTAATTTTTTCAAAGCAGTTGGAGTTAAGTGACTTGCCCAGGGTCACACAGCCAGTAAGAGTCAAGCATCTGGTCTGAGACTGAATTTGAACTCAGGTCCTCCTGAATCCAGGGCCAGAGCTCTATCCACTGCACCACACAGTTGCTTCCCATTATTTCTTATAACACAATAGTATTCCATCACAATTGTATACTACAACTTGTTCATCCATTCTGCAATTGATGGGCACCCCTCTATTTCCAGTTCTTTGTCAACACAAAAAGAGCTGCCATAAATATTTCTGTACACATAGGTGTTTTTCATTGTTCTTTGATTTCTTTGGGATACAGACCTAGTAGTAATATTGCTGGGTCAAAGGGTATTCACAGTTTTATAGCCCTTTGGGCATAGTTCCAAATCATTCTCCAGAATGATTGGATCAACTCACAATTCCACCTAAAGTGCATTGGTGTACTAATTTTTCCACATCCTCTCCAACATTTGCCACTTTTTCTTGTCATGTTAGTCAATATGATAGGTGTGAGGTAGTGTTTCAGAGATGTTTTCATTTTTGTATAATCAATAGTGATTTAAAACATTTTATATGACTATAGATAGCCTTTATTTCTTCTTTTGAAAACTACCTGTTTATATCTTTTGACCATCTATCAATTAGGGAAATGACTCATTTTTTTTAAATAAATTTGACTCAGTTCTTTATATATTTGAGAAATGCGGCTTTATCAGAGAAACTCGCTCTATTTTTTTTACCATTTCCTGCTTTTCTTCTAATTTTGGCTGCATTGGTTTTGTTTCTGTAAAAAACTTTTTTTTTATTATTTAATGTATTTAAAATCATCCATTTTATTTCCCATTATCCTCTCTATCTCTTATTTGGTGATAAACTCTTCCCTTAGACATAGATATAACAGGTAAAATTTTCCAAGCTCCCTTAATTTGTTTATGTCACCCTTTATGTCTAAATTATGTACCCATTTGGACCTTTTGTTGGAATATGGTGTGAGATGTTGGTCTGTGCCTTGTTTCTGCCAAACTGTTTTCTAGTTTTCCTAGCAATTTTTTTGCGAGTAATGAGTTCTTGCCCCCAAAGCTTTGATCTTTAAGTTTATCAAATGCTAGATTACTATGCCATTTACTACTATGCATTGTATATCTAATCTATTCTACTGATCCACCATTCTAATTCTTAGCCTGTACCAGACTGTTTCCTGCTATCTTAATGGCTAATTTGGGGGAGGGGGAGAAATCATTTACCCCCTTTAGTCTTTAACTATCTTCTTGTCAGCTTCCCAAACCAGAGAGTATGCACAGGAGGACTTAACCCTTTCAAATCCAGCACTCTTGTTCACCCACTACCCTTTTTGGTATTTTCTTTACATGTGCCACTCTGGGTAATATCCAACCATATTTCACTCAGCTATCTTCTCACCAACTATTTTGCATGAGTACCCTCCCCACCTCACCCTGTTTTAACTTGGATATGGGCTGGACCTGTGATTTTACTGATATAGGAAACTCCTTGGTGAGACAACTCACTTTACCAATCCAGGTTGGCACTTTCTTGACAATTTGTAGTTTTATAGAGCTGCCCAGAGCATGGAGCACTGAGAGGTTAAGTAACTTGTCTGGGGCCACAGAGTCAGAATGCATCAAAAAAGGTCCTTCAATCTATGTCTTTCTGACTTTAAGGCCTGATCTCTATTATGCCTCACCTACCTCTCATAGAGTAGATGGAGCTTTCATAGAACTTGATAATTCTTTCTTGAACCCAAGTCTTTCTGGTTCTAAGGCTAGTGCACTATTTGTCATACCACACATCATACTCAGATCAACGCCATCATTGCTAATGAAAAATATGTCAATATAATTTAACCCTTAAAGAACTTTTCTCCTCTGTCGGAGACTCTCAAATTCTACCAACTCCATTTGTTTGTTTCAAATGGATGTGAGTCCACTGTCATTCCCCTATATCTAGTCACATATTTTTTTTTCTAGAGTTACTATCCTAACTACAAATTGTACTGATGAGCCAGATACCCAGGACAAGGAAGACTACAATGTTCTTGAGATTAATTCTGAGAGGCTGGGGATTATCTTCCTAATACTATATAACTCTTGAGCCCTGCCATAGTTATGGATTGGTTATCAGTCAAACTTAATTAGCCTATAGACAGACATATTTACCAATGTAGTACAGTAAGAACAGTTGGGGCAAAATACTCCCCCAACATTCTGACACTTCTTCCACCAGTACATATAAAATATGAGGGAGGAAAGTGGGCTCAATCTTAGAGAGCACATGTAGTAATATTATAACTCACAGCTTGCGGAAGTCCTTTTGTTGGAATCCTCAAGATGTTCTCTTTAGTTATGGTATAATTATCTATGGGGCTCTTTATAGAGCTGTGAATATGTTCCCAGCCTATTGTTGGCTTTCAATTCAGCCACTGCCTTCAGCTGTTCCACAGATACTGCCAAGATCTCAATAGGAAAATTGGAAGTTCTCCAAAGTAAGATCCTCTTAAAGCCAATGGATGAGGGAGGAAAGAAAATGAGATGCTTTCTTCTTCCTCTCTCCAACCCCAGCCCCAAAGTGATTCCTTCAGAGAGATATCTCTCCCTCTCCTTTGTACTGGCCATACACTAGCCCAACTCTGAATCTTCATCCATTGGAACCAGCTTGTTACTTTATAGATGACCCCTAAGGTCTGACCAAGTTTTCTAAACTAATCTGAGCAGTTATATTGTGCAAAGTTGCTTTCAGCTAGCCTAATGTCTGTCTAATGTCTGTCTAGTCTAATCTGTCTACCTATCTATCATCTATCTCTACATATAGTTAGATGCATACATCTTATTTCAAAACACAGCAGCTTTTAAAAAAATATTGTATTTTATTATTTAACTTGTAGATGTGTGACAATGGATAGAGAACTTCCCTCGGAGTCAAGAAGACCTAGGTTCAAGTCCTGAGTCAGCCACTTACTAGTTTTATGACACTATAAAAGTCCTTACCCTAGGTAACTCTCTCTGACCATAAGCCATAGAACAGTCATAAATGCACATTAGTAGAAAGACCTATTTTTTTTCCTAATTGGGCATTATCTTTACCAATGAAATCATGGGTTTGGAACAACAGCAAAATCATTTAGCTTTGTGGAAATTCACCAGGTAATGATGAAGACTCATAAGCTGGTACATAAGGATGCAACCTCAGCATTTACTGAGGCCATAAGCAGCAGAGATACTACTCACTACTTTTTAAGATGGAAAAACACGCAACTCTCTAAGTTTTAAAAATAGGTAAACATTGCAGAATTTGTTTAAAAAGCATTTTAATTCCAATATAAATTTTGGGAACACAGATGTTCTTGAAATACTCCTTTCGGTCATTATAACTACAGCAAACATTCAACTTTCTGCTTTACACAATGGGGAGCTCCATAGCTCCTGTCGTAACAGAAGGGTCATCTACTTTTATAGCATTGCCATCCTGTGGCCTTCACTAGTATTGCTGCTGAATGCTCAAAAAGCCAAGTTGCACTTCCATCACTTTGGCCAGAAATGACATCCTTTCTGGGTCCTAACATAAAGGACCAGATGATATTAATGAACCCAAGGGCAGTATCCAGCCCCTGGTCAAGAGGCTGATGTCTGGCATTCCTATATCTCCTTTCTTTTTGCACATACAGTCAGCCCTGTGACTATTCCTCTGGGTGTGTCATGCATATGGCTGCACTGCACAACTGCCTTCAATCTGAGTACACATAGCACTGAGCAGAAATGACCTGGAATAATTTTTTTGCCACCAGATCATCAGAGGCTATATACTTTCTGAGATCCTTCCCAGTTCCCAACTCTACTTCACAGCATACCTAAGAAAGCTCTAAGACATGATGGAAAAATAGCCTGGTTTAAAATGTCTTCTAATGACACAAGATCATATTTCTGTATTCAGCTCTTCTCCAGATACCACCCCACAACAATGAATATTTGTAGACTCATCTCATACCATCCCTATCCCTGTCCTCCCAGACCCCACCCCCTACATCTTCCTGGAAGTCTGTGAATTTTTTCTGCCTTTTCGTCTTAATTCCTCATCTTTGACTTCTTGACACATGGGATACATTCCAAACTTAAGCTGCTCAACAAAGACCTGGATTCAACAAGTATCTTCTAAAAAAAAACAGACATTGCTGCTTTTCAACCTTCATATTCAAAGATAACCAATAGCATCACCATGTAGGTGTCAAGGTTCTGCTATGGTTGATCAGACCAATACAGGCTTGGAAGGCTCTACCACAGGTTAGGTACAAATAATCCATTTGAACATTTGGGATAGAAACATCTCTTGATTTGTGCATATCACATTCCCTTTATTCTACTGCAATTCTGCTTTGTTCATAGAACACAGTGCATTCTTTGAAGCAGGCATGTCATGCTGGGCAGTCCTGAGCTAGCATGTATCACAATCGGTTCCAAAGTTCTTCAGAAAGACCTTGAGAGTGTCCTTGTACTGCTTCTTCTGACTTCTGTGTGAGCACTTTTCTTTATGAGTTCTCTGTAAAATAGTTTTTTAGGTAAATGTATGTTTGGCATTAAAACAACATGACCAGTACATTGGAGTTTTCTGCAGTAGAGATGAATGCTTGGCAGTTTAGCTTGAGAAAGGACCTCAGTGTCTGCTTATCTTGTAAGGTGATCTTCAGAATCTTCCTAAGATGATTCAAATGAAAACAGTTCAATTTTCTGGCATGTTGCTGATAGATTGCACAGGTTTCAGAGGCAAACAACAATAAAGTCAGCATAATGCCTGGTGCTGATTCTTCCCCAGTAGACATCTACAAGCCAGGAGGTCCACTGTTAATACAGAAGCTCACTGAAATCTTCCAGGTTATATGGCAAGAGGAGGTTATATCCCAGGAGATCAAGGATGCCTCTGTTGTCCATCTCTATAAAGGAAGCTATCTCTCTCTCTCTCTCTCTCTCTCTCTCTCTCTCTCTCTCTCTGCACATATATATCCACATATACACACATATATATCATATATATATGATAGACAAATAAGATTGAATATTCATATATATATGAATATTCAATCCAATTTTTCTATCCTTTGCCAAGAAGCAAAGAACCAGATTCAGTCTCTAAAGCATTACTGCTGCCCTGAAGAGTCAGGAGGAGAGGCTGAAACTGATTTTGGTTGGAAGCCCCCTGATATTTAGGTGGGTCCCAACATTGTAGTCAAGACTCATAAGAAATGAAAGGGAAATTTTCCTTGTCTGACTCCTAATCATCTAGAAATATTCTCATCTCATAGAGCAATATGCTGCCCCAAGTTCACACTAAGAAGCTGATTCCTGAGTCTGAAATCCTGACCTGCTAAGCCCAGAGTGTGGTGCTCATGGCAGCCCAGTGGTTAAAACAAACCAAAATTCCAATTCTCTAAAGAAAGTCCTCTATCTGCAAGTTCACCATAAACTGTTTTCCCTGTGTCTGAATTGAGAAAAATAGGAATCTCTACAGAAAATGATGAGCTTTCACACACACACCAAAAACATTTTGATACATTTTCTGTCACAGCTGTTGACTTGGGAAGCCAGTGTATCTTATTTACTTCCTAATATTTCACTGCAACTGTCACGTTTTGGAGGACTGTCTTAAAAGAAAGAAAATGTTCTAGTGAGCCTGAGGTGCAGACAGACAGACAGACAGGTGTCAGTGCTGGGGTGATTGGCTACCTAAATGGGAATACATTTGCTGAAAAATGTAATAAACTCTCTCAGCTTGCACTTAATCAGAAATTCATGTCCCTAAATTTTGTTTGCCAAAGGGTATTAAGAGTTGTTGGACATAATCTTCAAATGTTAGATGTGGAGAGAGTCTTAAGAAACAGCATAGAGGTTGGAGTGAGAATAGCCCTAAGGATCAGAAAATCCTTCTCCTTCATTAAAATAAACACATAAACAAACAAATAAATGAATGAATGAATAGCTTGCTAGCTGATAAATAGATGACTAAATGAACAAATAAACAGATAAATGAATGAATGAATAAAAGAAAAAAGTGAAAAAATGAATGAATAAACATCATCATCATCATCATCATCATCATCATAATAGTAATAATAATAATAAAGTTTTGATGAGGATTACAGCAGAGATACAGCAAAAATAGAAGTCATGGATACATTACCCAAAAAGCTGGAGACAAACTGTTTCCTATGTCATCTTGGTCCTTGGGGAAAGTGGGATCAGACTTATTTCAGTTCCTATATAGCATTCACTCCACCAAATTCAATACCAAATTCAGTAAAAATGATATATGGATGAATACTCTTCTCTGCTACTGATAGGCTTCTAAAGCAGATCACTAGGGACTTTGTTCCTTACTTTCTGATTTCAGGCAAATCTTGGCATATATTTGGAGTTGGATACAACTGAAACAACTCAACAAAAACAACAAATTCTAGTTCCTGGACTTCTGGTAGAGGGCTGTCCTGACCTGTTAGAGTTTACAAAGTCAAAGTCATCTCAAATAATCTTTCATCTAAATGCAGGAGAGAAGGGACATAATTGAGATAGATGTAATAGCTGGGTCTTACACTCTTTGATTCATACTGTCTCTGGGTGAGAGAAGGCTCTAAGCTCATCTTCCCCTTGGAGACCCATGCTTATTCTCCAATACCAGGCAGGCCAGAAAGAGCCAGGATTAAGAGCATTTAAAAAAATTTGTTTTATACCACAGTTATTTATAGATATACTCCTTCCTCTCCCCCCCACCCAGTGAAGCTTCCCTCATATTGAAGGGAAAAAATAGTGAATTAAGCAAAATTAACTGCCTTACTGATTGTATCTGATAGCATATGAAGTATTCTCATGTTTTCTTCAAAATCAATATGGATCATTATAATTATATGATGTTCATTTTCATCTTGGTATCCCTTTCCTTTACATTCTGACAAACTCAGGCCCAGAAAGTGACAATGACTTGCCAAAGGTAACATAGAACTTAGGTAGCAGAATCAAGATTTGATCTCACTCTACATTTGGTGTTTTTATAACTTTACCAAAGTTGATTACTTAATCTAAACTCCTGCCATCACGAAGATTTGTTGTACTTAATGCAAAAACAGATATGTGAATTTTATATCCTTGACTAAATTCTAAGCTTCCTAAGGGGAGGATTCAGGCCTTATACCTCTTAGTCTCCTGAATAAAACTTAGCACACAGCCCCATCCATAGTCAAGGCTCAATGAATGATTGTTAAATCATTTAAAGATCTTCAGAGATGGAAATTTTATATTATTATGTACCTGGCCCATAGTGGGTACATAATAAATGCTTGTTGATTGATTGACTAATTTTTTTTTTCCTTTTAGAGATGAGCTCTCATTATCTGGAAATTCTTTCCTCTCTTTCACCCACAATCCCTAGATTAAGCTTAGTGACTAGCCTCCTATCCTCTGTGGAGACAGGGAAAGATAATCAGCTGTCTGTCATTCCCTCACATACTTAAGAGACTATGTTCTGGCAGTCTGTATAAAACACCAATCACCAAGAAGGAGATATCAATCTCACAGATGTTCAAAATATCCAGGTCCTTTTTCTACACTTTCATGTGGATATTTTGTCATCCTGTAGACAACAATGTCTAAGTCTTGTTTCATTCTTTTTTATCACGATCCATGTGATTTAAACATTCACACAGGAAGCCCTTTGTCTGGCCCCTACAACTGAGTTTGTATTAGCCCTAAAGAGGGATTGGACTGCTCCAAAACTGTATGGGATGAGAGAAGGGGGGAAATGGGATGTTAAAATCTGCACAGAGGTTGTGTACTGCTTAGAAAGGATAAAATTAGCATTTTAAATATAATGTCAAATAATGATTACTCAGAAAAAAAAAAGCAAGAGTCAGCAGGGAAATATGCTCCCTTCCTTTGTAGTTTCACCATCTGTCTCCGCAGGAGGCCAAGGAGGCAGTAAATCCTACACTCTAGGGCTCCTTCCCCCCCACATGCATTTCCTCAGCAGGGACCTCATTCTCCATGTTAGCCCATTCTTATTAACAAGTTAAGTGCAACTTATTAGCAATTTATTTCTGAATGCCTGTTATTAATGGCACAGGGGTTTCTTACTACTTGTGTGACCTTAAGCAAGTCACTTAACTCCCTGAGTCTCATCTTTGTCTTCTGCATAATGACAGGGGGTAGGGAGTGGAAGAGAGAGAGAAGATAGATTTTTATTAATTGAAAGACAATAAAAATAAAAAAATAAAATGAGATGATTGGACTATGTGTCCCCTGAGTTCTCTTCCATCTTTAGATCAAGAGACTATGATATCAAAATTCCAATGTGAAAGAGTCATCTTGAAGGCATGGAATGTCTTTTTTATTTCCTTTGCCTTTCTTCTGGATAGTGCTTTGTATACACAGTGTGCCTTTTATGATGTACACTAAAAGACTATGCATTCTGGGTCTAGAAGGGAGAGGAACAAGCATTTATTAAGCAACTACTATGGGCCAGGCTCTGTGCTAAGCACTTTAAAAATATTACTTCATTTGAATCTTACAACAACCCTGTGATACTATTATTATTCACATTTTAGAGTTAGGAAAACTGAGGCAGGGAAAGATAAATTTACTAATCAAGGGTCCCACAGCTAATAATAGTCTGAGGTTGGATTTGAACTCATGAGGTCTTCTTTACTCCAGGCCCAATACTCTATCCACTGTACCACTAGCAGCCATAGGGAGCCAGTAGGTTCTATGGGGAGTCTCTCCACAAGCTCTAGAAGTACCCATTTTCTGAGACAATCAACCTATATGCCAGGTACTGTACTAAGTGCTGGGTATAGAAATATAAAAGTGAGACAGTTCTTGCCTTCAAAGAGCTTACATTTTGTCAGCTGGAATATTTAGATTTAAATGGAACAAAATTCAAGTTTTGTTTTGTTTTTAAAGAATAAACCCATAAATCCATCTTAAGATAAATTAGCTTTAAATTGGTGGTAGCCTTCAACTCCTAAACTCATCTCTGGACAGAATCCTCTAATTAGGGGGATTTGCCGGATAAATGTCAATACACTCTGAATAAGATTGGCATATCTTTCTTAGCAGCCGCATTTTGCCGTGACATTTGAATATGGTTTCTAAGCTGTGTCAACAGCACGACTGGAAAAAAAAATATTGGTAAGAGAAAAGGGGATTTCTGTGTCATGATGTAAATGAATTATTAAAATGTATAATTTATGCTGACAATTAAAAATTCTACCCAGGTCTGCGAAGATATTATCACATAATGGAAAATTCCAAGAATGGCAATTATTTTGTGACTTTAATAATGTCTCTAATAACATCTCATATTTACATAGACCAGCTCAATAAAACTTCCAGACTCACTTCATAGCACTGCCGTGTAGTAAAAAGACATGTAAGCTAGTATCATCATTCCCATTTTGTAGGCAGAAAAAGTAAGCCTAAGAAAAGAAGTGGTTGAATTTATTTTGAGGGGTATAAAATGATCCTGATCTCTGATCTGAAGCTTCATCTCTGCCTATGGAAACCAAGTTGGGGTTTGTACTTTTTTTTGTGAGAGAGGACAAAGAAGAGGGCAACAGATGAGATACATATCTTCTTCTCCAAATATGTGTATACTTGTATGCATTCATGTATGGTTCTGTCAGGCTGGAACAATTATAATGTGAACTGGGTTTTAGACATAAAAATGCAGATGCTAAGCAGATGCTAAGCTATGAAATAAAGGAAGAATGACTACATTAAGGTATTGATTGGACAAATGACAGCGGATTTATAACTCAGGGAGGGTCAAATGAGACAATGAATCAAAATTAAGGTTTTAGAGAAATGGGAAGCTTAAAATATCAGGGTTATAAAGGACTTGAACAAATTATGACTTGGGAGGAACTTAAGAAGGATTTTAAAAGTCTAGTCGAACCCCCTTCTTTTTTTTTAGTCCCCATCTCCCTTTACCTTTACTGCTTTTGCTCTTATGTCTCTATTTTTTAATCTTTAGTCTTCATTAATGTTTCCTCCTTTACCTCTGATATCTCGAGATGAATTTCTTAATCCTCCTCTTCTTTCCTTTCCTCTCTTCTCCTCTTTTAATTCTCTACTTTCTCCTTTGATGTCCTCATCCACTGCCATACCTTCAGCTATCAACTAGCTATGTTATTAGTTGCCAATTTTATAGCTCTAACTCCTCAGTTCCAATTCCATATTTCTAACTGCCAATTACATATATCCAATAGGATGTTCTCCATGCACCAGCATGTCCAAAAAAAGCTTACTTTCATTTGCAGAAAACTCATCTCTCTTTCTTATTTTTCTGTTTCTATTAATGATAACAGCATCCTCTTAGTCTTGGATGCTTGAAACCTTGAAGTTACCTTTAACTCTTTGCTCTTCCTCACATTCCACATCTAGTCAGTTCCCAAGTCCCATATGTTCTATCTTCCTAATATCTCTTTCATCCTTTCTCTCCTGTTCCTACCCCCTGTTCAGATCTTCATTACCTAAAGATGGACAATCATGTATGGATTGCAACCTAAATCTTTGAAGAAAATGTTCCTTTTCATGATATTTTAGATCTTTTGGAGCATTGGAGTACTTCATGGTACTTAGAACAAGGACTTATACACAGCAGGTCAGATACTCAAGGAACATTTATTGAATTAAATTTAAATTGAATACATATCATTTATGAAGAGTTAACATGTGGAGTAGGTTGTTAAAGCATAAGAGTATGATTGGAGTAGAAGATTGTCCCCAAGCTCCCTTCAAAGAAAGAACAACTCTTCCCTTTCTTCAAAGTGCAGGTGTTGCATCAACATAAGTTAAATGGATGAATAAATTCTTATGCATTTCATAGAGTAAGAAAAGCACCCTCAGAATAAAGGGGAAATGACTTCTACCTAGTATGAGAGTGGGGAAAAAAATACAAACTTTAAAAGTAGAAGGCAGGAAAATAATCCCTGACTCAACCAAAGCTTTCAGTAGGTTTTCACTATCTGTAGAATATTCTTATACTGGGTAGTTTTATTTGATATTCAAGTTTTTTATCATGTGATTAAAACAGCATTTTTTTTTTCAGTGTTGAAGTATGGCTACCCAGGGGATCTCTCCATGAAGGGTAGGCAGGGTAAGCTTATATCCCCACCTGGTGGCAGCATAAAAAATTTTACTGAGGAGAGCCCAAAGCAGGGAAGAGATAAAACTCTGTTTCCTACACTCAGAATCTCACCCCAGGCTCCCTGCAGGTTTCCCTCAGCTATCAACTATGACACAAGGGAAGTGCAGAGCCCAAAGTATGTAAGATATTGTAATTATTTCCATTTTACTGTCCACCTTGCCTGTGGGAATAAAATTTAAGTCTAGATGAAGTATTTTTTTAAGAAAGTTTAGTTCCCTAGTATTAGTTATTTGTGATTCAGGTGAATTTCCACAGGAGAGATTACTGTGGTTCGAAGTATCTATTCATTCTTATCACCAACCCATGAATAGAAGTAATCATCAAAACAAACAAAAACCTCTTTAACCTCTCCTCAAATTCTTCAGTGTAGTATCACTACTAGGTGGCACTGTGGACAGTGCCAGGCCTGAAGTCAGGAAGACTCTTCTTCTTGAGTTCAAATTTAGCCTCAGACACTTACTAGCTGTGTGACCCTGGGTACTCAACCTTTTTTGCCTCAGTTTCTCATCTGTAAAGTCACCTGGAGAAGGAAATGACAAACCACTCCAGTATCTTTGCCAAGAAAACCCCAAAGTAGGTCACAAAGAATCAGACAAGACTGAAAATAACTGAATCCTTTTTTCTTCTCAACTTTAGACTTCATAGGCAATAACTATGGATGCAATGCTACAAAATGGGAAGAGCCAGAAGATGCAGGTTCTAATCATCTTTCTTTGACCAACCAAGTATGTGACCCTAAGCCAGTTGTTTCAACATCTGACATATTCATGCTCCCTATCTGAGGGATCAGGAAGATAGAATGGAATAAACACTGTCTCTGGAGTTAGAAGACCAGGGTTCAGGTATAGTTTTTGCTACTTATTGATTATGAGATCCTAGGCAAATCACCTCATCATCTTGGGTGGTGGTTTCCTCATCTGTAAAATGGGAGTGTTGGACTATCAGTGCTTCTTAAAGTGTGGGTTGCAACCCTATATAGGGTCACAAAAAATTTGGCAACAGTTAAAGGTTTCTGAATGTGCAATGACCAAAAACTAATTAAAAATCAAACACATAAAGAATCTGAGGGCAGTGTTTGCCAGTGGTGTATTGCACAACTTCACTGCAGCCTTGGTTCTGAACACAAAGCATGCACACTTTGCACTGTGCATGCCCTCAGGCCATGCAATGCCAACTAATGCTGGTCAGAAGTGGAAAAAGTTTAAGAAGCCCTGGACTAGATAGACTGTGTTGTCCCTGACCCCACTGACTCTGTGACCTTATGATTCTCTTATTTGGTTGGTATCTAAGGTCCTTTACAGGACTTAATAGTCTGTGTATCTACCAATGGTCTTTCTGTAGCATGACATACAGAAGGTAATGGGAATCGGGCATATGTGCGAAGCGTGTCACCTCACTTGGCTGATATAGATTCCCCAAGCAGAGAAGGAAAGGAACTAATTTCTAGGACAATAATGATGGTGTGTAAGAGAAATAACTCTCTTGGAAAGACTCTCAAATTTGGGGGACATTCAATAGCTGACTCTAGTCTATTAAGTGGTTAAGTGGAGGCTTTTCCATTATTTTTCAAAAGGACATTCAAAAGGTCATAGGCAGCTTCTGCCATCCTCTATTCAAAGTCATAGTCTTCAGCGGCAGCTCTGATGGCATAATGTTGGTGAGGCAACGGTGTAACAAAAGAAGTTTGGGGACCCTCTCCCCCAAGTAGTCCTTGGGTTCTTGGTTCTTGATTCTTGTTAGGCATTTTTTTTCTAGTGAAATGAATAGAGAACTGGCCCAGGAAGAATCAGGAAGACCTGACTTCAAACATGTCCTCAATCACTTCCTAGCTCTGCCACTCTGGGCAAGTCACTTAACCTCTATCTGCTTCAGTTTCCCTAACTGTAAAATGCTGATAAGCACTTACCTATGTATTTGCTTGTTTGAGAAACCAGTGTGGTGCAATTTATAAAACACAAGAATTAAAGTTAGGAGAAACAGGACTTCAAATCCCAGCTCAGACATTGAACTAGTTATGGGATTTGGGGCAAGTCAATGGAACACTTTCAGTTTCAATTTCCTTATCCTGTGAAATGAGGAAAATAACATGTTTACTACCTGCCTTGTAAAGAAAGCAATTTGAAGTAATAGAAAATTTTGAGGTGGTATTATTATTATTACTAATTTTGTTTTTTGTCTATTTTAATTTTTTATTATGATTAAAGAAACAATATAAAATGTCATAATTTACCCAATTCCTTTATATCTGGGTAAATCTTTTCCTTCCTCCTGGAACTCCTCTTGTCTGTGAAGAATGTATGTTAAAGTAGAGGCTAATAACCCTACTGAGGCTATTAAAAAGGGCAGAGGGATAGATTTCAGGTTTCTATAAGAAAGCAATTAAAGATAATTAAAGTTGAGGGGAATGCCTCAGGAGGAAGATCCTGTGACAAAAGTTGGATATCCACTTGCCAAGTGGTCATTCAACTGTGATTCCTATTCAAGTACATATGGATTAAATTCTCTTTGAGTTTCCTTTAAATCTCATACTCTGGCATCCTATAAGAAAATAATTTAGTCTACCAGTATATATGCTTTACAAAATATATTGAAGTTTCCAGGATAGTGGTTTTTGTGTTGACAAGATTTAAATGCCCTCCCTCCCATTCTGAACCCCTCTAGCACTTGGTTTGTTGTACTTTCTTGTCCTTTCATGTGCTAATTTTCGCCATAATTATTTTTAACTTCATATCACCACCACCCCATGGACAGGTAGGTGGTCAAGTGGATAAAGTACTTGATATGGAGTCAGGAAGACTCACATTCCTGAGTTCAAATCTGGCCTCAGACATTCACTAGCTATGTGAGGCTTGGCAAGTCACTTAACCCCATTTGTCTCAACTTTCCCATCTGTAAAATGAGATGGAGAAGGAAATGACAAACCACTCCATATCTTTGCCAAGAAAACCCCAAATGAGGTCACCAAGAGTTGGGCATGACTGAAAAACAACTGAACAAAACACCCCTCCACCCCCACCCCAGCACAACCCTGTTAAACCTTATGCTCCTTGAAGACCAGGAGAGTAGCTCATTTATCTCTCATTGCCCAGCACAGGTCAGGATTGAATTCAAGAGCATCTCATGACCATTCCAACAGGGTAATTCTGTAACCTTCTATATAGTGTTATCTAATCATACCCATTACTGAATTTTAAAGCTAAAATCTACCCATTGCAAATGACCACTGAAATCAACTTTCGGAGAATGTTAAAGATAAACTTTCCCTACCCCACTTATTTCTTATTCATTCTCACTTTATAAAGAAATGTGTACAAAGTTTAAAATGATATAGATGAGTACAAATAAGAGGTATGGAAAGCTTCTTGAATGTGAGACTTATACATGAAGACAAGCAATAGCATTTGGAGAATGTCAAAGTATTCCAAGCTGCAAAGGAACTGAAAAGTCATCTTAGTTTGCCATAGCAATTCATTGGACAGTTATTAGGAAGAAGAATAAAGGACTGAGGCTATAATTTCTAGCAAGTATGGAAAAGAAGAATAATTTTGTAGTGATCTACATAGAATGTGTAACATTTCTGTAATGACCAAGTAGATATTACATATGCTCAAAATGCAGATGTATCTATCTGCTAGAAGAAAAGAGAGGTGATTACAAAACACCTCTAGACTCCTCAGGTTTCAAGAGGAATGAAGGTTCTTGAAGAAATGAAATCATAGAAGTATTTCACTTTAAAAACAAGTGACAACGGGATTTAAAAAAATGTGACAGAGGCCAATATGAAAGAAAACCAGCATGCATACTTAGAGTAGTCCATTCCATTTGTATTTTGGGATGAAACTTACATACAGAATGTCTAAAATACTTGAGGAACTATGGATTGGTCCAACCATACAGGAAAGTAGTTTAAACCTATGCCTGCAAAATCCCAAAACTGTATAGTCCTTGAACAAGCAATAACACTACTAAGCCTATAACCTAAAAATATCAAAGAAATAGAAAAAAAGGACCAACACAAAAATATTTATAGCAGCTCTTTTTGTGGTGGAAAAGAAGTGGAAATTACAGACCTGTCTCTCTATTAGGGAATGGTTGAACAAATTATGGCTATACATGAATACAGGAATACTACTATGACATAGGAAATGGCATTGTTTCAGAGAAACTTGGGAAGACTTGTATAAATTGATTTAGACTGAAGTGAGCAGATTCAGAATAATGCATACAATAAAAACATGTTAAAGAAAATGCCTAAAAGAAATTTAAGAATTCTGATCAATGAAAATAACAACTACAATTTGAGAATAGCAGTGATGAAATTTGCTACTCTCCTCCTGATAGAAAGATAATAGATTCAAGACGCAAAATTAGACATACATTTTTGGATATAGATAACATGGGGATTTGTTTTATTTGTGTGTGTGTGTACATATATACATATACATATATATACATGTATATATCTTTGTTACAAGCATTTTGTTTTTATTTCTTTAAAAAATCATTGAGCGGGAGATGAAAGAGGGAAAGCAAATGCTTGTTAATTGAAAAAATGAATTAAATACCTTTAAAAAGATGAATTTATCTTTCTGTTCCTCTTTATTAGCTTCATTGGACTCACCAGTCCTTATCCTTTCTTTATCTTAGAAGAGGAGAGTTACGTCCTCTGAAGGGGAAATAGAAGCTTGTCCTCCAAAGAATGATGATGTAGATCCACAGGAAGCATCAGATAAGACATCATCCTTCAAGGATAAGAAAAAGAAGAGAGAACTAATAGGAATTGGTGACTTCAAAATGAGGGATACTAAGATATGGATTTATTGAATAGGAATTAACAATAGAAAGGACCTCCATCTTCCCTGGATACCAATATGAGTGAAGGACAAAGAACCTCCCAAAACTTGTTGGACCTGACAACTATTGTCAGTTTCTGCATTTTAACCTATTCTGGCCTAACTTTCTTGTTGACTTCCAATCTTACATCTCCAGCTGCTTTTTAGATATCTCAAACTGTATGTCCAATAGACATCTTAAACTTAATACAACTATGAAGATCTTATTAAAAATTATCTCAAGACTTCCAAGTCTGCAAAAAGGGCTTTAAAATAAAAAGGAAGTGGAATGCGGGGGATTTGTATAATCATATCTAGAAAGCAAGGTGATGTAGACAGTAGCTATAATATAGAAAAATAGCAATATGTCCAGAAAATCACAAAAGGAAAAACTCCAGAAAGAGGCCATACTCTTAATTGTCTATACAGAGATAAGAAATATGTGAGTAATAAGCAAAGTAAGCAGAAGTTCTAATGTAAAGAGGCAAAGTTAATCCAGTGGACATCACTAATATTTTATGGGATAACACTTATGATTAAAATATGGTTCTGGAAAAGGGTGCTTTAGTCAAAAGATGAAGGATAGGTAAAAGGAAAAATAAAATAGCATTATGTATGCTATATGTATATGCTATACATATGCATATATTATATATATGTATGTGTGTTTATATATACATACATATATATGTGAATACATATAATATTTTAGTTGAAAACTAAAATACCTAAAATGAAATCTCTGTATGAATATATATATGTATATATATAATATATGTATGAAAATCCAAGGCCTTGAGGGAGAAAGCATGATGGAGAACAGCACTTGGGTAAAGATCAAGGAAGAGCAAAACAGACATGAAATTGTTATCAGAATATCAGAATATAGTACAGATCACCTGGGCAGAAAGATGATATAGATAAAATATTTAGAAAACAGATCAAAATAAATCTGTCATAGAAGCATGATGTAGTAGTAATAGGAGACTTCAGTTACCTGGATTTGTGCTGGCAATTTTACTAAACCAAAAGCAAAGAATCAAATAATTCTGTAGCTTGACTTAATGATAATTTCATCCTTAAAAAGGTAGAAGAACCAATTTAAAAAAGAAGCTATTCTCGACCTGATTACCAGCAACAAAGAAAAACTAGTTGCTTAAATTGAAATGAATGATGTTTTGAAGAGAAAGTGACTTATGCATTTTACAATCAATGATAATGAAGAAGGGGAAAGCTGAGAATCTTAAAAAGCAATTTACGTTTACTTTGGATAGAAGAAACTTAAAGAATAAGTTGTATCTAAAGTCTAGAATTCTGGAGCACTATCAAGAATGAAACTTTGAAGACACAAAGAGAAACAATTCCAATAAGGAGTAGCTGTCTAAAGAGACTGATGTGGATGCCAAGATAACTTATTGACCAACTTTGATTTTAAAAGAATGCATACAGAAGTGCAGGTAACAGCACGAATACAAAATAGAGATCTCTTCTTGTAAGAATAGTGTCAGGATTGTTAAAACACATATCAGGCTAAGGCTCTAGAGGAACTGATATTTTTGTTCTCATTGTTTTCTTACCTTAGGAAAGAAAAAGAAGTAAAAAAATGTCAGAAACATTCCTCAAGGTGGATGGGATGATGATAACTGATGATCAAGAGGAGAGGAGAGAAGGGGAGGGGAGAGGAGGGGAGGGG
>NW_020948840.1:3708433-3760791 GCF_900497805.2 Vombatus ursinus | reverse complement strand
GGAGGGGAGAGGAGGGGAGGGGAGAGGAGGGGAGGGGAGAGGAGGGGAGGGGAGAGGAGAGAAGAGGAGAGGAGAGGAGAGGAGAGGGAGAGGAGAGGAGAGAAGAAGAGAATGGAAGAGAATGGAGTTTGAAAACTATAGGCAACTGAGTTTGACTTTGAATCCTGTCAAAATTTTAGGATGGGAAGATTAGCAAACATTTACAAAAGGAAACAATGATCATAAAGAGCCAGTAGGTTTTCAAGTACAGGTCATGCCAGATTAACGGCACTTTCTTTTATGACAAAGATACTATCCTGATCAATCAGAGGAATGCTAAAGATATAATATAACTAAATTTTAGAGGAATAAAAATTACTATACTCTCACATGCTGTGCTTGTGAAAGATGGAGATATATGGATTAGATAATGATAGTTAGATAGCCTTAGACATGATTTAACAGACAAACAAAAACTGTAATATAATCAATAGCTAACATTGGTTAGGTTTAAATAGGTCTCGAATGCAGTGCCCCAGATATCTGCACTTGGCTCTTTGCCTTTTAACACTTTCATTAGTGGCCTAGATAAAGAAAAAGAATGGAAAGCTTATTCAAATTTTATGTGATACAAAACTGGGAAGTATAAATTTACATGTTAGAAGATAAAATATGGATCCAAAAAAGATGCTATAGGGTTGAATCATATAAATAAAGTTATTAAGAATAAATTCAATGTCTTAGTTTGTATTTGAAAAAAAGTTGGATTAAAAAAAAATCACAAGATGGGAGTGCCATAGCTAGAAAACGGTTTATCAGAAAAGGATCTGGAGATTTTAATGCTTCAAACTTAATTTCTGTCACCATTATAATATGGTGTCCAAAAATGCTAATACATTTTGGGAGTACATTAAGAAAAATAAAGGTGTACACAACTAGAGAGATGACATATCTAATGTGCTTTTCGTTAGTCATATCTTATCAGTAGAATTATTTTCAGTTACAGGTGCCACATTTTAGAAGGACATTAACAAACTGGAGAGCATCACCAAAGTTATAACCAAGATAGTGAATGAGCTTTAAGATTGTGCTGTATGAGAACTAACTGAAAGGACTATGATTGTTTAGTATATAGAAGAGAAGGCTTAGAGGGGACATAAGGATATGAAAGCTATATTTGGGTATTTAAGGGTTGTTACATGGAAGATGGATTACAGTTGGTCTGATTGATCTCCAGAAGGCAAAACTAGAATTAATGTGTGAAAATTGAAAATAATGAATGCTATACCTGAAATATTCTCTCTTATATTTCCACTTCTCAAAATTTCATCCATACTTCAAAGACTAGTTCCAATGTCATTTCTTCCTTCTAGCCTTCCCTGATTCCCCTATCCCCATTTGGCAACCAGATTGGATCTCTTTTTCCTATCAGTCCTATAGACTATATATCTCTTATATAGCATTTACCACTTTCTGCCTAACGTTGTCTGCAGTAAGCTGCATGAGAACAAACACTATGTCTTATTTATTGCTGTATTTCTGACAGCTTCCAGCATAGGGACTTGTACACAGTAGGTACTTAGTAAATGTTTTTTGGATGGATGAGGGGGAAAAATCTTTCTCAGATTCCACAACATCACTCAACTTGGAAGTTTTTTTTTTAAACCTAAAGTTTATGTTGGATTTAGTTCTCAGGAAAGAGACTCTGAGGGACCTTTCATTGTTGTCAGAAATCTTACAAAGATATGACCTTGCCATTTATAAAGCCCTGGGACACATTAAAGGAATAATTCCCATGTCTGTTCTGGAAAGCATGAAAGTCAAATGACACCATCTTTGAGATGGCTCAAGTGGAAATATTTTCAAAGAAAATCTCATCTAAGACCAACATAGACACAAATTAACTACTGAAAGATTCCCTGGCCTTTTTTTCTTTCCAATAGTAAAGTATAACTCAGCTAGTCTTGTCATTTTGAAGAATAGACATGACTGCTCTCGGTTTTGTAAAGAGAATAAGCTTGTTTCTACAAGGTTTATTTATCTGCCTAAGGAAACGAAATTACTGTTTGAGGAACCATTCTTCTCATGGACTTCTAAATATTCTAGTGATAATAAATCAGAGAATATATATAAAGTACTTTACAGAATTTATAGAACTACATAAATGGTAGCTATTATTTGTAATATTAGTATTAGTATTATCTGTGGGATACAGACAAGGTATAGCATAACAGTTAATTTAGGGCTAATTAGGTAACATGATATTTTTATTAATTTATTTTGATTTATCACCAATCACTTCCATAAGTTTTTGAGTTTTTAATTTTTCTCCCCCTCCCTCCCCTCCTCCTTCCCCAAGATGGTGTGCAATTTGATATAGTCTATACATATACATTCTTATTAAACATATTTTCACATTAGTGATGTTGTAAGTAAGAATTAGAACCAATAGGAACCACCAGAAAGAGGAAACAAAACAAAATAGAAGAAAAAAATAGCAAATAGTATGCTTCCATCTGCATTCAAACTCCATAGTTCTTTCTTTGGATGTGGATAGCATTTTCCATCATAAGACCTTTAGAGATGTCTTAGATCCTTGCATTGCTGAAAAAGGCTAAGTCTATTAACATTAGTCACTGCACAACATGGCTGTTACTGTGTGCAACATTCTCCTGGTTATGCTTATTTCACTCAGCATCAGTCCATACAAGTCTTTCCAGGTTTTTCTGAAGTCTGCTTGCTCATCATTTCTTATAGTACAATAGTATTCCATTACATTCACATACCACAACTTGTTCAGCCATTCCCCAACTGATGGGCATCCTTTCAATTTCCAATTCTTGGTCACCACAAAAAGAGCTGCAATAAATATTTTTATACATGTGGGTCCTTTTCCCATTTGTATGATCTCTCTGGGATGTAGCCCTAGAAGTGCTAGTCAAAGGGTATGCACATTTTTATAGCCTTTGGGCATAGTTCCAAATTGCTATCCAAAATGGTTGGATCATTTCAAAATTCCACTAACAATGCATTAGTGTTCCAATTTTCCCATATCTTCTCCAACATTTATTATTTTCCTTTTTAGTCATGTTGGCCAATCTGACAGGTGTAATGTGGTACCTCAGAGTTGTTTTGATTTGCATTTCTCTAATCAATAGTGATTTAGCACATTTTTTCATGTGACTATAGATGGCTTTAATTTCTTCATCTGAAAACTGCCTGTTCATATCCTTTGACCATTTATCAATTGGGGAATGACTTGTAGTCTTATAAATTTGACATAATTCTCTATATGTTTTAGAAATGAGGCCCTTATGAGAGACAATGGTTGTAAAAATTCTTTCTCAGTTTTCTACTTTCCCTCTAATTTTGGTTGCATTGACTTTGTTTCTGCAAAAACTTTTCAATTTAATATAATCAAAGTTATCCATTTTGCATTTTGTAATGTTCTTTATCTCCTGTTTGGTCATGAATTCTTCTGTTCTCCATAAATCTGATAGGTAAACTATTCCTTGCTCTTCCAGTTTGCTTACAGTATAAGCCCTTATATCTAAATCATGAGCCCATTTTGACTTTATTTTGGTAAATGGTGTGAGATTTTTGTCTATGCCTAGTTTCTGCCACACTCTTTTCCAGTTTTCCCAACAGTTTTTGTGAGAGTGAGTTCTTATCCCAGAAGCTGAGGTCTTTAGGTTTATCAAATAATAGATTATTAGTCATTGACTAATGTGTCTTGCATACCTAACCTATTCCACTGATCCACTACTCTATTTCTTAGCCAGTACCAAGTAGCTTTTATGATTGCTGCTTTATAACACAATTTAAAATCTGGAATGGCTAGGCCCCCTTCCTCTCCATTTCTTTTCATTAGTTCCCTTGATATTCTGGAGCTTTTGTTATTCCAAATGAATCTTGTTATTATTTTTTCTAGTTCTATAAAATTATTTTGGTACTTTGATTGGCATGGCACTGAATAAGTAAATTAGCTTAGGTAGAATTGTCATTTTTATTATATTAGTTCAACCTACCCATGAGCAATTGATGTTTTTCCAATTATTTAGATCTGACTTTATTTGTGTGAAAGGTGTTTTGTAATTGTGTTCATAAAGTTCTTGGGTGTCTTTCAGGAGGTAGACTCCTAAATATTTTATAATGTCTACAATAACTTTAAATGGAATTTCTCTTTCTATCTCTTGCTGATGGGCTTTGTTGGTAATATAGAGAAATGCTGATGACTTAACTGAGTTTATTTTATAACCTGCAAATTTGCTAAAGTTGTTTATTATTTCAAGTGGTTTTCCATTTGATCCTCTAGGATTCTCTAAGTATATCATCATATCACCTGCAAATGAAAGCTTTGTTTCTTCTTTTCTTAGTCTAATAACTTCAATTTCTTTTTCTTCTTTTACTGCTAAAGCTAACGTTTTCAGTACAGTATGGAACAACAATGGTGATAATGGACATCCTTGTTTTACCTCTGATCTTGTTGGAAATGCTTCTAGCTTGTCCCCATTACATATGATGCTTCCTGAAGGTTTTAGGTAAATGCTACTTATTATTTTAAGGAAGATTCCATTTATTCTTATGCTTTCTAGTGTTTTTAATAGGAAAGGGTGCTATATTTTGGCAAAAGCTTTTTCTGCATCTATTGAGATGATCATGTGGTTTCTGTTAGTTTTGTTGTTGATATGATCAATTATGCTGATAGTTTTCCTAATATTGAACCAGCCCTGCATTCCTGGTATAACTCTTACCTGGTCATAGTGTATTATTCTTGTGACAAGTTGCTGTAATCTATTTGCTAATAGTTTTATTTATAATTTTTGCATCTATATTCATTAGGGAAATTGGTCTATAATTTTCTTTCTCTGTTTTGACTCTTCCTGGTTTAGGTATCAGCACCATATTTGTATCATAAAAAGAATTTGGTAAGACTCCTTCTTCAGCTATTTCCCAAATAGTCTATATAGTATTGGAACTAATTGTTCTTTAAATGTTTGATAGAGTTTGCTTGTAAATCCAACTGGCCATGGAAATTTTTTCCTAGGGAGTTTATCAATGGCTTGTTCAATTTCTTTTTCTGAGATGGGGTTATTTAAGTATTTTACTTCCTCTTCTGTTAATCTGGGCAATTTATGTTTTTGTAAATATTCATCCACTTCACTCAGATTGTCAAATTTATTGTCATACAGTTGGGCAAAATAGTTCCTAATTATTGTTTTAATTTCCTCTTCCTTGGTGGTGGATTCACCCTTTTCATTTTTGATACTGGTAATTTGGTTTTCTTTTTTCTTTTTTTTTAAAATTAAATTAACCAAAAGTTTACCTATTTTTTTCCATAAAACCAGCTCTGAGTTTCATTTATTAGTTCAATAGTTTTCTTAATTTCAATTTTCTTAATTTCTCCTTTGGTTTTCAGTATTTCAAATTTGGTGTTTAATTGAGAATTTTTCATTTGTTCTTTTTCTAGTTTTTTTTAGTTGTATGCCCAATTCATCAATCTCCTCTTTTTCTATTTCATTCATGTAAGCATTTAGAGATATAAAACTTCCCCTAAGAACTATTTTTCCTGCATCCCATAAATTTTGTAAGGTTGTCTCATTATTGCCATTCTCTTGAATGAAGTCACTGATTTTTTCTATGATTTGTTGTTTGACCTAGTTATTTTTTATTATTAGATTATTTAGTTTGTCATTATTTTTTAGTCTATCTTCCCATGGCCCTTCATTACATATAATTTTTATTGCATCATGATCTGAAAAGGATGCATTCAATATTTCTGCCTTTCTGCATTGGATTGTGAGGTTTTTATGCCCTAGTACATGGTCAATTTTTGTGTATGTGCCATGTACCACTGAGAAAAAAAGTATATTCCCTTTCTATCCCCATTTAGTTTTCTCCAGAGGTCTACCATACTTAACTTTTATAATATTTAATTCATCTCCTTAACTTCTTTCTTGTTTATTTTGTGGTGAAATTTATCTAGTTCAGAGACGGGAAGGTTGGGGTCCTCCACTAGTATAGTTTTGCTGTCTATTTCTTCCTATAACTCTCTGAACTTCTCTAAGAATTTGGGTGTTATACCATTTGGTGCATATATGTTTAGCAATGATATTACTTCATTGTCTATCGTGCCTTTTAGCAGAATGTCTTTTCCTTCCTTATCTCTTTTGATAAGATCTCTTTTTGTTTATGCTTTGTTTGAGATCAGGATTGCTACCCCTGCTTTTTTTTTTTTTACTTCATCTAAAGCAGAATGTACTCTGCTCTAGCCTTTTAAGTTTACCCTGTGTGTGTGGCTCTGTTTCAAATGTGTTTCCTGTAAACAACATATGGTAGGATTATGGTTTTTAATTCATTCTGCTATCTGCTTTTATGGGAGAGTTCATCCCATTCACATTCACAGTCATGATTAATATCTGTGTCTTTCTTTCCATCCTTTCCCCTCCACCCTGTTTATGCTTTTCTTTCTCCTTTCTTTTCCCTCCTCACTAGTGTTTGCTTTTGATCACCACCTCCCTCAGTCTTGCCTCCCTTCTATTAGCCCCCTCCCTTTTCTTCCCCTTTACCCTTACTACTTCTACCCTCCGTTCTATCCACCTTCCCTTTTCCCTCCTACTGTGTATAGGACAAGTTAAATTTCTACACTGATTATGTTATTCCCTCCTTGAGCCAAATCTGATGAGAGTAAGGTTCAAACAATGCTCCTCTCCCTCCCTTCTTTCCCTCTACTATAATAGGTTTTTGTGCCTTTTCCTATAATTTACCCTTGTCTGCCTCATCCTTTCCTTTTCTCTCAGTACATTTTCTTAGTTAGATCAGATTAATCCACCTACTTGGATCTATTTAACCCACTTGATTAGATTTTTTTTATCATTACATCAAAGTCAACTTATACCCACCCCCTCTATGTATACCCATTTAACATGGTACAATAACAATATAGTTCTCAAGTGTTACAAGTGTCATCTTCCCTTATAGAAATGTAAACAGTTTGCCCTTATTAATAACATGTTGTTGTTGTTGTTGTTTTCTGTCCCATTTACTTTTATATGTATCTCTTGATTCTTGTATTTGAAGATCAAATTTTCTGTTGAGCTCTGGCCTTATTATCAGGAATGTTTGGGAGTTCCCTATTTCATTGAATATCCATCTCCTCCCCTAAAAGATCATGCTCATTTTCACTGGGTTCTTAGTTGTAATCCAATCTCCTTTGCCTAAAGGAATATTATATTCCATGCCCTATGGTCTTTTAATGTAGAAGCTGCAAGGTCCTGTGTAATCCTGACTATGGTTCCATGATATTAAAATTGTTTTTTTTTCTGGCTGTATGCAGTATTTTCTCTTTGACCCAGTAATTTTGGAACTTGGCTACTATATTCCTTGGTGTTTTCAATTTGGGATCTCTTTCAGGAGGTGATCAGTGGATTCTTTCTATGGCTATTTTTTCCTCTGCTTCTAGGACCTCAGGGTAGTTTTTCTTGATGATTTCCTGAAAGATACTGTCCAGGCTCTTTTTTTCATTGTGATTTTCAGGAAGACCAACAATTTTTAAATCATCTCTCCTGGATTGATTTTCTAGGTCAGTTGTTTTACCAATGAGGTATTTTATATTTTCATCTATTTTTTCAATATTTTGTTTCTGTTTGACCGATTCTCACTCTTTCATAGAGTCATTAGCTTCCATTTGCCAATTCTAATTTTTAACAAATTATTTTCTTCTATTAGATTTTGTACCTCCTTCTCCATTTGGTCAACTGTATTTTTAAGGATTTGTTTTCCTTCCTTTTCCAAGCTATTGATTCTCTCTTGCATACCTCTCATTTATTTTTCCAATTTTTCTCCTACCTCTTATTTGACTTTTAAAATCCCTCTTGAGCTCTTCCAAGAAGGCTTTTTGGACTTCAGACCAGTTCATATTCCCTCTTGAGGTTCCAGGTGTGGGTTTGTTGACAATATTGTCCTCTTCAGAATTTCTGCCTTGAAATTCACTGTTCCTATAATAAGAATCTATAGTATGTTTCCTTTCACTCATGGTGTTTGCTCATTTCTTTGCCTTTAAAGAGATTGAGCTCTCCTGCCGGGGTTGGGAGTCCAGGGCCTGATCACTGGCTTTGTGTTCTGGGGACTCTGATGGTAGCACTTGGAGGCTGTAGGGTTCTGGCAGCTTACATGTTGTTGGGCTGGAATCAGCAACACCGGGAGTCTAGAGGTAAGATTGGGTATTCTGGCCCCTGGAGGTTGCCTGCTTACCTGGGCTGTTCCTTACTTTTGCTTTCTTCAGCTTCTTTCAGATGGATGTTGCAGGATGCTTTTCCACCTGGGGCCTTTTGGAGCACTTCCCAGAGTTTTGCTGAGGCACTGGGAAACTTGGTTGCCATAGAATGCCTAGGTGCATGGTGGTTTTTTTGAGCTGGTTTCCTTACTGAGGCACTTGGGGGTCCTGGTGTTGGTGTTTGCCTGCTCCACCACCTGGAGTTCAGGATCTCCCCCTGGTATGCTGAGGTGGGGCTTTCCACTAGCTTGCTGGGACTCCTCCCATTCTGTACTGCTCTCCCTCCCCCAGGGCAAGAAGGGCCTTTACCATTAATCCCTCAAGCTACCTGGGCTACCAGACTGCTACACCCCATCTTTCCTCTGTTTCAGCTGGTCCACAGTTTTTCCTGGAGTGATATTTTCTAAGCTTTCAGAGATTAATAAGGGACCATAAGAGTGACTTGCTTCTTACTCCACAATCTTGGCTCCCATGACTCACTTCCAGGTAATATGATCTTAAGTTATTTGATATGGCCAGGTCTTACAAGAATATTTAAATTGGGGAGGTAGAATTTTTTTTAAAGTTGCTTATAAACTTTCATGACAACCCTTTTTAAGGATGGAATGAAATTCAAATCCTTAGCTCCATAACAATATTAAGCCAAATGCATAAAACCCTGTTCTATGAAGGAAACAAATTTCCTTTTCTCCTCAAACTTTTTCTTCTTTTTTTCCTCCACATCAAATAGAAAACTAACTTTTCCCATGTTCCTAATGTCTGCTTTCATAGACCCTAACCTTCTGCTTCTCAGACTTGCTGGGGGGAAAATGAGACTTGTAGAATCTGAGAATTGGAAATGTCTTTAGAGTCATCTAGTTCAAACTTCCAATTAATATAGGAAAGCATTCTATATCATATAGGTAATTATTCTTGAACATTCTGGTTCAGACTAGTTCAAATGATATCAATGAGTTCAAAGGACATCAAACTGGTTTAAATTAATTAAAACACAATTCAAGAGTTCAAAATAGTTCAAATCAGAACACACTAGTTTGGATATAGTCATACCATTTCAAGAAAGTTTAAAACAGTTTCTACAACTTCAGATTGGTTCATACTTATGCAAATTGGTTCACAGTAATTCAAGACAGTTCAACATAGGTCTTCAAAGAATTTCAAGCTATCTTAGACAATTTCAAACAAGTTCAGACAATGTTAGACAAATGAAAACGAGGGAAAAATTCCAAAATGGTTAAAAAACAGTTAAAACTTATTCAAACTGACCCAAAATAGTTCAAACCAGTACAGATAGTTCAAATTATCTCCAATTAGACCAAACAAGTTCAGATTCACTCAGACTGGTTCAGAAAGAAGGGTGCTATATACATTAAATTATTCACAGAAGCATTTTTGTTGTGTGTGTGTGTGTGTGTGTGTGTGTGTGTGTGGTAGTAAAAATCTACAAAGAAAGCAAATATCAATCAAGTGAGGAATAACTGAACTAATTGTGATATATGAATTTAATGAATGTTATTGTGCCACAAAACATAATGAATGTGAAATTTTATGACGAGATGAAGAGTAACATAAGGAAAGCCAGACATATAATGCATAGAGTGACAACACTGAAAAGCAGCCAAACTGTTTAATTGCTATAAACAGTCTTGATCCAAGAAACTTTATGATAAAGTAAACTTCCCAACTAAAGGTTTGAGTTTTACATTCATCCTTTTAAACTTAATACTGGAAATAACAGCATGAAAATGAAAACGTGGAGTTGATACTCATAATGAATACAGACATAGTTAGAGAGCACATAGCTTCCCTTGAAGAAGTCAAATTACCTGTTCCAACATCCTTAGGTCCTAAAAACATGACAGATGTGATACCTGAGTTACTGTCAATGACAATGAGTAAAGGAAACTAGAGAAGTATTACAGGATCATAGAAGCACAAATTTTGTCCCACTCTTCAAAAAAGGGAAAAGAACAGAAATTACTTTTTATTGGATAATGGGATTTTTAATTCAATTAAATAAAATATTTGCTATATGCATATTATGCAGCAGGCTCCATGCTAAGTGCTGGGAATACAAATTAAAAAAGAAGAGAATGACAGTCCCTGCCTTCAAGGAGCTTATAATCTAATGAGGGAAGACAACACACAAAAAGAAGCTGAAAAGCGAATGGAGTGGGACCAGTGTATGGTATTCCATGCAGTCAAAACCAAGCTGAGCTAGTGATGGAAAATGGAGTTACCTAAAAAGTTATAAAAGTTCAGAGCTCTCTATAAAGGAAGGCTTAGGTAGGAGCTCTCTGCTCCACCCTCCAGGCTTCAAGTCAGACAGAAGCAACTAAAGAAATTGAGATGTTGAATACCAAAAAGCAAATAAATTTGTGTAGTGATGACATTTCAAATGATCCTGGGGGATATCCCTGGGGATGCATGTTATTCCATGGAGTCAAAACCAAGCTAAGCTACTGATGGAAAATGGAGAGTTACCTGTGATTTCTGAAAAAAGTTTTAGAATGTATCATTAAAAAGATGGTTAGTAAATATCTAGAAAGGAAGCTAAGATCATAAAGAAACAAGATGGGCATCATCAAGTACAGATTGTGCTAGACTAAATTCATTTCCTTCTTTGAGAGGATTATTAAACTAATAGATAAAAGTAATATTGTGGATATAGTTTATTTAGATTTTAGGAAAGTCAGAGAACCAAGATGACAGAGTAGAGGAAGCAGCCAAGCTCTCCCAACACTCACCTCTAAAAGATTTTAAAATAAGGCCTTGTATCCAATTCTGTAGCTGCAGAGTTAACAACAGGTCAAGGTGAGATATTTTTTTTCCCAGCCCAAGTAAACTTAGGAGGTCTGAGGTCTGTGACATTGTGGTGGGCATTGGGTTAGAGCCTATGTGATAACAACACCTTCCGTGGGTCTTTGAGGAGGTAGCAGCAGGTCCAGGAACTCTCAGGCTATTGATAGTGAAAGTATCTGGCAACTGATCAGAAAAAAGACAACAGGAGACCTCTATGAGCCCTGGGAGCAGGACAAGGAGCTGTTTGGCAACTGCATGCCTGTATTCACTTCTATGTCATAGTCCTAGGGCAGAGAGAACTGCTTGCAGTCACAAAGGAATAGGGAGCCCAAGGAGCAATATCATTTTCAATTCCAAGATAGGAGGCCCTAAGGAGTCATATCTCTTCCAGTCACAAGGGAGCAAAGGCCCTGCAGAGTAATATGGATTGCTAATGCAAGGAATCAAGGGCTATTCCTGGGAAGGGCCCAGAGAAAAGACCAAGACAGCAATGACTACACCTCTCCCCAGATCACATCACCTTGGAAGTAATACCTCATAATAGTAATAGTAACTGTACATGTGTGTCAGATGAACCCACTCATAAATGGAAGCAGAATGCAAAATAGATTATAAACAAAAATCCAACAATATGTTGTTTACAAGAAACATGCTTAAAAGAGAAACATACAGAGTTAGAATAAGGAACTAGAGAAGAAACTATTATACTTCAACTGAGATTAAAAAAGACAGGGAAAGCAATCATATTCTCAGACAAAACAAAAGTAAAAATAGACCCAATTAAAAGAGATTAGCAGAGAAAATACATCCTGTTCAAAGGCACCATAGACAATGAAGTAATATAATTATGAAACATATATGAACCAAATGGCATAGCATCCAAATTCTAAAAGGAAAAGTTAAATGAGTTATAGGAGGAAATAGACTATAAAGCTACACTAATTGGAGCTTCACTTTCTCCAATAAGAGCTAGATAATTCTATGTGTTACAAAAAAGAAGTTAAGGAGATGAAAAGAATTTTTTAAAAAAAGTTAGATATGCTGGATCTCTGGAGAAAATTGAATGGTAATAGGAAGGAATATACCTTTTTCTCAGTGGTACATAGCAACTACAAAACAATTGGCCATATAATAGGGCATAAAAACCTCACAACCAAATACAGAAAAACAAAAATATTAAGTGCATTGTTTTCAGATCATACTGCAATAAAATATATTACATAAAGAACATTGGAAGCATAGATTAAAAATTAATTGGAAATTAAATAGTCTAATCTTAAAGATGGATGAGTGGATCAAAGAACATATCATAGAATTAATAATTTCACTAATGAGAATGACAATGAGAGAACACATCAAAATTTGTTGGAGTATCAGTACTTAGGGGAAAATTTATATTTCTAAATGCTTACATCAATGAGAGAGAGAGAGAGAGAGAACTGAAATAAATCCATATTTCAAAAAAACACTTATGTTAACTTTATTTGCAGTATTGCTCTCTCTCTCTCTCTCTCTCTCTCTCTCTCTCTCTCTCTCTCTCTCCAATCTTTAGGATGAAATTGTTAGGTCAAAGCATATGCATGGTTTTATAGTCCTTTCAGCCTAGTTCGAAGTTGCTCTAAAGAATAGTTGAATCAGTCCACAACTCCATCAACAACACACTAATGTCTCATTTTCCCCATATCCCCTCCAACATTTGTCAGTATGAGGGAGTACAGTAACTCAGAATTTTTTTTGATTTTCATTCCTCCAATCAATAGTGATTTAGAATATCTTTTCTTATGGCTATAGATAGCTTTGATCACTTAATCTGAAAATTGTTCCTATCCCTTGATCATTTATCAATTGGGTAACACAAAGCTAAGTTTTTAAAGGAAAAAGTCACTATTTGACAAAAGTTTCTGGGAAAACAGAAAATCAGGTTGATGCTGGCAAAGACCAATATCTCACATCATATATAAAGATAAGGTCAAAATGGGTACATGATTTAAATGTAAAGTACGATATCATAAGCAAATTAGGGAAGCATGGAAAATTTATACCTGTTAGACGTGTGGAAAAGAGAAGAGTTTGTGACCAGAGAATAGATAGAGAGGGCCACCAGAATTAAAATGGATAATTTTGATTTCATTAAATTAAACATTTTTTCAGAAGAACACGTACAGCCAAAATTAGAAAGAAAGCATGAAACTGGTGAAAATTTTACATCAAATTTCTCAGATAAAGGCCTCATTTCTCAAATATATAGGGAACTAAGTCAACTTTATAAAAAATAACAACCATTACCTAATTAATTAATGTTCAGGAGATATAAATAGGCAGTCAGAAGAAGAAATAAGTTATTTATAGTTATATAAATTTTATTTTATTATTTAATTTTATTGATTATTTTTATTATTTATAATTATATATTAGAAATTATTATCTAAGTTATTATTGATTAGAAAAATGTGAATTAAAACAACTCTGAGGTAATCCCTCACCCCTATCAAATTGTCTAATGTGAAAGAAAAGGAAAATGACAAATGCTGGGGTGGGGTATAGAAAAATTAGTGTCCTAATGACATTTTAGTGGAGCTGTGAACTGATCCAACCATTCTTGAAAGTAATTTGGAATTGTGCTGAAAGGGCTATAAAACTGTGAATACTTGGCAATATCACTACTAAATCTGCATTACAAAGAGATCAAAGAAAAAAGTAAGGGACTTAAATGTACAAAAATGTTTACAGTAGTTCTTTTGTGACGGCAAAGAATTAAAAATTGAGCAGATACTCATTATTTGAGGAGTGGCTGAAAAGTTGTGGAATATGATTGTGATTGAATATGTTTTTATAAGAAATTATGAGGAAAAATAATTTCAGAACATGAGAAGATTGATATGAATTGGTGCAAAGTGAAGTGAGCAGAACCAGAAGACCACCACACACAGTAAAAACAATATTGTTACCCTGGTTCAAGTATGAAAGACAGCTATTCTGTACAATACAATGACCTGGGACAATTCCAAAGGACCTGTGATAAAAAATGTTATCCTCCAGAGAGAGAACTGATGAACTCAATGCAGATTGAAGCATACTTTTAATCACTCCCTTTACATTTCTTGCTTGCTTGCTGTTGTTGTTACTGTTGTTTTTGCAACCTGGCTATGTATTTTTCATGACTTCACCTGTATAATTGATAACGTATTGCTTGCCTTATCAATGGGTAGGGGAAGGGCAAGAGCAAGAGAGAAACTTTGGAATAAAAAAGATGAAAATAATGAATATTAAAAATAAATAAGATTTTTAGGAAAACTTTTGATAAGGCATCTCATGCTCTCATGGAGAATATAAATAAAAATGGATTCAATAATAATAAATTCAGATGGATTCAGAACATTTTGGATGACTGGACACAAAGAATCATTGCATATGATTCAATGTTAACATGGCAGGATGTCTACGGTGGAGTAGTTAAGGGTCTGCACTTGCCTCTATGCTATTTAATATTTTCAAGTAGAACATTAGTGCACTGTTGGTGGAACTTGGAATCAGCACAATCATTTTGGAAAGCAATTATGTATTCTGTAAATTAAGTGATTAAATGCCCCTATTCCTTGCCCCAAAGATTCCATTACTATATATATTACCCCAAGGGTGTCATTGATTAAAAAAATAAAAAAGAAAATCCTCCTATAAATGAAAATATTTATAGCAACATTTTTTCCGATAGTGAAAAATTGTAAGCAAAGTAAATTTTTATCTATTGGAGAATGACTAAATAAATTGTGGTATATGAATATAATGAAAAATTACTATAAGAAATTATGAATATGAAGAAGCATGGTAAAACTTATATGAACAGATTCATAGTAAAGATAGTAGATCTAAGAAAACAACATACACAATGATTATAACAATGTAAATGCAAAAAAGTACCAAGTATAAAACAATTGAAAGTGAATGTGGCAGAATTGTAATAAATAAGCATGATTCCAAAGAAAAAAAATAGATCGTTTTCTCTACTCCTCTGCAGAAATGGGAAGTCCACTGGTTTGTAATATCAAATATATTTTCAGCCTTTTCTGATGTTTTAATTGGCATTTTCACCATTATTCTTCTCTTTATTAATTTTTGCTTTAAAAATGAACTTGGGGAGTGGAGGTGGGAGACAGAGTCAAGATGGTGGAGAGAAGCCTGGAAGTTGCCTGATCTCTCCCCAGTTTCACTTGGAAACAATGTTAAATCAAGCCTCTAAATGGATTCTGGAGTGACAGAAACTACAAAAAGATGGAGAGAAACAATTTTCCTGCTTAAGATTAATTTAGAAGGACTTCAGAAAAGGTCTGTCTCACATGGGTAAAGGGGAAATACAGCCCAGCACAAAGAGCATCTGGGCAAGCCTGTAGGAGGCTCTTAGCACAGATCAGCAACTGAGGGCCCTCAGTCCTGGCTCAGCACGCCAGTGGCACAGCAGGCCAGGTGTGAGGCCTCCAGCCTCAGTGCAGAAGGCAAATTGCCAGCCCCAGAAACCAGGCAACAGTGGGCATGAGTAGGCCAGGCCATCCCAGTGAAGTGAGCAAGCTGCCAACACATGAGGTCCCAGTGCACAAAGCCAGTGACTAGACCCCTGACTGACCCCCAACACAATAAGCTCGGGACAGAGCCTCCTGTGCCCCAGGAGCAGAGTTCAACTTTAAAAAGCCACAAAATAGGCAAAAACATGAACAAGAAGCAAAAAAGAGCTTTGACCTTAGATAGCTCTAAAGCAATATTGATTAGAGAAATTCAAACTAAAAGAACTCTGAGATACCACCTCTCACCTATCAGATTGGCCAATATGACAGAAATGTAAAATGATAAATGTTGAAGATGTGGTAATATTGGGACACTAATGGATTGTTAATGGAGTTGTGAATTGATCCAACCATTGTGGAAAGCAATTTGTAACCATGCCCAAAGAGCTATATAATGGTGCATACACTTTTATCCAGCAAAACCTCTACTAGGTCTGTATCCCAAAGAGGTCATAAGAAAGGTAAAAGGACCTATACATGTACAAAAATATTTACAGAAGCCCTTTTTGTGGTGGCAAAGAACTGGAAATTGAGAGGATGCCCATCAATTGGGGAATAGATGAAGAAGTTGTGGTATAAGAATGTAATAGAATACTATTGTGTTATAAGAAATGATGAACAGGTAGATTTCAGAAAAACTTGGAAAGACTTACATGAACTGATGCTGAGTGAATTGAGCAGAATCAGGACAACATTGTACACAGTATCAGCAACATGGTGTGATGATCGACTATTATTGACCTAGTCCTTCTCAGCAATACAATAATCCAAGACAACCCCAAAAGACTCATGGTAGGAAATGCTATCTACAGAGAAAGAACTATGGAATCTTAATACAGATCCAAGCATACCATTTTAACTTTTGTTGTTGTTGGTTTTTTTTTCTTTCAGTTGTTTTTTCTCTTTTGTTCTGATTTTTCTTTCACAATATAACTAATGTGGAAATATGTTTAATATGATTGTACATGTATAACCTATATCAGATTGCTTGACATCTTGGGGAGGAGAGAGGGAGGGAGAAAAAATCTGGAGCTCAAAATCTTATAAAAGTGAATGTTGAAAATTTTCTTTACATGTAATTGGGAAAAATATTATTTTTAAAAAAAGGACCTGTACAGCAACTTTTAAGAAATTATCAAGGAAAACTGCCCTGATATCCTAGAACCAGAGGGTAAAATAATCATGGAAAGAATCCTCCATTCACCTCCTGAAAGAGATCCCAAAATGAAAACTCTCAATAATATTATAGCCAAATTACAGAATTATCAGGCCAAGGGAGAAAATACTGCAAACAGCCAGAAAGAAACAGTTCAAATACCATGGATCCACAGTCAGAATTGTTCAGGATTCATCCCCTTCTACATTAAAGCTCAGACATCTTAGAATATGACATTCCAGAAGGCAAAGGAACTTGGATTACAACCAAGAATCAACTTCCAAGCAAAATGGAGTACAATCTTTCAGGGAAAAAAAATGGATATTCAAAGAAACAAAGGACTTTCCATCATTCTTGATGAAATGACCAGAGCTGAACAGAAAATTTGATCTTCAAATACAAGACTAAAGAGAAGCATAAAAAAGGTAAATATGAAAGGGAAAAAAAAAACAACAAAAAACATGTTATTCCATAAGGTTGAATTGTGTACATTCTTACAAAGGAAGATGATACTAGTAACTATCATGAGTTGTATCTTTACTAGGGCATTTAGAAAGAGTATGCATAGACAGAGAGTATGAGTATGTTGATTTTTATGTGATGATTAAAAAAATTAAGCAGTGAGAAAAAGGATTGTACTGGGAGAAGATAAAAGGGGAAGCAAAACAGTAAACTACTTTACATGAAGAGGTGCAAAAGACGTATTACACTAAAGAGAAGGAAAAGAGGGGAGTGCGTATTGTTTGAACCTTACTCTCATCATATTTGGCCCAAAGAGGGTATAATATATACACTCAGTTCAGTGTGGAAATTTATTTTACCCTATAGGGAAGTAGGAGGAGAAAGAGGTAAGAAAAAGGAGGAGGGAGCTGTTAGAGGGAGGGCAGATTGAGGGAGGTGGTGGTCAGAAGCAAAACGCTGGTGAGGAGGTACAGAGTGAAAGGAGAGAAAAAAGCATAAATATATTTCTAAACTATGTTTAGGAGAAGTAGGATGGTTGCAAATACACACTTAATAACCATAACTATGTATATGAATGGGATGAACTCTCTCATAAAACAGAAGCAGATAGCAGAGTGGATTAAAGACCATACTCCAATATATTGTTTACAACAAACACACTGGAAGAAGTGAGATACAAACAGAGTAAAGATAAAAGACTGGAGCAGAATATATTATGCTTTAGCTGAACTAAAAAAAAAAAACTAGGGGAAGCAATCCTGATCTCAGACAAAGCAAAAGCAAAAATAGACCTAATAAAAGAGATATGAAGGAAACTACAACTTGCTTAAAGGTATCTTAAATGCTGAAATAATATTTATACTAAACATATATGCACCAAGTGGTATAGCATTCAAATTCTTAGAGGAGAAGATAAAGGAGTTACAGGAAGAAATAGACAGCAAAACTAGTGAAGGACCTCAACTTCCTCCTCCCAGAACTAGATAAATCTAACCACAAAATAAACAAGAAAGAAGTTAAGGAGTTGAATAAAATTTTGGAAAAGTTAAATATGATAGACCTCTGGAGAAAAATGAATGGGGATTGACAATAATATACCTTTTTTTTTTCTTGGTGGTACATGGCACCCATGCAAAAACTGACCATGCATTAGGGTATAAAAACCTCACAATCAAATGCAGAAAGGCAGAAATATTAAATTCATCCTTTTCAAATCATGATGAAATAAAATTACATGCAATAAAGGACCATGGAAAGATAGACTAAAATTAATTGAAAACTAAATAATCTAAACCTAATGAATAAGTCAAACAACAAATCATAGAAATAACCAATAATTTCATCAAAGAGAATGACAATAATAAGACATCATACCAAAAACTTATGGAATGTAGCTAAAGCTAAGGGGAAATTTAATATCTCTAAATGTTTGCATGAATAAAATAGAGAAAGATCAGAAAGATGAATTGGGCATGCAAGTGAAAAGCTAGAAAAGAAACACATTAAAAATTTCCAATTAAATACCAAATTAGAAATTTTGAAAATCAAAGGATAAATTAATAGAATTGAAAGAAAAATATTGAACTAATAACTAAAAGTTGGTTTTATAAAGAAGAAAAAAACAAATACATAAATCTTTGGTTAATTTGATTAAAAAAGAAAGAAAAATATTACCAGTATCAAAAACAAAAAGGGTGAATTCACCATCAATGAAGAGGAAGTTAATGCAATAATTAGGAGCTATTTTGCCCCATTGTATGCCAATAAACCTGACAATCCAAATGAAATGGATGAATATTTACAAAAATATAAATTTCCCAGATTAATAGAAGAGAGAATAAAATATTTAAATAACCTCATTTCAGGAAAAAAGAAATCAAATGAGCCATCAATGAACTCTCTAAGAAAAAATCTCCAGGGCCAGATGTATTTACAAGTGAATTCTACCAAACATTTAAAGAAAAATTAATTCCAATACCATTTAAACTATTTGGAAAAATAGGAAGAGTCCTCCCACTTTGTTTTTTGATGACACAAATATGGTGCTGATACCTTAACTAGGAAAAGTCAACACAGATAAAGAAAATTACAGGCCAACTTCTCTAATGAATATTGATGCAAAAAATTTTAAATAAAATATTGGTAAAGAGATACAGCAATTTATCACCAGGATAATTCACTATGACTAGTAGAGATTTATACCAGGAATGCAGGGCTGGTTTAATATTAGGAAAACTATCAGCATGATTGACCATATCAATAACAGAACTCATAGAAATCATATGATTACTCAATAGATGCAGAAAATTTTGACAAAACACAGCACCTATTCCTATTAAAAAATAGTAGATAACATAGGAAAAAGTTTGACAGAAATTGGGTGTACTGGGCAATGAGACATCTCATGTCAAATACTGAGATAAGCTAGAAATAGGTATCTGATTTAGATAAAAATGGTGATATCATAAGTAAATTAGTGGAACATGCAAGAAATTACCTGGCATATCAACAGATAATGGAAGACTTTGCTGTCAAACAAGAGATAGACAGGATCACTGGTAAAGTGCATAAATTCAATTACATAAAGCTAAAGATTTTATACACAAAAAAATGCAGCTAAAATTAAAAGAAAAATGGCAAACTGGAAAAAAATCTGCAGCATCCTTTTCTGATAAAGGTCTAATTTCTCAAATATATGGTGAACTAAGTCAGATTTTTAAGAACAAGAACCATTGCCCAATTGACAAATGTTCAAGGGATATGAACAATCAGCTTTCTGGGGGAAAAAATCAAAGCTACCACTAGTTATGGGGGAAAAAGTGGTCTAAATCACTAATAATTAGTGAGCTGCAAATTAAAACAATTCTGAGGCAGAATAGCACACATATCAGTTTGGCTAGGATAACAGAATAGTTTAAGGGCAAATGCTACAGGGGATGTGGGAAATAGGTAGAGTAAATCACTGTTGGTGGAATTGTGAATTAGTCCAAACATTCTGAAAAGTAGTTTGAAGCTATGCGCAAAAAAAACCCCCAAAAAACAAACAAACAAAACTATGACACTATACATACCTTTTGATTTAGCAACAACATTACTAAGACTATGCCTCAAAGAAATCAAAGAAAATAGAAAAAAATGCACTAAAAGATTTATAGCAACTCTTTTGTGGTGGCAAAGAATTGGAAACTGAGAAGATGTCCATCTATTGGGGAATGACTAAACAATTTTTAATATATGACTATGATAGAACACTATTGTGCTATCAGAATTGATGAAAGGAATTGTTTCAGAAAATTCTGGAGAAACTTATATGAACTGATGCAAAGTGAAAGAACCAGCAGAACAATTTACACAGTCATAGTAATATTGTAAAGATATCAACTATGAAATATAATAACTGATCAACGCAATGATCCATCATAGTTTCAAAGGATTAATGATGAAAAATGCTATCTACACCCAGATAGAGAGCTCATGGACTCAGAGTGCAGATTGAAAGCTAATTTTTTTCTCTTGCTTCCTTTTACTTGTTTTTGTTTTCTTTTTTGAGAGATTTGGAGGACACATCCAATGAGGAAATTTGTTTTGTTTGACTTCATATTTGTAATGGGTTTTGTATTTCTTGACTTCTCATTTGGTCAGGGATGAAATGGAAGGAAGGATGAAATCTAAAACAGAAAATTAAATTGAATAGAAAGGTTAGAAGACAAAAAAATAATTTGTTATATGACATAACTCTGGGAGGTATGAGTGGGAGAACTGGGGAAAAATTTAGGCAATGTGAAGACAAAAGATCAATATTTTTTTCTCTTTTATTTGGTATTTTATTTTCCCCAGTTACATGTAAAAAACAATTTTTAACATTTGTTTTTAAAACTTTGAGCTCCAAACTCTTTTTTTTTCCTCCTTCCTCACCACACTTCATTGAAAAGGCTAGAAATTCAATATAGGTTATACACGTGTAGTCATGCAAAACACTTCCATAATAGTCATATTGTGAAAGACTAACTATATTTCCCTCCATTCTATACTATCATTAGTTTATTCTATTCTCTCCTTTGATCCTGTCCCTCCTTCTGATCACCCACTCTTCTAATCTATCCTCTCTTCTTTCATGCCCCCCTTCTCTTATTGCCTTTTCACTGCTTTCCTGTAAGGTAAGATTGATTTCTATACCCAAATGTGTGTGTACATTATTCCCTCTTTAAGCCAATTCTGATGAGAGTAAGTTCACTTATTCCCTCTCACCTGCCCCCTCTTCCCCTTCATTGTAAAAGCTTTTTCTTGCCTCTTTTATAAGAGATCATTTACCTCATTTTACCTGTCCCTTTCTCTTTCTCTCAGTATATTCCTTTCTCACCCCTTAATTTTATTTTTTAGATATCACCCCTTCATATTCAACTCACCCTGTACCCTCTGTTTATATATATATATATATTTCCTCCAACTACCCTAATAATTAAAAAGGTCTTATGAGTTACAAATATCATATTTCCATGTAGGAATATGAACAGTTTAACTTTAATAAGTCCCTTATGATTTATCTTTCCTGTTTACTTCTTCATGCTTCTCTTGAGTCGTGTATTTAAAAGTCAAATTTTCTATTTAGCTCTGGTCTTTTCTCAAAAATGGATTAAATTCCTCTACTTCATTGAATGTCAATTTTTCCCTTCATGGATTAAATTCAGTTTTGATGGGTAGGTGATTCTTGGTTGTAATCCTCTCTCCTTTGCCCTCTGGAATATGATATTCCAAGCTCTCAGATCCCTTGATGTAAAAACTGCTAAATCTTATGTTATCCTGACTGTGTTTCCACAATACTTGAATCATTCCTTTCTGACTGCTTGCAATATTTTCTCCTTGACCTGGGAACTCTCAAATTTGGCTATAATATTCCTGAGAGTTTATCAGTCACTCCCTAGGTCTGCTCCTGGCCTACTGGGGCCTGACTGTGCTAGCAAGACCTGCACTGGATTATCCTCCTCTCTCACCCAAGTCCAACAGACTTTTCCTACTGATCTTCTAAGTTGTCTTTGGGTTTGTGGGCTAAGAAGTCTGGAAATCACCTCTGCTGCCATTTATTCAGTCCCCTGAGGATTGTTTCAGGTTCAGGTCTACTAGAGTCAGGTCTGTGCTGGCATGGCATGTTCTGGACTGTGGTCCACTATTTCCTGGTGCAACAGGGCTTTCCTGTTGATCTTCCAGGTTGTCTTAGGCTGGAAATTTGTTTCACTCTGTTTTTTTTTGTAGGTTCTGCTGCTATAGAATTTGTTTAGAGTCTTTTTTTAAACATTTGAAAAAGTATGGGGGAGAGGTCAGGTGAGTTCCTGGCTTTACGCTACCATCTTGGCTCCACCTCTAGTAAGTTTTTCTAAAAAAAAATATTTTTGTTAGTGACTTAAATAATAGCAGAGAAGACATGTTATCGAAAGTGCAGATTACATAAATTGGGTAACAGAAGTAGGATGCAAAGGGATCTTGATATGCTAGAGCAGCAGCACTCAAATTTTTTGGTCTTAGGACCCTTTCATACTCTTAAAATTTTTGAGGATCCCCAAAGAACATTGGTATATTTTATATTTATCAATATATGCTGCATTATCATTCTATTATTATGAAAATAGTTATTTTCCAGACACCTTGAAAGGGATTTTGGTAGTCCAAGTGCCTCTGGGATCATTCTTTGAGAATAACTGGGTAGAACAGTAGAATTAATCTAATAAGATGAAAGCCAATAGGAACAAATGTAAAGTCTTGCACCTATGTTCAAACAATCAACTTCACAAATATAAAATAGAGGTGTGGGTAGACAGTAACTATTTTGAAGAAGATCATGGGATCTTCATGGACTGCAAACTCATTAGGTGCCAGCAGTGTGATGTGGCAGCCAAAAAAAGCAAATGTAATATTAGGCACATTGATAAGTACATAACTTCAAGTAATAGAGAGATGATATTCTCAATGTACTCTGCTCTCATCAGACTTACCTTGGAGTATTACATTCAGTTCTAACAACCTTTTGAGGCCATACTGAATAGGTTCTGGTACTAGCTGAAGGTGAGTGAGACTAGAGGGCCTGGGGAGAAAAGCAAAAGAGAAAAGGAGTAACACACACACACACACACACACACCCCTCTCCCAGAAATATTTATCAGATGCTATAAAGCACTATCATAATTGTAATCTAAACTCACAATAATCCTCTAAGTTATATTCTTTCATCTAAGAACTATGTAGTGGAGTGGATAAAGTTCTGGACCCAAAGTCAGGAAGATCTGAACTCATATCTGTCTTCAGACACTTCCTAGCTATGTGGCCCTAGGCAAGTCATTTAATTTTTATTTGCCTTAGTTTCCTCAAATAAAAGCATCTACCTCACAGAGTTATTAGAAGAATCAAATGAGATATTTTTAAAGTGCAATAGTCTTCTGGTTGGTCTCCCTGTTCCAAATCTCTCCCCACTCAAGTCAGTCCCTCATCCATTCACCTTTCAAATTTATCTTCCTAAGGTACATATTTGACCACATCACTCCCCAATTCAAGAAATCCTAGTGGTCCCCTGTCACTCCTAGGATCAAATCTAAAATTCTCTGCTTAACTTTTAAAGCCCTTCATAACTCAGTATCTTCCTACTTTTCAAGTATTCTTACAAGTGACTCCCCTCCAAAAACTTTACCATCCAATGACACTGATCTCATTGCCTCACATAAGACACTTCACCTCCCCACTCTACAAATTTTCACTAGATGTCCCCCATGCTCAGAATGCTCTCCCTCATCTCCATCTCTTGTCTTCCTTTAAATCTTGGCCAAAAATCCTATTTTGTAAAAACTTTTTCCTATCTTCCTCGGTGCTAGTGTCTTTCTTCCAATGTAGGAGTAGCTAAGTAGCATGAGGTATAGAGTGCCAGGAATCATCTTCCTGAATTCAAATATGGCCTCAGATACTTACTAGCTGTATGACCCTGGGCAAGTCACTTAACCTTATTTACCTCAGTTTCTTTATATGTAAAATGAACTGGAGAAGACAATGGTAAACTACTCCAGTATCTTTGCCAAGAAAATCCCCAATGGGGTCATGAACAATTGGACATGCCTGAAAATAACTGAACAACAACAAATGTAATAGCACAAGGTCTGGAGCATAACAGATAACTTATTATATGCTTGTTTCCTTTTCCTCTATCTATCCATTTATATCATATATAGAATGCTATAGACATTCTCAGACACTGTTACTCTACAGGTTTATATTAACTCTCTTTTCTCTTTTTAGTTCAAAGGGGAATGGGGTACTCAAAGAGTCTATAGAACTTGAAATGACTATGGTGTTATGGGGTAAAAATCAAAAAGCACTAATAAAACAAAGACAGAAAGAAACTACCTTAGCCCACTAAACCCTCTTTTCACATAGGGGTGTGTATATGTGTGATTAAGCTGACTGAACATTGGGTAAAATCTTGTTTTTTTCCTTGAAATGCATGATTGTCTTTTCTTGTTTTTCACTAATAGCAGGAAATTTGAGGTTGTTTTTCAGTGAAGTTCTTTGTAATAACACCAGTGCTTTTATCCGTCCTCTCCAAGAGCCTGCCCTAGCACTCCTAGGGTCTTCAGAGGTTTGGACCCACTCATAATCTCTCCCTCTCTTCATTACTTTCCCCTTGACAAATTAAACCAGTTTTCTAAAGGCTTCCCATCTTCTGTTATAGAATGTTTATGGAAAATTGACAGAAATACAGAAAGGGCATTTTCTTTCCCTTGACCCATATCTAAATCACTATCACCATCATCAGAGCTGACACTGATACAGACTATTAGGTTTTCAAAGAATTCTATACACATTATCTCATTTGATCTGAGTGCTACCTACCTAAGAGGGTGAGATAAAATCAGGTGTTTGTAATTTAATCCCCTATAAATATCTCTCACTACTACCCCATCCCTTCATTCCCTACTAAGCAACCACTTCCATTCCCAGGAATACTGATGGGTCTAACATTTTCTTCTGATTTTTTAATTCACCATATTTTCCTGTTTTCATATATGTATGCATATATAACATATAATGTTTCTATAAAAGAGGTATCAAACTTGCAGAGGCCAGTGGTGTGTGCCTGCAAAATACTTTAGTATGGCCAGAACCAGATAAAATACAATTGGGAAATGTTTAACAAAATAAATAAAAATACAGTAAAACAGAGATTGTGTTAATTTGTGATTCTTTAAGATAATAGATGGTCTACAGAATCTATTTCTTTTTTTCTTTTTCTAAATCTTAATATTTTATTTTTCCCAATTACACATAAAAACAATTTTAACATTCTTTTTTTTTTCAAATTTTGAGTTCCAAATTCTCTCCATCCCACCCCTTCTCCCCTCATTGGAAGGCAAACAATTTGACATAAGTTATACATGTGTAATTATGCAAAAGACATTTCCATGTAAGTCATTCAGCAAAAGAAAACACATACAAAAAAGAACAACCAAGAAAAATAAAGAAAGTAAAGAAAAAATATCTTGGATAAGCATTCAGGCTCTACCAGTTCTTTCTCTAGAGATAGATAGCACCTTTCATCATAAGCCATGCAGAATTGTCTGTAATTGTTGTATTGCTGTGAACATCTAAGTTATTCATTGTAGATCATCATACAATATTGCTGTTACTGTGTACAATATTTTCCTGGTTCTGCTCATTTCACTTTGCATCAGTTCCTGCAAGTCTTTCTATGGTTTTTTTTTCAGTTACTTTTTATTTTTTATGGTAAGTTTTATTTATTTTTTTGTTTTCAACATTTATTTCCACAAGATTTTGAGTTCCAAATTTTCACCCCATCTCGCCCCTCCCCCCACCCCAAGATGGCATGCTTTCTGAATACCCATTCCCCTAGTTTGCCTTCCCTTCTATCTCTCCCACCCTTCTCTTACCTCCTTCTCCTTCAATTTTCCCGTAGGGCAGAATGGATTTCTGTACCCCATTTTCTGTATTTCTTATTTCCCAGTTACATGTGAAAACATTTTTTTTAAACATGTGTTTTTAAAACTTTGGGTTCCAAATTTTCTCCCTTCCTCCCTCCCCACCCACCCTCATTGATAAAGCAAGCAACTAAATATAGGTTATATATGTGCAGTTATGCGAAACACTTCCATAGTAGACATGCTGTGAAAAACTAACTCTATTTCCCTTAATCCTATCCTGCCCCCCCATTTATTCTATTCTTTCTTTTGACCCTGTCCCTCCTCAGAAGTATTTGCTTCTGATTACCCCCTTTCCTAATCTGCCCTTCTCTCTATCATCCTCCTACTCTCTTGTCCCCTCCCCCCCCATTTTCCTGTAGGGTAAGACAGATTTCCATACCCAACTGAGTGTGTATGTTATTCCCTCTTTAAGTCAAATCCTGTAAGAATAAGATTCACTCATTCCCTCTCACCTTTCCCCATTTCCCCTCCACTGTAAGAGCCTTTTCTTTTCTGTTTTTTTGTGAGATAATTTACCCCATTCTACCTCTCCCTTTCTCCTTCTTCCAGTATAATTCTCTTTCACCACTTAATTTTTTCTCCAGATATGACCCTTTCATTTTCAACTCAACCTGTTTATCTATCTATATCTATATATACGTACATATAATTTTTCCCCTCCAACTACCCTAATACTGACAAAGGTCTCATGAGTTACAAATATCATCTTTCCATGCAGGAATGTAAACAGTTCAACCTTTATAAGTCTCTTATGATTTTTTCTTTCCTGTTTACCTCTTCATGTTCCATTTGAGTCTTGTATTTGAAAATCAAATTTTCTATTCAGCTCTGGTCTTTTCATCAAGAATGCTTGAAAGTCCTCTATTTCACTGAATGACCATTTTTTCCCCTGCAGGATTATACTCAGTTTTGCTGGGTAGGTGATTCTTGGTTGTAATCCTCTCTCCTTTGCCCTCCAGAACATTACATTCCAGGCCCTGCGGTACCTTAATGTAGAAGCAGCTAAATCTTGTGTTATCCTGATTGTGTTTCCACAATATTTGAATTGTTGCTTTCTGTTTTCTTGTAATATTTTCTCCTTGGCCTGGGAACTCTGGAATTTGGCTACAATATTCCTAGGAGGTTTTCTTTGGAGATCTCTTGCAGGAGGAGATCGGTGGATTCTTTCAATTTATATTTTGCCCTCTGGTTCTAAAATATCAGGACAGTTTTCCTTGATCATTTCTTGAAAGATGATGTCTGGGTTCTTTTTTTGATCATGGCTTTCAGATAGTCCAATAATTTTTAAATTCTCTCTCCTGGATCCATTTTCCATGTCAGTTGTTTTTACAATGAGATATTTCACATTGTTTTCTAATTTTTCATTCTTTTGGATTTGTTTTACAATATCTTGATTTCTCACAAAGTCACTAGCTTCCAATTGCTCTATTCTAATTTTTAAGGAAGTATTTTCTTCAGTAAGCTTTTGGTCTTCCTTTTCCATTTGGTCAATTTTACTTTTTAGGGCATTCTTCTCCTCATTGACTTTTTGGACCTCTTTTGCCATTTGGGTTAGGCTATTTTTTAAGGTGTTATTTTCTTCAGTAATTTTTGGGTCTCCTTTAGCAAACTGTTGACTTGTTTTTCATGATTTTCTTGCATCACTCTCAGTTTTTCCTCTACTTCTCTTACTTGCTTCTCAAAATCCCTTTTGAGCTCTTCCAAGGCCTGGGACTGATTCATATTTTTCTTGGAGGCTTTGGATGTAGAAGCTATGGCTTTTGTTGTCTTCTTCTGGTTGTATGTTTTGATCTTTGTCACCAAAGTAAGATAATATAGTCTGATTCTTTTTGCGCTGTTTACTCATGATCCCAACCAATTACTTGAGTTTTAAACCTTTGTTACAGTAAAATTCTGCTTCCAATGTGGAGAATGTACTGTCCCAAGCTTCGTGGGTTTGTACAGCTGTTTTCAGAGATGCTTCTAGGGATCTGAACATTTTCAGTTCTTCCAAGATGCTATGATAAGGGGTGAGGTGTTTTCTCTCCACTGTCATAACAAGCTCCACCACAACAGCATTCCTCCTCATCCCAGGACTGCCCCTCAGAACTGTGACCCAGATTCAAGCACTGGTAAAGCAAGAGATTCCTGCCTCAGTACTGGCAAAGAGAACCCTGCAACCCCCCACCCCATCAGCCACTCGATTCCCCCTCAGTCTGTGGGCCGGAAGTTCAGGAAACAGCAGTGGCCCTGGCCATGCTTGGGACTTGTGGCTGAGACCTAGCTCCTCTCTCACCACAGTTACAGACTTTTCCCACTGACCTTCTAAGTTGTCTTTGGCATTCATGGGTTGAGAAGTCTGGAAACCACCACAGCTGCCTGCAATTCAGTCCTCTGAGGCCTGCTCCAGGGTCGCTGCGGCCTGCGCATCCATGCCGAACTGTGTTCCTCTCCCCGCCCAGTGCAATATACCTTTCTGATCAACCATCCAGGGTGTCTTTGGCTGGAAATTTGTTTCACTCTGTCTTTTTGTGGGTTCTGCTGCTTTAGAATTTGTTTAGAGCCATTTTTATAGGTATTTGGAGGGGTTTGGGGAGAGAGCTCAGGCAAGTCACTGCTTTCCCTCTGACATCTTGGCTCTGCCCTCCTTTTTTTTTATTTTTTTTTTAATTTTTAGGCAATTGTGGTTAAGTGCCTTGCCCAGAATCACACAGCTAGTAAGTGTCAAGTGTTTGATCTGAGACTGGATTTGAACTCAGGTCCTCCTGACTTCAGGGCCGGTGCTCTATCCACTGCGCCACCTTGCTGCCCCCTTTCTATGTTTTTCTGAGAGCATCCTGCTCATCATTTCTTAAAGCACAGTAGTATTCCAGATAACATTCATATGCAACAATTCAGCCATTACCAAATTGATGGACATCCCCTCAATTTCTGATTGTTTGACATCACTAAAAGAGGTGCTATAAATATTTTTTTGTACACATAGGTCCTTTTCCTTTTTTTAATCTCTTTGGGATACAGATCTACCAATGGTATTGCTTAGTTAAAAGGTTTTATAGACCTTTGGGCATAGTTCCAATTGCTGTCCAGAATGGTTGAATCAGTATACAACTTCAGCAATAGTACATCAGTGTTTTAATTTTCCCACATCCCCTCTAACATTTGTAATTTTCTTTTTCTGTCACATTAGCCAATCTCACAAGTGTGAGGTAAGTAGCTCAGAGTTGTTTTAATTTGCATTTCTCTTGTCATTAGTTATTTAGAGCACTTTGTATATGACTATAGACAGCTCTGATTGCTTTGAAAACTGCCTGTTCATGTCCTTTGACCTTGTAATGCCTCTTATTTCTATAAATTTTACTCAGTTTTCTATATGCTTGAATAGTAAAGTTTTTGTCAGAGAAACTCACTGTAATTTGTTTCCATAGTAATGATTACCAACTATGTATTTCTTTCCGTTCTATTTCACCCTGTTTATCATATTCTCTCTCCTTTTACCTTGTGCATTCTCAAAAGTGTTTTGGTTCTGACTTTTACCTCTCCCAAACTACCCTCTTTTCTATCAGCCCCCCCCCACTTCTCTTATCCCTTTCCCTTTCTACTTCCCTGGATTGTAAGATCGATTTTGTCAAGATATAAGAAGACACCCTGTTTCCAGAGTTAAGGTCAAGCAAGCAAGCTGTGCCCTGAGCTGGGCATAACAGTAATCCTTTACTCTCACCCTCTGAATGATCTTATCCTCTGGCAAATGCTGTCATGGGATTTATGATTTTATATGATATATCGAATGATTTAGATTTGTTGGAGTTTCCCTATTTAGAGGAACCTGAATGTTGGAACTGTAGCCAACACACTGCAGCAGAAAGTGATGAATCACAGCTGCTGATACTCTGAATAATCCCTGTGCTTATAACTGTTAAGTGAACTGAACTAGGTGCTGCACTCCTGTTCCTGCCATGCTAACACTGGTTATATACCCTGCTGAATGATCATAAGGCTAAATGGCCCTTAAGACTTGAGACAATCACAAAGCTCAGTGATTCTAATAAATTAGAGACTGTTCTCACAGGACCCAAGAATGCCATTATCCCAAAAAATGTCAACCTTGGGAACTGTTTACTCAAGACCTAAGAATGACTGTGTTGGGTCCCACCTTTTTGTGGTTTTCATGCTTAAAAAGCCTACCCTGGCTGTAAGCCCTTCTTCTCAGAAGAACTTCCATTTGCAAAGGTTTTCCTCACTTTGAAATTAAAATTCCATTTAATTCCTGACTCTCCTGTCTCTAGCTTGCTTTGTTTGGCTCCAGCCACCCACAGGTTAGAGGCTGGTTCCAGTAGTAGACATTTAAATTTGTGTCAGAAGTGGGATGGATACAGAACTGGGTCATTGGACTCTCTGGTATAGATGGAAATGGACTAGGCCCCACCAGATTTTTTTTTCTCTGGAGTCTGACCCCTTCTAGTCTGGTGAGTCCTCTGCCCTTATTCCTGCTCCATCTCTGGGCTCACCCTTTTGGTTGAACTTGCCTTTCTTTGTGAGGAAAACTGCAGGGCTCCTCCCATGACCTGATGCATCCCAGATCACTCTGGTAAGATATTCTTTCTTAACTGCACATTTCTTGGTAATTGGCCTCTCTGTGTACCTCTGGTCCTTGCTGCATGCCTTTGTTAAGTTTGCAAACTGCATATGCCTCTGAACTGTGTGACTCAGTTGAACCTGTTCATTGTAATTGCTTTCTTTGTTAGAATTATGTTGTGAGGTAATAAGATAAATTATTTCTATATGGGATAATTGGAAGTGCAATTGATGTCATCTGAAGTTTTGTTTCATGTTTTAAATACCATGATTTTGTTTATGTTATTGTGTATTTCTAAATTCTCTTACATTGTGAAATTTGAGAGACATTATAACAGAAATGTTGTTAGACAAAACAACTTTTTATATTTGGATGTTCTTACACTTGAATTGGGCTTTTTAAAGGATGTCATAAAATAGGGATTTGAAAACTGTTCCATATTTAATGAGTTTTTTCATAAAGTAGATAATAATATATAATAGCAAATTTTCACTTGAAATTCTAGACTATTACGGAAGTGTATAGGGTGTTTTAAAGATGTAGCTTCAGTATATTAATGATGAGCAAACTATCAGGTATTTATTGTATGTTTGAAGCCCCAAATATGGATAGTTTTAATTTGTAAGTAAAGGATGAATGAAATGTTAACTGTTAGCGAAACATTAGGAAAGATATTCAAGCCCTAAGTTGTGGATAGTGAAATTTTGCTATTTAAGGTAAAAATTCCCAGTATTATAATGTACTATTGTTTTGAGCTTTGATTACAGAGACAGTTGTCTAAATTGTCATGAAGCTAATAGTAGAAAATGACACGTGTAGCAGTCTGGGAACTACTAAAGGTGGATGTCTGTGCCTGGGAAAAGTTTTGGGGATGTCCTAGGCCCTATTTTCCCATTGTGTTATTTCATTTCTAAAATGAAAAATTCCCTCCTGGTTAATCCTGAGGCTTGCTGTGTGGCTACATGATTAGCTGTCAGATATGACTCATGCCTGGAATCAAACAGAGATAGAGTTTTTTTTTTCCTTTTGTTATGGTAAATTCCATTGTTATAACTATGTCCCTCTTTTTTCCTTTTATAGCAAATTTCTATAACCAAGAAGTTTTGTAAATAAAGTGCTAAATCTATTAAAGTATAGATTGATACTGGAATATCTCTGAGTTACTATAATAGGATTTGAGTATGAACATCTTACAATTTTAACCTATATTTGTGGTCAAATTATAATACAAGGATTATATCCTCCTAAGGGGGAAATGATTAGACAAAGTAGTAAGACAAAGATGTAATATGAAAGTTTTCTAAATAAATGGAATAGTATATTTTGAAAAAACAACAGAATTAGACAATTTTCTCTAAGAACAATATACAGATATATACGATTGACTTCCAAATTTTATCTATCATAGAAACTCAGGATTTGTGCATGTTTTGGTAATAATTTCTCAAAATTGGATTTTATACATAAATTGTGTTGATAATTGTAAAGAAAGTGAAATTATTTTCCCATTTTTAAAGTATCAGTCTAATAATTTTAAAAGGCAGAAAAACAGGCCATAAATGAGCTTCCTAAATAAATAGCACCAGCACCAGACAGGTTCACAAGTGAATTCTATTGAACATTTAAAGATCAATGAATTTCAATATTAAATAAATTATTTGGAATACCATATTTCACTGCATAATTGGCCACCACATAATTACACCCTGTTTTTTCAGTCCAAAAATTGTTTTATAATTTTTCATTGCATAATTGTTGAATAGAATAATTCTGTTCATCATCTCACTTAAAAGGTAAACAGAGTAGCAATGTATTCATTAGTGGCATGTGGACACACATTTATCTCTCATGCATTATTAGCTTCAAGCTTTGAATTCTCAGTGAAGTGCAAGTGCTCAAGTATTCAATTTTAACATATATTCACGAGTATTCCATGCATCCTAATCTTGCACCAAAGACAATTTAGCAATAAATGATTTTTAAGTAATACTAGCACTATTTTAAAGCTTCACGTAATGGTCCCACCCCACTTTTTAGGGAAACAATTTGGCATAAAATCTTTGATGATTATTTGGTGAAATATGGTAATAAGCAAAGAAAGGATCCTACCAAACTCCTTTTATTAAACAAATGTAATACTGATACCTAAAACCAGGAAAAATAAAAACAGAGAAATGAAAATTATAGATCAATTTTGTTAATGAATATAGATGCAAAAATTCTAGATAAAATACTAGCTAAACTATTTCAACAATATATTACAAAGATTATACATTATGACCAAGTGGAATTTATATCAGGAATGTAGGGATGGTTTAACATAAGGCAAACTATTAACATAATTGGTTATATCAATAGTAATAAAAGTTATATGATCATATCAATAGATGCAGGAAAATCTTTTGGTAAAGTATGACACATTTTTATTTAAAAATTTTGAAATATATATACACATACATATATAAATTGGCTTTCCTTAAATTGGAAAAAAGCATGTTTATCTAAAGCCATCAGCAAGCGTTATTTGTAACGGGGATAAGTTAGCAGCCTTCCTAACAAGATCAGGTGTGAAACAAAGATGCCCACTGTCAGTAATATTATTCACTATTATATTGGAAATCCTAGCAATAGCATTAAAATAAGAAAAAGGAATAGAAGGAATCAAAATAGGGAATGGGGTAATAAAACTAGCCCTTTTTGCAGACAGTATAATGCATCAGAATTCCCACATATCACACACAAAACCCTGAAAGAAGAGATAGTAAAAAAGGCCCCATTTGAAATAACTCTAGGTAGTATAAAATACCTGGAAGTACATTTGCCAAAACAAACCCAGGAACTATATCGATTTAAATAATTGGAGAAATATAAATTATTCATGAGTAGGCAGGGTCAATATAATAAAAATGAAGAAAAAAGTCAATAGTAGCAAAGAACTAATAAAAAATGCAAAGGAAGGAGGTTTAGCAGTATCAGACCTTAAACTATATTATAAGGCAGTAATTGTCAAAGCTATCTGGTGTTGGGTAAGAAATAGAAAAGTAGTTCAAATTTTTTTTTAAAGATTCTTATATCAAGTACAGGATTTAGGTAAAGATAGAAATAGCAAATGGTATATGAACTGAAATTCTCTGAAGTTTTAAGATTGGAGAACCAAATTTACTAAATTATATTACTAGCATAATAATCTAAAAACCTCTAGATTTGGAACCAGAGAAGTAAAGCCCCTTTCAAAATTGTCCTGAGAATAAACCTACTGTCCAAGAAAAGAAATCTAGGGACCAGAAAACTACATGAGACATCTGGAACTCAAAAATGTGCTGGTTAAATGGACATTGAGAATGGGTTACTAGGATACAAGGAGAATTGATGTTAATTAATATTAGTGATAACTATTGTATTACTGTAATCTTTTGTTTTAAAATGTTTATGTTTAAGTTTTCTTGGTTACTTTGGTGACATGTAATTCTCCCTTCTCTGAACTAGTCCATAGTGAGCCCTCTAAGTAGTTTCATCTGTACCTGATTATGGGAATTGTGAGAAAACTTTATTGCATCATTTGAACCTAGCCCTGTGTAGCTGAGAAACTGGATCATCTCTATGTGTTGTTTAGAGATTGTTAACTAAGAACCTATGTCACGCTTACCAGAAACAGGTTCAAAGATTGATGGATTTTTTTAAGTGCCCTTACCAGGTTCTTCTGATTATTCCCACAGCTGCCAAAGTTGTGGCTGTGGACTCCTAGATCATCTGAAGAAAGTCCCTGCTTCTGAGTGGATGGCAGAACCCTCCAGGGAATTAAAGGTTAGTTTAGAATTGACCTAGAAGCAGCTGACATCCAGATGAGAAAGCTATCCCAAGATTCCAGGTGAGAACTGAGTATACTGTCCTATTTTTTCTCCTTTTCCCTTTTGTTATGTGCCCAACCCCTAAGGCCCTGATTCAAGGGTGTGTTGGCATGTTATCCCTCTACATTCTTGCCTCCCCCCATCTGCTTGCAAGCAAACAATGGCTAGAAATGATATCTGGGACACATTTACCCAATACTTCCTCTCAAGGAACTAAACCCCTGGACAACATCTTGTCCTGGCCTAAGTGGCCTCTCATGGCATACCTGTCTCTCCTTTATTGGCCATAAGGATAGGGGCTCTTTTAGACCCCATTCCTTTGGTCAAAAGGAGGAAATATTAAAATATAAGGAGATACTCTGTTTTTCAGAGCTAAGACCCAGCAAGCAAGCTGTGCCCTGAGCTTGGCATAACAGCAATTCTTTGCACTCACCCTCTGAGTGGTCTCACACCCTGGCAAATGCTATCATGGGATTTGTGATTTTATATGATATGTGTAATGATATAGATTTGTTGTAGTTTCTAGGAACCTGAGAGCTGCAGCCAATATACTGGCGCAGAAAGTGATGAATCACATCTCCTGATGCTCTGAACAATCCCTGTGCTTGCAACTGCTAAGTGAACTGAACCAGGTGTTTACATGCCTGTTCCTGTCAGATTGACTCTGGTTCTATACCCCCTGAAAGATCACAAGGGTCAATGGCACTTAAGACTTGAAAAAATCACAAGGCTCAATGATTCTAATAACTTAGAGACTGTTCTCATAGGACCCAAGAATTCCTGTATTGTCCCCCAAAAAATGCCAACCATGGGAACTGTTTACTCAAGACCTAAGAATGACTGTGTGGGGTCCCACCTTTTTGTGGTTTTCAAGCTTAAAAACCCTACCCCAGCACATAAACCATAAGCCTTCCTTCTCAAGAGGACTTCTACTTAAAAACATTTTCCTCACTTTGAAATTAAACTTCTGTTTGATTCCTGACTCTCTTGTCTCTATTCTGCTTTGTTTGGCTCCAGCCACCCACAGGTTAGAGACCAGTTCAAGGCCTGTTGACTATTTCTACACTGAATTCCCTCTTTGAGCCAATTCCCATGGGGGTAAGGTTCATTTGCTCCCCTCCCCCTTCCCTCATTTCCTCCTCCATTGTAAAACCTCTTTCATGTTTGTCTTATGTCAGATAATTTATCCAATTCTACCTCTACCTTTCCCCTTCTCCCAGTACATTCCTCTTTCTCATCTCTTAATTTTATTTTTTTAGATAACCATAACATCACCTTCAACTCACACCTCTGCTTTCTGTCTGTGTATACTTCTTCTAACTGCTCTAATAATAAGGAAGCTTTTAGGAGTTATAAATATCATTTTCCCATGTAGAAATACAAACAGTTTAACCTTATCAAGTCTCTTATGACTTATTTTTCCTGTTTACCTTTTTATGCTTCTTTTGCAACTTGTATTTGAAAATCAAATTTTCTATTCACCTCTGTTCTTTTCATTAGGAATGTCTGAAAGTCATCTCTTTCATTGAATGTCCATTTTTCTCCCTGAAGGATTATACCCAGTTTTGCTGGATAGGTGATTCTTTGTTGTATTCCTAGTTCTTTTGCTCTCTAGAATAACCTATTCTAAGCCCTCCAGTCCTTTAATGTAGAAGCTTCTAAATCTTATGTTATCCTGACTGTGGCTCCATGATACTTGTTTTTTCTTGGCTGCTTACAGTATTTTCTCCTTGATCTGGGAGGTCTGGAAATTTGCTGTAATATTACTGCGAATTTTCGTTTTGGGATCTTTTTCAGGAGGTGATTGGTAGATTCTTTCAATTCATATTTTGCCCTCTGGTTTTAGAGTATCAGGACAGTTTTCTTGATAATGTCTTGAAAGAAGATGGCTAAGCTCTTTTTTTTTGATTGTGACTTTCAGGTAGCACAATAATTGTTAAATTAGCTCTCATTGATCTATTTTCCAGATCAGTTGTTGTTTTTTGTGTGCGTGTATGTTTACAATAAGATATCACATTTTCTTCTACTTTTTTCATTCTTTTGATGTTGTTTAATTGTTTCTTGATGTCTCATAAAATCATTCACTTCCACTTGCTCAATTCTAACTTTTAAGGAATTATTTTCTTAAGGGAACTTTTGTGCCTCCTTTCCCATTTGACCAATTCTACTTTTTAAGGAATTCTTTCTTTTCATTGGATTTTTGTGCCTCTTTTACCATTTAGGCCATTCTGGTTTTTAAGGTGCTATTTTCTTCAGTATTTTTTGTGCCTCCTTTACTAAACTGTTGACTCTTTTCAATGATTTTCTAGTATTGTTCTTATTTCTCTTCCCAATTTTTCTTCTTTCTTACTTGATATTTAAAATTGTTTTTGAGCTCTTCTGTGGCCTGAGACCAATTACTATTTTTTTTTTGAGGTTGGATATAGGAATTTTGACTTTGTTCTCTTCTCCTGAGTATGTGTTTTGATCTTGTCATCATAGTGTCTTTTTTTGGTCAGAATTTTTTTTCTGTTGTTTGCTCATTTTCCAGCCTATTTCGTGACTTTTAACTCTATGCTAAAGTGGGGCTCTGCTTCCCAAGAGGAGGGTGCACTGTCCTAAGCTTCAAGTATTTTTTTTTCATGCAGCTGTTTTCAGAGGTAATTCTGGGGACCTGTAAGTTTTGATTCTTCCAAAGTGGTATAATGTAGAGAGAGGTGTGTTTACCATACTCCTGTATTGTACACATTTTTGTGAGCAACCACAAGCACTCTTTTCAACCTTGGAATGGTGACCAGGTTCCCTGCTCCCCTGTGGCCACAAGCTGTGCTGTGCTAGTGCTCCTCCTCACACTAGGACGAAGACCCAGGACTGTGACCCAGATCCAAGTAGAGTCAATGCAACAGAGTCCTGCCCTGGTACCAGCAAAGGGACCCCTATATTTCTCCTTGTGACCTGTTTTCTGATCCCCTTACAGTCTGTGGGCTGAGAGGTCTAGGAACTGCCTCTGCTGCCATTGATTTAGTTGCCTGGAGGCCTGCTCCTGGTTTGCTGGGACCTAATCTGTGCTAGTGTGGCCTGTGCTGTACTGCACTCCTCTCTTACTCTGGTGCAATAAACTTTTCTTGCTAACCTCCTAAGTAGTCTTGGGCTGGAAAATTTTTTCACTCCCTCTTTTTATGGGTTCTGCCACTCCAGAATATGTTTAGAGTCATTATTTAAAGGTATTAGAGGGATTTGGGGGAGATCTCAGGTGAGTCCCTGCCTTTACTCCACCATCGTGGCTCCACTTCCTCCCAGGGATCCGTTTCTATTTGAGTTTGATACAACTGAATAAATATCATATATAATAAAATATATAATGTATATATGCACATATAAATGTTTTCTTTCAGTTAATTTCAGTCATGTACAACTCTTCATAAACCCATTTAAGGTTTTCTTGGCAGATACTGGAGTGATTTGCCATTTTCTTTTCCAGTTCATTTTTACAGATGAGGAAACTAAGGCAAACAGGGTTAAGTGACTTGGGCATGGTCACATAACTAGTAAGTGTCTGAGGCCAAATTGAAACTCAGATCTTCATGACTTCAGGTATGGTGCCCTAATCACTGTAAGACCTAGTTGCCCTACACACACACACACACACACACACACACACACACACACATACACACATATGTATGTCTATGTATATGTATATGTATGTGTCTCTATGTGTATGTATATGTATGTATGGGTGTATGTGTGTATGTCTATATGTACATGGGTATACTTGTATACATATGTGTATATGTTTATTATACATATGCATGTGTATGTTTATATATACATGTATATATGTGTGTGCAGAAAGAGGTGTCTTTTCTATTTTACTTAAGTAATTTCATAAGAGACTGAATATTCCCTTGCTCTTTCTTTAAATATTGAAATGTTTGTGGGTTTTGGTGATTGTTAAGTTTATAATATAAACAATGGATGTCTCAAGGAAGAGCTAATGAAATATGCATCCTTTCTTAGTGGTAGAAAGGTGGAGAATGATGAGGTCAGAATATTGGAAACATTATCAGACATCTCTGTACGTGATGTATTTCTTTTTTTTTTTTAGTTTATTTATTCTTTTTTTTAATATGAGGCATTTGGGGTTAAGTGACTTGCCCAGAGTCACACAGATAGTGTTATGTGTCTGAGGCTGGATTTGAACTTAGGTCCTTCTGACTCCAAGGCCGGAGCTCTATCCATTGCACCACCTAGCTGCCCCACGTGATGTCTTTCTTAGTCTCCTAGTCTTTTCAAAAGAAAAGGAGTATGTGGGAAGGGGAGAGAAGACAGACAAAGAACTTCTGGGAGGCCCATTTGGGAGGCCTGGCTGCAACAATGTCATTGGCAGACAATCTACCTGATAAAGAAGGTAAAAAACAAAATAATGTAATAACATTGGTTCCTTAACTGTGGGGAGAAAGTAGAAAACTCTAGTATAGGCCTTATCTCTCCAGTTCCTTTTGAAAGGGTATACAGTGTATTATAGTCCTCTGCACTTTTCAGGGCAATGGAGTCTCTTAGGGTTTGGGTACAATGAATATATATGAGACCGATTTTCTCTAGTTAGGGCTAACTGTTGGTATTTGTAGTTGAGAAATAACAAGGTTCATAGTTGGCTGGTTAGACTTCTTATCAGGACTCTCCATTTGGTAATCAGAGGAGCTTTAAAGAGAGCACTCACCATGCCCCCCTGTCCTCAAATTGCTTATCACATTTCTCTTCTGTAAACTTTATCATTCTCTTTACTAAATATATGATAATTAGCACATCGAAATTACAGATAGAGCATAGAGAAGATTTAATAGGCCAATCTGACAAGTTAAATAGTTTAGCCTCCTTATCTGGTAACACTTAATATTCCCCCTTTTCCAAGGAGAATTTAGTGTAATTGGCAGCAGTGTAATCAGGATAGCAGATCTGTCAGCTTCCAGCCTCAAACTACATGTATTTACTGAATTAGCCCAGGTGTTTAAAGCAAAATGCAGATGAGGCTGAGGTTGCAGCTCACTAGCACAGTGGAAACTTGTGACCCACAGTTTGACCTTGTGTCCAAGCCTGGCCTGGCATCTTGGGGGGGGGGGGAAACCTTTCCATTGCTAGTCTCTCAGCATCCTTTGCTTTTCCTTTAAAAGGTTCCATAGAAAAAAAATTTCATTTTAACAAATGAACAAAAAGATGTTTTTGTTTTTGTTTTTTTTTTATGGTGCCCTTTGATTTTCTAAGAAGGCTATCTAGGCAAGCACAATATGCCTTCCCCTAACTGTGCCCTTTTTTGTGTCACCAAGGCACCTGGCTTCTCTTCCGTAGTATCTAAGTTCAGAAGTTGATCTATATTTGTATAACATTTGTAATAATAGCATATCTTTACAAAAAAATTTAAAGATTTAAAAGCACTTTGCATGTCCTATCTCATCTGATCCTCCCAACAATCCTATGAGGTGGCTACTCTTATTATTCATATTTTCCCACAAAGAAAACTGAAGCTGAAGAAGGTAAAATGACTTGCTTAGAGCCACACACCTGAGAAAGTATCTGAGGAAGAATTCAAATTTAGGGCTTCCTGGCTCCAAATCTACTATTCTATCCACTATAACATTTAGCTGCCTGGTATTATGAATAGCTTCATCTAGGAGGGGGTAAATGAGTTGGAGTCTGAAGGGAGCTAGGGATTCTAAAAGGTTGAAGTGAGAAAGGAGAGCAAAGACACAGAAACAGGAGGTGGATTGTCATGTACAGACAACAGAAACAGATTGAAGCCATATTGTGCAGAAAGAATTAACAACTGGGGTGAGGTAAGGAAGAATGAGGAGTTGAGGATGACTCTAAAGTTGTGAATCTGAATGACTGGAAAGATCAAAAATAGGGATGGTAGAAAGAGGTGGATTGAGGACAAGGGAGGGATAGATAATGAGTTTTTATTTTAACATGTTGAGTTGGAAATACCTGCAACATATCCAGTCAGAAATACCCAATAGGCAGTTGTTAATGCAAGACTGGAGCTCAAAGCAGACAAAAGGGCTGGGATTCTGGACTCATCTATCAATCAATAAATCAATGAGAATAGAGCTGACCCTTGCTCCCATAGAATCTGGTGAGGTTACCATGAGAGTGAGTATGGAGTGAGGGAAAGGGGGCCCAAAGCAGAACCTTGAGGTAGATTCAAAGAATGGAAGCAGTCCATAGATGATGATTTAGCAAAGAAGAGTAAAAAGCATCCAGAAAGGCAGGATCAGAATGAAGAGAGTTAGGTCAGCAAAACCCAGAGAAGAGACAATATACTGAAAGAAAAAGTGGTCAACAATGCTGAATGCTACAGTCATGCAGGACTAGAATTGAGAAAAAAAAACCTTTGGGTTTGCCAATCAATCAGTCAGTAAATATTCATTAAAGCTTACTTACTATATTATTGACCTTACACTAGATGCTAGGAATGCAAATGTAAAGAGTGAAATAATCTCCAACCATTTTGGAGAGCAATTTGGAACTATGCCCAAAGGTCTCTAAAATGTGCATACCCTTTGACTAGCACTTCTAGGGCTGTATCCCAAAGAGATCATACAAATGGGAAAAAGACCCACACGTACAAAAATATTTATATCAGCTCTTTTTGTGATAGCAAAGAATTGGAAACTGAGGGGATGCCCATCAATTGGGGAATGGCTGAACAAGTTGTGGTATATGAATGTAATGGAATGCTATTGTGCTATAAGAAATGATGAGCAGGCAGACTTCAGAAAAACCTGGAAAGACTTGTATGGACTGATGCAGAGTGAAGTGAACAGAACCAAGAGAATGTTGTACATAGTAACAGCCACATTGTGTGATGACTAATGGTGATAGACTTAGCCCTTCTCAGCAATGCAAGGATTTAAGACATCTCCAAAGGTCTCGTGATGGAAGATGCTATCCACATCCAAAAAAAGAAATATGGAGTTTGAATACAGATGGAAGCATACTATTTGCTATTTTTTTCTTCTGCTTTGTTTTGTTTCCTCTTTCTTATGGTTCCTTCTATTGGTTCTAATTCTTTCTTACAACATGACTAATGTGAAAATATGTTTAATAGGAATGTATATATATAACCTAAATCAGATTGTGCACCGTTTTGGGAGGGAGGAGGGGAAGGAGGAGGAGAAAATGTAAAACTCAAAAGCTTATGGAAGTGATTGTTGATAAATCAAAATAAATTAATAAAAAAGAAAAAAATAAAGAGGAATGCCAATGCAAAAAAAAAAGAAAGAAATAATCCCTGCACTCAAAAAGCTTATACTCTAAGAAATCATTGATAAGATTAAAGAAGACAATTTTATTCGAGTAATTTGTTCACAAGTCAAATTGCAAAGATTTTAGAAGAGAGTAGGGGGGTGAAAATGATAACATTCGATACATCATTTCCACTTAAATAATTGAATTAATTTAGATACTTTTTCAAAGTTCAGACCCAACTTGGAAAGGTGACATAATTTCTTTTACCCAGATGATTGGTTGTGAAAGGTAGGAAAGGTATAAGATTGAAAACAAATACTATAATTGCCACTTAATCCTAGAGCATCCTATTTGGTCTTCTATAACAAAATATTTAATATTAAAATAAGATTTCCCCCATTTATATTTCCACCCAAGCCTATTAAACATCTGGAGAATAACTAGTAATCCATTTTGACTGGTATGTAGACCTTGTAAGAGAATATTTTTAAAAAGCTTGGAAAGTAAAGGTGAGCCAGATAGAGAAAGGGATTAATTATCAGACCAAGAAGTTTGTATTTTATCTTACATATAACAAGAAACCCTGAAGGTAACTGAACAGGGAAGTGATGTGGTAAGACCTATATATTAGGAAACTTGCTTTGGCAGTTCTGTGAAGAATGTATTGGAGAGGGGAGAAACAAAAAATAAAAAGAGATGAAAATAATTAAAATAGTCCAGGCAAAGGGGAACAAGGACCTGGGCTTCAATGGAGGCAGTGTGAAAAGGGGATGGATTGTAGAGATGTTGTAGAGGCAGAATTAGCTGAATGTGGCAAGAGATTGGATATGAAGAAGGAAGAGTCAAAAGACAATTTAAAGATTTGAGTCACAGTGAGTAGGAGGAAATTGGTCCCTCCAAGATATATAGAAAAGAGAAGGCCATAAGTAGGGTTGTTTTGTTTTGTTTTTTAAGGTGAAGATATATCTAGCTTGTGTCTAAGTTTAAATACCAGTGCATAGTTCAGCTGATAATGTCTGTCAGGACTGACATTCTGGTGAGACTCTAACGTTGAAAATACAGATTTGGCAATCATTTGTATTTTAGTAATACTTGATAACTGAAGGAGAGAAGAAGAATTAAGAGGACAGTGACTAGAATGGTGAAGGTTCTGTAAGTGCAAAACATATAAGTTGAAGAAATGTGGGATCTTTATATGAGGGGGAAAATACTTAGTGGAAGGACAGGGGAAAAAACCCACAACTATGACCCTATCTCTTTCCTCCCTTTCACTGCTAAACTCTAAGAAAGTATATACATCTGCTATATCCATTTATTTATCATCTGTTCACTCCTCAATCACTGCAATCTGGCTTTCATCACCAATAATCTATAGAAATTGTTTTTTTAATTAAATGTATTTATTTATTTTCAGTTTTCAACATTTACTTTCATAAGATTTTGAGTTCTAAATTTCCCCCTCCTTCTCCTCCTCCCTCCCCAAGATGGCATGCAATCTGATATAGGCTATACATGCACAATCATATTAAACACATTTCCACATTAGTCATGTTGTGAAATAAGAATCAGAACAAAAGGGAAAAAATGAGAAAGAAAAAAAAGAGAGAGAAAATAATAATTTTCAATCTGCATTCAAACTCCATAGCTCTTTCTCTGGATGTGGATAGGATTTTCCATCATGAGATTTTTGGAATTGTCCTAGATCATTGCATTGCTGAGAAAAACTTAGTCTATCAATGTTGTTATCAAACAATGTAGCTGTTAACTCTGTACAATGTTCTCCTGGTTCTGAACAAATCCCCTCAATTTCAATTCTTTGCAACCACAAAAAGAGCTGTTATAAATATTTTTGTACATGTGGGTCCTTTAGAAATTGCTCTTAAAGGTTATCACAATTACTATATCTGATGACCTTTTCTTTTTTTAATTTTAAATTATTTACTTAGTATTTTATTTTCTGCAACATGTAAAAACAATTTGTAACCTTTGTTTTTAAAATAATCAAATCCAAATTCTCTTCCTCCCTCCTCAACCTCCTCATTGAGAAGGCAAGTAATTCAGTATAGGTTATATATGTGTAGTCATGCAAAACATTTCCATGTTAGCCATGTTTAAAACAAAAAATAGACCTCTGCCCCCCCTCCAAAAAAAAACAAAAACAAGGAAAATAAAGTTTAAAAAGTATGCTTTAATCTGTATTCAGACTCCATCAGATCTTTCTCTGGTGATGGATAACATTTTTTGACATAAATCCTTCAGAGTTGTCTTGGATCATTGTATTGCTGAGAATAGGTAAGTCATTTACAATTGATCATCTTACAATATTGCTGTTACTATGTACAATATTCTCCTGGTTCTACTCATTTCATTGTGCATCAGTTCATGTAATACTTTCCAGGTGTTTTCTGAGAACATCCTGCTCATCATTTCTTATAGCACAATAGTGTTCCATCACAATCATATACCACAACTTGTTTAACCATTACCCAATTGATGGGCATCCCCTCAATTTCCAATTCTTTGCCACCAGAAAAAAAAGCTGCTATTCATAATTTTGTACATATAGATCCTTTTCCTTTTTTAATCCCGTTTGGGATACAGATATAGTAGTGATATTGCTTAGTCAAAAGGCATAAATGGTTTTATAGCCCCTTGGGCATAGATCCAAATTGATTTTCATGGGACTTACAGGAGCCACGATGGCAGGGTAAGCAGTAAATCACTGTAACTATCCCATATTCACCTACAAATGACCATAAAATAGCGCCCCAAAACACATCCTGAATGGCAGAACCAGCAAAAAGATAAGGTAAAACAGTCTTTTAGCCCAAGAAACCTGGAAGATCAGCAAGAAAGGTCCATCTCACTCAAGTAAAGGGGAGCACATTCCAGTAAGGTGTCCCAGCAAACCAGCAGTAAGCCCCCACCTCAGCAAACCAGTGGAAGATTCTGAGTCCCAGTGTGGTGGAGCAGGCAAACACCAACACCAGGATCTCCCACATGCCAGGGGAACTGGCACATGATAGCCACATGACCCAGTGTAGCCCCTGGCAAAGAGGCATCTTCCAGTAGCGAGACCTCCACATGCTTGAGAACAGCCCAGGGCAAACAGGCATCTTCCAGCATGTAGGCCAAATGTCCACGTGCTGCAGTGTAGCCCCAGGGAAACACAAAAACATCCCAATCAAGTCTCAGCACATGTCAGACACCACCACTAGGACCCTAGTTCAGCATCAGGTAAGCTGCCAGACCCCTACAGCTCCAGCAGTGCCAGCCACCTTCTACTTACCCCCTCAGCACAGCACCAGACACAAGGGTTCCCTAGGGCCCTCAGGGCAACATCATTGCAGCACCAGATAAACACCCAGAGCCTGGAGCCATTGGCACAAGAAAACTGAGACAGTGCCTCTTCCACACCAGGTGCAGAGCTCAAATTTTAAAGAAAGGAAAAAGGTTTAAAAAAAAGATGAGTAAAAAACAACAAAAAGTAATCTGACCAGAGAAAGTTATTACGGTACAAGGAAGATCAAGACACAAACTCAGAAGAGGACAACAATGTCAAAACACCTATGGGCAAAACCCTAAAGAAAAAATAGGAAGTGGCCTCAAGCCCAGAAAGAATTTATGGAAAAGCTCAAAAAAGAATGTAAAAATCATATAAGAGAAGTAGAAGAAAAAATAAGAAAAGAAATGAAAGTGATGCAAGAGAATTATGAAAAAAAGAGTCAACAGCTTGGAAAATGTTTAAAAAGTAGAATTGGCCAAATAGAAAAGGAGATACAAAAATCTGCTGAAGAAAGCAACTCCTTAAAGAGTACAATTGGCCAAATGGAAAAGAAACTACAAAAGCTAATTGAGGAAAATAACATCTTGAAAGTTAGAATTGGGTAAGTGGAAGCTAATGACTATGAAACATTAATAATCAATCAAACAAATTCAAAAAAATGAAAAAAAATGGAAAATGTGAAATACCTCATGGGAAAAAACTACTGACTTGGAAAATAGATCCAGGAGAGACAATACCAGAATCATTGGACTACCTGAAAGCCATAGTCAAAAAGAGGACCTGGACAACATTTTTCAATAAATTATCAAGGGGAACTGCTCTGATGTCCTGGAAATAGAGGGCAAAATAGGCATTGAAAGTATCTACCAATCACCTCAGGAAAGAGATGTCAAAATAAAAACTCCAAGGAACATTATAGACAAATTTTCAAGGAAAAGATACTACAAGTGGCCAGAAAGAAACAATTCAAATATTGGGGAGTCACAATCAGGATTACACAGGACTTGGCAGCTGCAACATTAAAGGATTGGAGGTCATGGTACATGATATTCTGGAAAGCAAAGGAGCTAGAACTACAATTGAGAATCCCTTACCCAACAAAATTAAGCACAATACATCAAGGGGGAAAATGGTCATTCAATGAAATAGAAGGCTTTCAAGCTCTCCTAAGGAGAAGACTGGAACTAAACCAAAAATCTGACCTCCAATGTCAAGATCCAAGAGAAGCATAAATGGGTAAAAAGGAAAAAGAAAACATAAGGGATACAATAGAGCTAAACTATTTACATTCTTACACAGAAAGATGATACTTGTTAAAAATCATATCACCAAATATTACAGTTACAAGCAACACACATAGACAGAGGGTAAGGGTACATAAGGTGAATTTGAGGAAATGACATTAAAAATAAAGGATGAGGAAGAGGAATGCAATGGGTGCAGATGGAAGGGAAAGGTAGAATGGGGTAAACTATTTCACATGAAGGGTCATGAAAGACCTATTACAGTGGAGGGGAAGATGGGAGGGTGGGTAACAAGCATCACTTGAACCTTTCTCTTATCAGTATTAGCTGAGAGAGGGAACAATATACATAATCAGTTGAATATAGAAATCTATATTACCCTACAAGGAAGTAGGAGGGGAGGAAATCAAATAAATGGAGGGAGGGATGGGGACTGATAGAAAAGAGGGCAGATCAAGGGAAGTGGTAGACAGAAGCAAAACACTGATGAGGAGGGAAAGGATGAAAGGAGAGAGAGGATAGACAGGAAAGAGAATAGGTTGAAGGGAAACACACAGATAGTAATTATAAATGTAATATGAATGAGATGAACTCTCCCATAACATGCAAGTGGATAGCAGAATGGATCAAAAACTAGAATTCTACAATATTTCATTTACAAGACACTTAAAGCAGAGAGACACGCACACAGTAAAGGTAAGGGGCTAGAGCAAAATCTATTATGCTTCAGCTGAAGTAAACAAAAACAGGAGTAGCAATCTCAATCTTAGACAAAGTAAAAGCAAAAATTGACCTAATTAAAAGAGATAAGGAAGGAAACTACATCTTGGTAAAGGTACTCTAGACAATGGAGCAATATCAATACTATACATATATACATTAAGTGGTATAGCATCCAAATTATTGAAGAAGTTAAGTGAGTTAAAGGAAGAAATATACAATAAAACTATATTAGTAGAGGACCTCAACTGTCCTTTCTCAGAACTTGATAAATCCAACCAAAATATAAACAAGAAAGAAACTGAATTTCCCTCCATCCTATTTCCCCCCACACATTTATTCTTTTCTCTCTCCTTTCATCCTGTCATTCCTCAAAAGGGTTTTACTTCTGGCTAGTGCCTCCCCCTATCCACCTTCCCTTCTATCAGCACCTTCCTTCCCTAGTCCCCTTCCTTCTACTCTCCTGTAGAAGACAGATGTCTATACTCAATTAAGTGGGTATATTATTCCCTCTTTGAGCCAATTCTGATTACAGTAAGGTTTAAGCATTACCCACCACCTCCCTCATCTTCTCCACTGTAATAACTCTTTCTTGCCTCTTTTATGTGGGATAATTTATCCAATTCTAACTCTCCTTTTCTCTTTCTCCCAGTGCATTCTTTTTTCTTACCCTTTAATTTTATTTTTATAAATCATCCCATCATATTCAATTCACACAGGTGCCCTCTGTCTATATATATTTTATGACTTACAAGTATAATCTTCCCATGTAAGAATGCAAACATTTTAACCTTATTAAGTTCCTTATGATTTCCGTTTCCTTGTTTACCTTTTTATGCTTCTTTTGCCACTTGTATTTGAAAGTCAAATTTCTGATTCACCTCGGGTCTTTTCATCAGGAATACTTAAAAGTCTTCTATTTCATTTAATATCCATTTATTCTGCTAAGGATTACGCTCCATTTTGCTGGGTAAGTGATTATTAATTGTAATCCTAACTTGTTTGCCCTCCAGAAAATTATATTCCAAGCCCTCCAATCCTTTAATGTGGAAGCTGCTAAATCTTGTGTTATCCTGACTGTGGCTCCACAATACTTGAACTGTTTTTTTTTTTTTTGGCTTCTTGCAATATTTTCTCCTCGAACTGGGAGCTCTGAGAATTTGGCTGTAATATTGCTGGGATATTGGGGATCATTTTGGGGATCTCTTTCAGGAGGTGATAGGTGGATTCTTTCAATTTCTATTTTACCATGTGTTTTAGAATATCAGGACAGTTTTCCTCAATAATATCTTGAAAGATGATATCTAGGCTCTTTTTATTTTATCATGGCTTTCAGGTAGTCCAATAATTATTAAATTATCTCTGCTAAATCTATTTTCCAGGTAAGTTGTTTTTCCAATGAGATATTTCACATGGGCTTCTATTTTTTTTTTCATTCTTTTGGGTTTGTTTTGTTTCTTGATGTCTTATAAAGTTATTAGTTTCCACTTGCCCAATTCTAACTTTTAAGGAATTAATTTCTTCAGTGAGCTTTCATGCATCCTTTTCCATTTGACCAATTCTTTTTAAGGAGTTTTTTTTCTTCAATGAATTTCCGTGCCTCTTTTTATCCATTTGTCCAATTCTACTTTTTAAGGAGTTCTTCTCTTCAGTGAATTTTTACATATCTTTTTCCATTTGGCTAATTCTGCTTTTCAAGACATTCTTCTCCTTATTGAATTTTTGGACCTCTTTTACCATTTGGCCTAGTCCATTTTTTAAGGTGTAATTTTCTTCATTATTGTTTGGTGCCTCCTTTACCAAGCTGCTGACTCTTTTTTCATGATTTTCTTGCATCTCTCCCATTCTCTTACCAATTTTTCTCTACCTCTCTTACTTGATTTTTAAGATCCTTTTTGAGTTGTTCCATGGCTTGAGGTCAATTCACTTTTTTCTTGGAGGCTTTGGATGTAGTGATTTTCACTCTATTATCTTCTTTGAAGTGTGTGTTTTGATCTTTCTTGTCACCTTAATAACTTTATGTAGTCAGAATTTTTCTGTTGTTTACTCATTTTCCCAGCCTATTTCTTGAATTTTAACTCTTTGATAAAGTGGGGCTATGCTTCCAGGGTGGAGGGTGCACTGTCCTAAGCTTCAGGGGTTTTGTGCAGCTGTTCTCAGAAATAATTCTAGGGACCTGTAAATTTTTGATTCTTTCAAGGTAGTATGATTAAAGGAGACATGTGTTTACTACTTGAGCTTGTGATCATCAGAATGTCCCTTGGCTCAGTTTAGAAATACCTGTAAAAAGGGAGAGTTAGACCAGGTGATCTCTCAGGTGGTTCTAGAGCTATAAGCTCTAGAAAGAGCTATAAGCTCTTTATCTACACTTGTTTCTTTGGTACTCACACTTATTACCAAGAGTACACTAATCATTTCTATATACATGGCTCCAAAATCTAAGCATTCAGCCTTAATTTGTTCTTTGAACTCCAATCTCTCATATCCAATTTTGATCTGGACATTAGCATCCAAATTTCCTGTTGATGCTTCAATCTTGATATATCTAAAAATGAACTCCTATCTTCCCCTATAATGTTGTTCTTTCTCCCAAGCTAGATACACATTATCTCCTGGCTCAATACATTCTATACAAGCCATTCTCCATTTCTGGAATATATTGCTTTTTCACCACCCTTAAGAATCCCTCCCTTTTTGTAATCTAATACAATCTAAAAGTAATTTACAGAGCATTTACTATGTATAGGACACTATACCAGGCACTGAGTGGGTAGGCAAAACACAAAATAGTCTCTATTTTCAAGAAGTTTCTATCCTACTAGAGTAGGGGAACCTGTGGCTTCAAGGCCACATGTGACCCTCTAGGTCCTCAAGTGTGGCCTTTTGACTGATTTCAGGGGAATGGGAGGGAATGACTGACTGTTGGACATCATATGTCAATAAACTCAACATTTCCAAAATTGAATTCAATACCTTTTTCCTAAAGCCTATTCCTCATCTTGACTTCTCTATTTCTGTTGATGATACCACTATTCTCCCAGTCACTTAGGTATAAAACCTGGGAATTGTCTTGTCACTATCCCTCTATTTTACCTCTGGAATCATTAATACCTGGAATCCCTTTTTTGCCCTCATGTTCAATTAATTGCCAACTCCAGTTGATTGTAACTCCATAAAATCACTCAAATCTTTCCCCACTAGTTTAGGCCCTTGTCATTTCTCAAGTCAAATATTATGATATCTTCCTAATTTGGCTTCCACCCTTATCTTCCTTCATTCTAAATCAATCCTTCAGACTTTTGTAAAAGGTCAATGCACAAATCTGACCATATCATTCTTGTAATCAAAACTTTCACTGATTGGCCTTTTCTTAATAAAGTACCAACTCCTTTACCTGGCATTGAAGGACTTCCACAGTCCAATTCAACAAACACAAAGGACTATGTGTAAGACACTTCAAAATCTTGTGCAAAGCTTCTTTTCTGGTTATATCATAGCATCACCCCCCACTACCTACATTATTTTCAGGTAAACTAGATTACTCATTATTCCCTGATTTTATTCTTCCCTCTTTAATCTTTGTGATTTAAATGATGCTATTCTCCAAGCCTGGAGTGGTCTGCTATTAATAACTTTCTCTTTCTTCAAGGCATCATCTGTTACCACTGATCCCTATTACTTCCAGGATCTTATATAGAATTATCTATTTGATATTTAAAGCTTTTTGCAACCTAACTACTTTGTACTTTTCTCATTTGCTTAACTTTATTCACCTCTATTCATTCTATGAGCCAGTTGCAATGCCCTATTTGCTGTTCCTCACAGTCCAAAAGTTACCTTTTGAAATGTTTCCCAATATCCTCATTATTAATGCCTTTCTCTCTGAGATTATTTTTTTCCATTTTCTGTATATATAACTACTATGTGTCTAGTCATTTACATGTTGTCATCCCCTTTAAAATTTAAGCTCTCTGAGAGAAGGACCATATTTTTGCCTTTCTTTGTATCTCTAGAACTTAGTACAGTGTCTGGCACATTGAAAGTTTTTAATAAATACTTGACCAAACCTTTCTTGATCACCCTAGCTGTGCATTCTCTCTCCTCAAATTTCTTATAACTCTTTGTCTGAGCCTTTTGTTTGGACTTAATTTATTCCAATTTGTATTATAATTATCTTTTTTGGCACATTTCTTTCTTAGATTACAAGGGCTTTGAGGATAGGACCCATGCCACATTTCATCTTTATGTTCTTATTACTTAGCATAGTGACCTTCAGGAGAAGAGGTGATCTGAGGCTAGGATCCATAGATTTCTAGGAGAACTTTTTTTCTGAAAGTAGACACACTTAGAATGACCAAGGAGTGCCCAGAATCAGTATGATGAATAATTAAAGTCTGCAATTCTGTTTTTTCTATCCTGAATAAGATTATAAAATTCTACACATAGATGATCTGTATATATTCATGTCCTTAATATTTTTCACATAATTGAAATAATTCTCTTTTGCTATTTTTTGAGTAAAAAGCAAAGATCTTATGTCATTTTCACAGGCAAGAGAATAATTCATAGCCTACAATCAAATGATCTTCAAACTTTCCCAAGAACAAAGAACCTGATGTGTGATGGATAGAAAATCATGCTGCATGAGATAACTTTGTTGGGAGGAGAAATATAATCTACTCTCATCTAATCTCCCACCTGCCCAGAGAGCCCTACATGCAGTAGGAGATACCATGTGTTTATTGTGGATTATGATGATGATTCAATTCCTTTAACACTTATTAAATGCCTGCAGCAACAACAAACATTTTAAATGCTTGCTGCATGCACAGCATGATGTTAGGTGTTGGACAAGATACGAAGTTTAAATAAGACATAGTCATTGCTCTTAAAAACATATGGTACTATATTCTAATGGTAGCCATAAGAAGTCAACACAGATAGCTATAATGCATCCTATATGATAAAAGGAGCAAAAACATACAAATAAATTCTGTGTGGTATCTGAAAGATAAAAGTCATCACCAAAAAGGAGATTAGGGAGGGCTTATTAGAGGTGGTAGTATTAGAATTAGCTTCTTAAAAAAAGGGTATGAGCACATCAGATAACTAAATAGAAGGACAGGAGCCAAGATGGTGGCAAACAGGCAGCAACCCAACTGAATTCTTACAACATTCTCCTCCAAACATCTTTAAAATAACTCCTTATCAATTTTATCAACTTATTCTCTCTCTCTCTCTCTCTCTCTCTCTCTCTCTCTCTCTCTCTCTCT
>NW_020948840.1:3595384-3708423 GCF_900497805.2 Vombatus ursinus | reverse complement strand
TCTCTCTCTCTCTCTCTCTCTCTCTCTCTCTCTCTCTCTCTCTCTCTTTCTCTCTCTCTTTCTCTCATATAGATAGATAAATAGACAGATATAGCTATAGATAGAAGTATACATGTGTATGTGTGTGTGTGTAGAAACAATGTGAAAACAGCTACAAATAAAGCCTCAAAAATGCTTTTAAATGCAAAACTAAGAATTCCTGAAAGAGGTATTTGTTTGTTTGTTTTAAGATATGAGTAATAGAGGGATAATTGAAAAAAGAAATGAAAGTCATGTAAGAAATTTTGAGAAGAGAATTAACAGCTTGGCAGAAGAAACACAAAATTATTGAAAAAATTAACACCTTAAAATAACATAATTGGCCAAAAGATAAAAGAGGAAGAAAATTAACTGAAGAAAAAACATCTTAAAAAGTAGAATTGGCCAAATGGAAAAAGAGGTACAAAAGATTTATGAAGAAAATAATTTCTTAAAAATTAAAATTGGGCAAGTGGAAGCTCATGATTCCATGACACTCCAAGAAACAATAAAACAAAGTAAAAAAAAAAAAGACTGGAAAAAATAGAAGAAAATGTGAAATGTCTAATTGGGAAAACAACTGACCTGAAAAATATACCAAGGAAAGATAATTTAAGAATTAATAAACTACCTGAAAGCCATCATAAAAAAGAGCCTAGATATCACATTTCAAAAAATTATGCAGGAAAACTGCCCACATGTCTTAGATGTAGAGGGCAGAATTGAAATTTGAAGAATCTATTGATCACTTCCTGGAAGAGATTTAAAAATGAAAACTCCCAGGAATATTATAGACAAATTGCAGAGCTCTCAGGTCAAAAAGAAAATATTGTGAGCAGAAACAACCAGAAAGGAATAATTAAAATATCATAGAGCTGTAGTCAGAACCACACAAAATTTAGCTGTTTCCATATTAAAGGAGCAGAGGACTTGAAATTTGATATTCCCAGGGGCAAAGGAGTTAGGGTTACAACCAAGAATAACCTACCCAGCAAAACTAATTCTTCAGGGGAAGAATGTGTTTAAGGAATAGAGGATATTCAGGCATTGCTGATGAAGAGATAAGAGCTAAATAAAATCTATTTTTATTTTTTGATTAATTAATGTATTTATTTTTAGTTTTTAACATTCACTTCCATGATTCTGAGTTCTAAATTTTCACCCCTTCCCTCCCCTCCCCCCTTCTTGAGATAATATGTAATCTGATATAGGCTCTACACATACATTCATATTAAACACATTTTCACATTAATCATGTTGTAAAGAAGAGTTAGAATCATTGGGGAAAACTACGAGAAAAAAGATACAAAACAAAAGACAGAAAGAGAGAGAGACAGTGAGAGACAGAGAGAGCAAATAGTACATTTCAATCTGCATTCAGACTCCGTAGTTCTTTTTCTACATGTAGATAGCATTTTCCATCATGAGTCTTTTGGAGTTGTCTTAGATCTGGACAGAAAATTTGACATCCAAACACAAGATTCAAGAGAGATATAAAAAGGTAAACATAAAAGAGTAGTCATGAGGGACTCAATAAAGTTAAACTGTTTACATTTCCAAATGAGGAAATAATGCATATAACTCCTAATAATTTTATCATTATTAGAGCAGTTAGACAGAATCTACTAATACAGAGGGAATGACTATGAGGTGATGATGTTGAGACAATCTTAGAAAAAAAAAGAAAGGATAAAAAAGAGGGATATGCTGAGGAAAGCAGGAAGGGATCTGTAGAATAGGAAAAATTTCTCACACAAAAGAGGCATGCAAGAAAAAGCTGCTATAGTGGAAGCAGAAATGGGGGAGAGTGGTGGCAGTCAATTCTTGAACTTTACTCTCATCAGAAGTGTTTCAAATAGAGAGAGAAATTGTGTGTGTGTGTGTGTGTGTGTGTATTCAACTAGGTATAGAAATCTATTTTACCTAATAGGGAAATGGGAGGGAAAAGGAATAAGAAAGGGGGATGGCTTCAGAAAAAATTTTGAGAAAAACTTTATGAACTGAAAGTGAAGTGAGAAGTGAGAACCAGGAGTTCATTGTACACAGTAACAGCAATGTTGTAATAATGATCAACTGTGAAAGACTTGGTTCCTCTTATCAATACAATGATCCAAGACAATTCCAAAGGAAAAAAATGCTATCCAACTCTGGAGAGAGAATTGATGAATTCTGATTTCAAACTGAAGTGTAATTTTCTAACTTTATTGTTGTTGGGTTTTTTTTTTGCTTTTTTTTGCAATATGGCTAATATAGAAATATGTTTTGCATGGTTTCACATGTATAATTGATATTATTTTGCTTGTCTTCACTGTGGGGTTGGGAGGGAGGGAGTGAATTTGGGACTCAAAATTTAAAAAGAATGCTAAAAATGAATAAATCATAATTTGGGGGAAAAAATAAAACCCTTCATAATTTGAAAAAAATAATCAGAAGGACAGCATCCAGCTGCATGAAACAATTTAAGACAAGATCCACAGAATCACCTAATTTTAGAGTTGGAAGGTATCTCAGCAACCATCTGCTCCAACTCATACCCCCTAAATGTATCTCTACCAGAGCAAGTATCGATTCAATCTTTACTCTTATCACTAGGTGGCATATAACACTCCCGAGGCATCCCATTTCACCTTTGGATAACTCTAACTACTCAAAAGTTTGTCCTGGTATCAAGGCTACATTTACATCTCTGAAATTCCCCCCCAATGTTTCTGTTCTATCCTTTGAGGTCAAAGAGGATGAGTCAAATAATTCCTCTTACATATGATAGCCCTTCAATTATTTGACAACAACCATCATTTATATCTTCAATCCCAACCCAGTAATCTTTTACCTCTGCTAAACATCCCTAGTTCCTTTAGCCAGTGGTAAAAGGGTGAGGGTCATTCACCATCCTCCTGACTACCCTCCCTACTTAGACACTCTTCAACTAATAATATATATATATGTATATATATATATATATATATATATATATATATATATAAAATTATATGCACATGTGCATATGGATATATTCCATATCTATTCTACATAGATATATTCCATATATTTCATGTATATTCCTTGCAAATGTGTATGTATGTGTGTATACACATTCCAATCCAAAGGGTTTTTTTTAATTTATACAAACCTATTTTCTTACCTTCCCACTCCCTTCTCTATTCCATTGGTAAAAGAATAATAAAACATTCTATAAATGAAATATTCTTAGCTAAGAAAAATAAATTCCCTCATTGACTATATTCAAAAAAAATGTATCTCATTCTGCACCCTGAATCTATCCATCTTCTGACAAAGATAATTATCACAATGAATCTTATAGCTTTCAAAGTTGTTTGTCTTTACAGAGTTTCTTTTATATATTCCTTTCCTGGTTCTGCTCATTTCTTTCTTCATCAATTAATAACATTTTTCAAAATTGTTCTTTTTTAATATTGATGTTAAAATATGTATTATTCCTCTGGCTCTGCTCTCTTTACTTTCCATCAGTTCATAGAATTTTTCTAAGTCTTTTTGGAATCATCTATTCCTCACATGGTCCTGTGAATTTGGGGCTGAAGGTTCTAGTCGCTAAAAGGAAGAGATGGACTCATGACCAATAAATAGGGACCAGTTGTTGAAGTACAAGCTACAGAAACAAAGACTTCAAATAGTTAAGGCAGGCGATGCTAAAGAGAGTCAGAGACATACCTATGTTTTCAAAGAGTCATTTTTTTTAATTCAGGGAAAAATGAGTTGAATCCTTTGGCTAGAAGCTTAGAAAGAATAAGGTATAACAAGTTTAAGGGACTCTCAAACATAAAACTCTAACAAAACAATAAAAAATAATTGCAATGAGGAAGAAAGGAGAAAATATCTAAATAAACCATAAAATGGATGTACAGTGGATGCATATCTCCTCAATGAATTTACATCATAATATAGAAACAGGCATACTACCAAGGCAATGACGAAATAGTGGCCCAGGTCTATAAGAATGGTATGAGGAAAACAAAAGCTCAGAATAAGTTCAGGCTTATAAAAAAATACTAAGGACAATAAACATGATTTTTAATGGTATGAAGTAGAGGGACAAAAGGAAGGGGACATCTACCAGCTTCTTGAGAGAAATAGGACATTATATCCTTTCTAAATCATGATTATTGTTTTTAAACTGGAAAACGTGAACACAGGTACTTAGGAGAGGATTGAGGCCTTGAATCAGTCAGATCATTTTGACTGAGTTTCCAATGAGTTTAAGTGGCCTAGTTCAGATGAATCACAGGATCTCTCATTAAAAATAAAAATTAGATGTAATACACTGCTAGGAAACATATTTTGAGAGAGGGAACAGAACCTTGAAAACAGGCAAATGTTTTCCTGATTTTTGTGGAGAAGCAAAAAGAAGCAGATCCTGACTTCTCAGATTGAATCATGGCAAAATTCCAGAATGGATTATTAAATAGATGATTTGCAAGTGATTAGAAAAGAAAGTACTGATCAGTAAAAACCAGCACAGGTTCACAAAGAACAAGTCATGCAAAACTGATCTCATTTCCTTTGTTGCTATCATAACCAGAATGATTGATGAAGGGAATGCCCTCTACATAGTTTATCTTGATTTGAGCAAGGCATTGGTAGTCTCTTAAAATATGCTTGCAAACAGGATAGAAAAATAATGGCTGGAATGGCTGGTATTATAGGTGGTGTATTTCTAACTGATTTAGCAGTTGTATCCAGAGTATTGAGGGTAATTGCGAGAAAGATTTTTTTTTAATAACGCTATGCTATTAGGCTACTACTTTGTCCTATCCTAGTCAGCATTTTTATTAACCACGTGGATGTAGACAAGAAATATAAATGAAACAAAGTTAGAATGGCAGGCAGCTTAATAGTCAAATGGGGGTGTGAAAAAACTTAGGGGACTGTGGGGGTGGTGGTTAGTAGATTATGGATTCTTCATGAAAAAGCTGTTAGCAACTGAAAGAGTTCAAGCGAATTGGATGTATCATAGTCTCTTAGTCTATGGCTATTGATTATATAATCTGAAGTACTAGGCTCAGTTCCTAGCCTCATTTTAAAAATGAGCATTGAGTATATGAACAGGTAGATGTCACAGTGGATAGAGTGCTGGGCTGGACCTGGAGTCAGGAAGACTCATCTTTGTGAGTTTAAATCTGGCCTCCGACACTTAGCTGTGTCTGGGCAAGTCACTTAATCCTGTTTGCCTTAGTTCTTCATCTGTAAAGTGAGCTAGAGAAGTAATAGCAAACCATGCTAGGGTCTTTGACAAGAAAACCTCAAATTGGTTCATGAAGAATTAGGTACTTTTGACTACATGAATTATTGTTTAGAGAAGAGGCATGAGGATACCAGGAAGACTTCAAACAATGTCATGTGAGAAAAGGGTTGAAAGAATTAGATGTATTTTGGAGAATAAGACTTGGGGAAGAGAAGACTATGATAGGCTTTGTTCGAATATTTGAAGAGCTATCATGTTTGGGAGCCTATAGTATTATTTTGATGAAATGTAATGCAGTAGAATTATCTTTAATTTGGGGAAAATAGGCTAGGATTCAAATCCCACTTATGTCTCCCACTACCTATGGAACCTTCAACAAGTCACTTAGGCCTCAGTTTTCTCATCTGTAAAATGATCCAGTGAAGTTAAGGGTCCATAACCAGGATCACTGGTGGAAAGTTAGAGGGAGCAGATTTTGCTTCTATACAGGGAACTTTGCAACAACTAGAGTTATCCCAAAATGGAGTGGGCTGCCTTTTGATGGAATGAAATTCCAGGCCCTGGAAGTATTCAAGCAGAGATTGAATGACCATCTGTCAGGGGCATTATAGAAGCGATTATAAGGTTTTTCCTAAGAAATGAAGGCATAGTCCTGTCCCAGCTGCTATGCTTTGGCATTCTAGCTCCTCATTAAATACATGCTGCTTTTCTATGTGGTTGAGAGAGAAGTGAGATTTCATCTCAGCCTGTGTCTGTGGTAAGGAGGTGTATGTTTGTTACCTGGCGTTTCCTATTATATTTTTATTATCCATGCCATTGCACCTTTCCATGAGCAGAAAGTACACTGTTTGTAATTTACATTATCTGCTTTTATGTCTACCTCACTACTCCTCTTAGGCTTTTGGGGATTTTTATTATGTGGAAACTTCAGATGGAATAAAATCGCCCAGTCCCCCATGCAGTGTCCCCCCAGACTTGACAGCAGTGCAGTAATCTCTTTCTACCGAAGTATCAGGTTTAATCATCCTGAGATCAAATATCAAACCTGACAGAGAAGCCCTTTAAACTTAGGAGAAACCTTAAGGATTTGGGAACTATAAAAAATGGATTCAATATAACATTTTAAATTAGCAGGTTGGTAAGAGATAAGGAGATAAAACCAGGCAAGGGAAAAGGCAGTAACAGACCTTTTTAGCCTTGAAATGTAAATTCACTGAAACCAATTTCCTCTACCACCCATGGAACTTGTGGGGTTATGAAAATGTGGTCCCAAATGAGCTGGGACGATATTTGACCAATCACATTGACTATAGATTTCTTCCCTGGGGGGATTCATGATATGGTGATATGGGTAGCCATGATTAAGTTGTCCCTAAGAGTACTGCTACTTCTAGAATTCATATATATATATATATATATATATATATATATATATATATATATATGTATGTATGTATGTATGTATGTATGTATGTATGTATATTATATATATAATATATATATGCAGAAGTACTTGTATAAACATATACTTATATAAACACCAGAAGTATCAGTACTTCTGGGATTCATACATATGTGTGTGTATGTATATGTATGTATGTGTATATATATGTATGTATATATGTGTGTGTGTATGTGTGTGCGTGCGTGTGTATATATATATGTATGTATGTATATACATATATATATATACATATATATATATATATAAAATTTCAGGTTGTCACTTTCTGTGCAACTCCTAGACTTGTCCAGAATCACATAGCTAGTATGTGTCAGCTGTACAATTTGAACCCAGATCTTCCTGAATTTGAATCTGGCTTTATTCACTATGCCACAATACTCCTGTACATGCTGAAGTAGAAGAAGTAAGCACTGAAGTCAGAGGACCTAGGTTCAAATCCTGCATAATATATTTACTACTTGTGAGATCTTGGACAAATTACTTACCTCCCTGGAAGGATTTGGACTGGGTGACCAATGAAGTTGCTTCCAAGTCTAGGTCAATGATCCTGTGATTGTCTAAGAAACCTTCCCTGATCCTGGCAGATATGAGAGCTCGTTTTTTGTAAATTTATTATAAGTTATAAATTATTCATGAATCATCATTGACTGTGCTTTGTTGTACAGAATATTCACATCAATGAGATCATAGATCCAGTGGTAATATGGAGTATAAATTACAAACTCAAATAGATCTGTGATCTCATTGACATAGGAGTTTCCCCCAGTGATAGAGGTCACAGCATACCCATGCCAGCTCATCCTGTGCTACACACAATCATGCCCTGCAGAAAGTTCACTCAACATGCTGGAGATATTCAATACTTTCTCACTGCAAATCTCACTGCTATCTTAGTCCAGTGGACTAAGATAGCTCTGGAGAAGAAAGTGAGGCTAGTGATCTTACACTGCTCTTCCTCACTTAAGTCCAATTCACTTGCAAGTCATGGCATCCATCATCTTCTTGATATCACTGTCCTCTTCAAGAATGAAGAACAAAGAGCAACAATGACTACAAGTTGAAGGAACCAGTGGAGCATTCTAGATGCACTTCTGCATACATCTGTTTGGTATTCTTTTTTGTTCTTCTCACATGAATCAGACCATCTTTTCTTTTGGTCATACAACTCCCTGATGACGCTTATTATTGTTGACTTCCCACCATATGCCTTTCTATTGCCCTCTGTCTGATGCTCATCTTTAATTCTTCAAAGGAAGTGGCATCACAAGTCTTTCTATTATAGAGTAAGACCAGTAAAATGTTTGTATTGAACAGGTGGGCCCTTGACATTGGGAACAACTTGGGGTCAGTAAAAGTACTTTCCAAATTCCAGAAAAAAATTCAGTCCCTTCTCTTCCTTCTTTTTCAATCCATACCCAACTCATTGTCCATTTATACTGTCTCTTCTAAATATCTACACTATTGAACAGGATCTAAAGAGTTAGACATTTCTTCATCCACTTGATATTTCCCATGTGAATGGACAGGCCAAACTCCTTTGAGTGATCAAAAATCTCTTCCTAGATTCTCTGCAGTCTCTTGGAGTTAATATAATCAACACAATGCCATTTACAAATGGAGACAACTGGAGGACCTCACCATCCAAGGAAAATCCTCTTCAGCCTGGACTCTTTACTAGATCCCCACCATCATAGTGGTGAATATATTTGTGATGCATATAAATCCTTGATTTTTGCTTTATCTGGTATTTATTATTAGAGGGATACTAAACAGGGGTTGTTGGCTTCTAAAATATTCCAAGGAATCCTGAATGATCATTGTAACAAAGGAATTGCCAATGAGAGTCTACTTCTCTTGAACATCCAAGGTAGTCTCTTCCTGATGGAATCCCCCATTTGGACTTCAGAACATGTACTGGTATTCTATGCCTCTTTCCTGTCCATTTATTGTGTGGCAAAAAGGTTCTTTTGGTTTATTGGTGGCTTGGCTAGAATTGGGGTGAAGGGTATTAAAAATATATTAACTGGTCAAGGAAGCCTTTCTCTCCTCTTCTGATAAGCCTCTGCTTGGAGAGAGAAGCCTCAGGTCTTTATCTCCCCATTCTGATATCTTCCTACCTTTGCATTAGCCAAAATTTTTCATCACTAAATGGACATCCTAGTGGTGTTGTGCCTCTCCATGATTACTAGACTAGTGCTCAGAAAATAGACTCTATTCCATTTGTTCCTAGAGCACTACTCAAAGCCTTTCCTATATGGTATAACTAGCCAGAGCTTAAGTTCCACTGCTATAATCAAGAGACTTGGGCCAACTCCACACCATGAAACAAGATTAAATATTAATTACTGTAGTATAAATTATTGATTCTTAATTAAGATATATTTCCATTCTCATCAATATTTTACTCAGCAGACCTCTTGAGTGAATCCTTCACTAATCTAAGCTTCTTAAGGGTAGAAACTATCTTTCATTTTGTCTTTATGACCCTAGCATCTAGCATAGTAAATTGCAAATAGCAGGTACTTGATGATGTTGCTGCATTGGATTAGGTTGGATTAGATTGCTTCTTTCTTTAATTCTTTCATTTATTTCCAATTTTTCAACTTCTTCCTCTAAGCTTTTGTCTGTTCTTCACTCTAACCAGAAGAAAACTGAGTTTCTTCTCTGAGCTGACTCAGAGTTAAGGTTGTTGGCATATTGTGGTAGTAGTCACCATTATAGCAGTTGTTCTTAAGTATTTGTCTTCTCACTAGAGAGAGTTAAAATTCTTCAAGTGTATTATGAATAATTATAGTGAAGATGGTAACCAGTTGGTCTCCATTTCTACTGACAAAAGAATAGGAGGAAAAGAGGATAAAATTATAGGACAAGAGACTTTGGGCTCCTTCACTTAAAGTAATCTAAGAAAATCTGACCAAGTCCTATAAGTTTAAAATTAGAGTATCTTGAAACTGGAAGGGATCCTAGAGGTTACCTAAGCCAGCCCTGATATCAGAATTCCTTCTGCAATTTCCTTGATGAGTGGTCATCCAGCCTCTTCTCAAACACTTCCAGTTATGGGGAGTATGCCATCTCATGAGGCACCCTTTATTTCAATTTTGGACAGTATTATTAGATCGGAAACTGTGTTGGGAAGTAAATATAGGGCTGACCTTGGAGCCCGAAGATCTGAGTACAAGTACTTGACTTTGACACGGCAGGCTGTATGACTCTCAGGAAGTCATTTAACTTGGCATTCTTGTCAACTTAATAAGACTATTACTAGGATACTTTCTAAGAATAAGGTAAAATTAGTGGCCAAGCAAAAGCCTTGATATCTTTTTTTTTTTTTTTTTTGGCCAGACTACTCTATTGTTTCATCATAAAGGAAGCTGAGACAAAGCAAATCTCTGACCACCATTCCACTATCACAAAAATCATCCCCCATTGGATATCAGGGTGTAATATCCACCACCACCCCAGCAGTGATATCAGCAGTGCCAGGCAACAATAGCTTGCCCATCCATAAAAAGGACATCTGCAAGCGCCCCGCCCCAGACTCATTGTTGACCCGTAGTAAGTGCTGGGTGAAAGGAACAGTAGTATTGGAGGATTTCATCTCTCTGAATCTGTGTCCCCATGGGTGCCTTACTTTTTGAACTGTAACACAAAATGAGTCAGTCACCAAGAATTGATTTAGTTCTTAATATGCACCAGGCATGCTAGCGATACAAAGAAAGGCAGCAGGGACCACTCAGTTTAGTTCAGTCACTGAAAGAAAAAAAAACAATAAACAAACTAGTAAGCACCTGTGACAAAAGAAAGCAGGGCAAGAAGAGAGTCACTGACTCAGGCTAGAGCTGCTGGACTCCTCCCTCTCTCTTTCTATATAGAAATCCTGTTTCTAGTCAGTAAAGTGTTTCATGATAGAGCCTTAGGAAACAGTTTTGTAAGCACCCAGCCTTTAAAACTAAAAATAAGCCAAATCCCAGTCTTCTCCATTCCTCACTGTCCCTACATGCCAAGTTTTGATTATCTGAGTCAGGGTTTTAATTGGGATATTCCAGTCTCTAACTTTGGCCTTCTATGTATATACCAAGTTATCTTGTGATGATACCTAAGCAGAATCTTGAAGAAAGAGGATTTCATCAGGGACAGGTGAGGAAGAACTAAGCAGAGGGGACAGTCAGTCTGAATGCATAGAAGGGGGAAAGTATAGGACAAAATTGAGAAACAGCTGGCTCTCTAATTGGACTGAAATGTAGAGAACCAGAAGAGGAGTAGTGTGAGATATTATTGTGCTAACTGGAGATGAGGGAAGGGCAGGGGAGAAGTGAAGATCTGCCATCTCATCGGTGTAGGAAATTACTGGTATGGAAACTCATCCAACTGAAAAGTTAAATGACTTGTCCATGGTCACTAAATTAGTATGTATCAGAGACAAATCTTATATCTAGGTATTCCTGATTCCTAGGTTTCCCTTTAAATCCATTCCAACATGTGTTACCTCTTATCATGTTGAATATATATGACAAATGTTAAGGGCAGGCATATGAAAAAGTAAATGAAAGTAGGAGGAAGGGAAGGTAATATGATCGAGATGGAGCCCACAGGAGCTTTGATCTGATAGCATTTTAATGTCCAAGGGAAAATGGTCCTAGAAAATAAATAATCTGTTATTTCATTTGATTTGAGAGAAAGAGAATCTAATCACTGTTTCAAAGAGTTGTAAAAAATCTTCCCCAGAAGAGCCTTGGAGCCTATTTTGCTGTCTTCTTAGGACTCACCTTGATAGCCTATGATAACTGATAGAAATAAAAATATCAAACGACTGGAAAGACTAAATATTTAATTTACTTGTATAGTATGTGAGTTCCTTGTTGGCTACTCCCAGGTCCACGCTTCTTGAGGGAAATTGTCTGATCTTGATCCCACTGTTTACTAGCCCCCATTGAATTTTCCATGACCAAACCAACATAAATCAAGTGCCATCATAGCAAATTCAAAGATTTTATTGAAAACAGAATACTATGTCAGTAACAAGGAGGTAAATCAAGAAGAATTCTCTGAATGTCTATTTTCTAAACTACCACTTCTCAAGCCTCCAGAAATGGGAGGGTACAATTTACTCATATCCATTCCTTATAATACTTTTCAGCAGGGCATTTTAGGGTAAGGAATAGGAAAAGGCATATTAAAGCCTGAACCAATGGATAAATCTGTGAGTACAATGCCTGAAATTCACTGCTTCTCATTATAGAAACACTGAAGCATTGCAGTGGCTATGTTGCTTCCTCTCAGGACCTGGAAGGGGAAAATGCCTCCTGTACTGATGCAACTGGTAGTGTTGATTGGCAATAGCATGAACTAGATGTAGTTTCTTTTCTATGTCTTCACCCTTCTTAGATATTTATGACTTATGTCTAAGTGGTTCCCTGTCCTTCCCTTCCCTTTTTTTCCCTGTCCCTTCCCTTCTCTTCTCTTCCCCTCTCCTCCTCTTTTTTCCACTTCCTTCTTTTCTTTTTTTCTTCTTTTAGTATATGTGTATTTTAAATTGAGATTTACTGAGAAGCTTTAGCAAATACAGAAATATAAACATTTCCCCAGAATCTGGTGACATACTGTTCCCTATACCAACTCTGTCCCTGGGAATACTAGGCTCATTCTTAATATAATTTTGAAATAGATTTCCTCCCAATAAATTCAGCTTCAGACTCAATCTAGTTTCTACATAGTATTATTCACAACAAATTAAAGTGAAAATTCTACATAGTTGCTGAATAAATACTCATTTAAGCTATTGCTGGGATATGTCACAGAGGTCATTTCTCCAGGCCTTGATGCTGTACTGGCTGGTCAAAAAACTTAGCATGGTCTACACTCCCAGCCCTCCTGGTGGCTTGATTTTCATATATTTAGAAGCTCATAAGGTCACAGCCACTTATAATATCTTCCACCTAAAAACAGAAAGAAGGGGAGGGGGTGAAGTCAAGATGGTGGAGTGAAAGCTTGAGCTCTCACCCAAACCCTTCCAAATACCTGTAAAAAATGGCTCTAAACAAATTATAAATCATCAGAACCCACAAAAAGACAGAGTGAAACAAATTTCCAGCCTAAGTCAGCCTGGATGGTTTATCAGAAAGGTATATTGCACCTGGCAGGGAGAAAAGAGCAGTTTGGCATGGGCGCGCTGGCAAAACAGGCCTCAGCAAACCTGGAGCAGACCACAGAGGACTGAATCAAAGGCAGCTATGGTGGATTTCAGACTTCTGAACCCACGAATGCTAAAGACAACTTGGAAGGTCAGTGGGAAAGGTCTGTGACTGCGGTGAGAGAGAGAAGTGCAGTCCCAGCCCCAGTCACTGAAGCATGACCCCAGGGCAGTGACTGTCTCCAGAGCTTCTGGCCCACAGACTGAGGAGGAACTGGGTGTCTGATCAGAGGGGGATTACAGAGATCTCTTTGCCAGTACTAAGGCAGGAATCTCTTGCTTTGCCCTTGCTTGGATCTGAGTCACAGTTCTGGGTGGCGTTCCTAGGATGAGGAGGAGTGTTGGGATGGTGGAGCTTGTGGTGGTGGGGGAGAGGAAATACTCCTCACAGTTCCAAGACAGAAAAGAGTGCTTGTGGTCACTCATAAACCAGAGCACAGGCCAGGAAAGGAGTAAACACCTCGCCCATGATTATAGCACCTTGGAAGAACTGAAAATTTATAGGTCCCTAGAAGTATCTCTGAAAACAGCTGCACAAAACCCCCAAAGCTTGGGACAGTACATTCTCCACACTGGAAGTAGACACCTACCTTAACAAAGAGTTTATAACTCCAGTAATTGGCTGGGATCATGAGCAAGCAGCACAAAAAGAGTCAGACCATAGAATCTTACTTTGGTGACAAAGAAGATCAAAACATATAATCAGAAGAAGACAACAAAGTCAAAGCTCCTACATCCAAAATCTCCAAAAAAAAAAAAAAATAGGAATTGGTCCCAGGCTGTGGAAGAGCTCAAAAAGGATTTTGAGAAACAAGTAAGAGAAGTAGAGGAAAAACTGAGAGTAATGCAAGAAAATCATGAAAAACAAGCCAACAGCTTACTAAAAGAAACCCAAAAAATATTGAAGAAAATAACATCTTAAAAAATAGCCTAATCCAAATGGCAATAGAGGTCCAAAAAGTCAATGAGAAGAAGAATGCCTTAAAAAACAAAATTGACCAAATGGAAAAGGATGTCCAAAAGCTTACTAAAGAAAATACTTCCTTAAAAATTAGAATGGAGCAATTGGAAGCTAGTGACTTTGTGAGAAATCAAGACATTGTAAAACAAATCCAAAAGAATGAAAAATATAGAAAACAATGTGGAATATCTCTTTGGAAAAACAACTGACCTGGAAAATAGATCCAGGAGAGAGAATTTAAAAATTATTGGACTATCTGAAAGCCATGATCAAAAAAAGAACCTAGACATCATCTTTCAAGAAATCATTAAGGAACACTGCCCTGATATTTTAGAACCAGAGGGCAAAATAGAAATTGAAAGAATCTACTAATCACCTCCTGAAAGAGGTCCCCAAAGAAAAACTCCTAGGAATATTGTAGTCACATTCCAGAGTTCCCAGGTCAAGGAGAAAATATTGCAAGCAGCCAGAAAGAAACAATTTAAATATTGTGGAAACACAATCAGGATAACACAAGATTTAGCAGCTTCTACATTAAGGAACAGCAGGGCTTGGAATATAATATTCCAGAGGGCAAAGGAGATAGGATTACAACCAAGAATCACCTACCCAGCAAAACTGAGCATAATCCTTCAGGGGAAAAAATGGATACTCAGTGAAATAGAGGACTTTCAAGCATTTTTGATGAAAAGACCAGAGCTGAATAGAAAATTTGTCTTTCAGATACACAACTCAAGAGAAACAGGAAGAGGTAAACAGGAAAGAGAAATCATAAGAGACTTATCAAGGTTGAACTGTTTACATTCTGCATGGAAAGATGATATTTGTAACTCGCAAGTCCTTTGTCAGTATTAGAGTAGTTGGAGGGAAAAAATTATATGTAGATAGATAGATAGATAGATAGATAGATAGATAGATAGATAGATAGAGGGCACAGGGTGAGATGAGGACAAATGGGTGGTATCTGAAGAATAAAATTAAGGGCTGAGAGAAGATTATACAGAGAGGAGAAAGGGAGAGGTAGAATGGGAGTAAATTATTTCATATCAAACAGACAAGAAAAGGCTTTTACTGTGGAGGGGAAATGGGGGAAGATGAGAGGGAATGAGTGAATCTTATTCTTATTGGATTTGGCTTAAGGAGAGAATAACCTACACACTCCACTGGGTGTGGAAATCTTTCTTACCATATAGAAAATGGGGGGGGGGAAGGGGACAAGAGAGCAGGAGGATGATAGAGGGGAGGGCAGATTGGGAGAAGGGTAATCAGAAGCAAACACTTCTAAGAAGGGACAGGGTTAAAAGAGAGAATAGAACAAATGGGGAGGGAGGGATAGGATGAAGGGGAATATACTTGGTTTTTCACAACATGACTACTATGGAAGTGTTTTGCATGACTACACATGTATATATTGTATGTATTGAATGTATGTATTGAAAAAACATTGCTTTCACATGCAACTGGGAAATAAAAAATACAGGAAATGGGGTACAGAAATCTACCCTGCCCTATAGGAAAATAGAAGGGGAAGGGGATAAGAGAAGGGGGGGGGGAATAGAAGGGAGGGCAGATTAAGAGAAGAGGTATTCAGAATGCATGCCATCTTGGGGGTGGGGGAAGGGGTGAGATAGGGAGAAAATTTAGAACTCAAAATCTTGTGGAGGTGAATGTTGAAAACTAAAAATAAATTTTAAAAAACCCAGAAAGAATAGATATAGCAGAGATAGAAGCTATACCAAGGCCATGGGCTCTAGTCTTTATGCTGGCTCCTGGTGAAAAGGCCTAAGGCTCCTCCTAACCAAAGCCCACAGCAACTCTTACTTCTTCTCCAAAGCCCGTAAGTATAGAAAGATTGTTACATTAGGAGCCACTGTCTTTTTTTTTCTAATCAGACTATGCTTCTATTGGTCAAACTGGATGTGCTCCAAACACAGTAAGAGATACAATGAGAATCTGCATTAAGGAGATATCTTCATCTTCGTAGCTGATGCATGGGCTTCTGGGGCATGTTCCTCCAAAGAAGAACACTAAGTGGGCATACCTTCCCCTGTCCCACCTTAAACTCAATTAGTATAGAAAGGAAATTTAGGAGAACAGTCTAGAAAGCCCATCACTTTATACTAATATGTTTTATACTATAATACTAACTGCAGATTCAAAATCTGCAGTTTCCAAAATAAAGTGAAATTTCAAATCACCCTCCCTGTAACGTAACAATTCTTCAGGTCTTATAGGGGAACTAACTTTCTTCAGGTCTTATAGGGGAACTAACTTTATCAGAGTGGCAAATATTTAGTAATAGGAAAGGGGAAGGAATGGTCACAATTCAATTAGGATAAAGGCCTAAAACATAAGATGACATGGCAGAAGTACCTGCCCAAAGTGCATCATGCTGTCCCCTTTCCCACCAATGCACCAAAGCCTGAAAAGGGTCACATACATTGAGGGCATGTATTTGAATTATTTCCTTTCATCTTTGGAAAATGTCATTAGTGTATATTTTACAAACCTTGCTATGATCCCTCTAGATTTTTCCTCTCTCAATTTTATGTCTTTCCATATCTTTTTGGGACCAGCACAGAAACACAAGGGACTTGTAAGCAATCAGTTTTCAGCCAATTCAGTAACAATATTCAGTTCGGAAAAGCTAAGTCCAATTGTCCCTTCTGACCTTGGGAGGATGAAGGAGCCATTTCCTACAAATGTAAGGTGTTGCATCAGGTGTCAGTAAATAGATAAGGGATCATGCTTTTGTGCTGTAGAAACTACTATAGAATTATTCTGCAGGGTTTGAGCTCAAACTTGGTAGTCATTGCAATAAACATTTAAGCATTTAGTATATACAAGGCACTGTATTTGTCATTGGGGATACAATGAAAAAAAATGGAATAGTCCCATGAGGAACTTCATTCTACAGGAAAAAAAAATATTATATATACTCAGGTAAATGTAATCTGAGATAGGAAGGACATAAGAAGCAGGGAGGAATCAAAATGCTCTTAGAAAATTTGAGGATGGAAAGAGAGCTGATAGCTGGGAGCATGAAGGAAGGCTTCATTGATGGGGTAGTCCCTCAACTGGAACTTGAAGCAATATAAGGATTCTCAAGGGTTGAGATGAGAAGGGGATATATTCTATGAATGAAAGACGGTTTGTACAAATGTGTGGAAATGAAAGATGGTATATAATATTTGGGCAATAGCTAACAATCTGGTTTGTCTGGAATGTAGAATGGATAAGGGGAGTTGTCTAAGAAAAATGGATTAATGGGTAGCTACCTGATTATAGAGGGCTTTAACTAACAGATAAGATGTTTTTGTTTGCCCCTAGAGGTAATAAATGATCACTATAGATGTTTTATCAGGCACTGACATGGTATTTCTTGGGAACATTATTTTGTCACCTATGTGGAGAATGGATTAAAAAAGATTTTAGCAAGGGAAACTAATTAGGGAGCTATTATAAAAATACAGATGAGAAGTGATAAAGTGCTGAATAAGGATGATGGCTATGAGAGTAAAGAGCAGGGAATAAATGTAAAAGGTGCCTAGATTTAATCATTAGGAATTGAAAATTGATTGAATATTGAACGTGAGGGAAAAAGGTAAAAAAAAAATATCTCTCAGGTTATGAACCTGTTCTGTTTTCCTAATATAGAAGCTCTCTTTAAAATATTGCAGGATCATATTTCACTAGTTTTAGGGATCTTACTAGAGCAGTTTACCCCCCTGAATCTAAAGCAGCTAGGGCTGAGAATGAGGCAACACTTGGACCAATTCTCCTAGTCATATACCATCTACCATTGTACTTACATACTAGAGGCAGCTAGGTGATGCAGTCAATAAAGCACTGGGCCTGCAGTCAGGAAGATCAGAGTCCAAATCCAGTCTCAGATACTTACTAGATGTGTGACCCTGGACAAATCACTTAACCTCTATCTACCTCAGTTTCCTCAACCATAAAATGGAGGAAATAATGGTACAAGCATCCCATGGTTGTTGTGAAGATCAAATGAACTAGTATTTTTAAAATACTTAGCAACTGTAACACAGTAGGTATTTAATAAATGCTTATTTCCTTTCCTTCCTTCTTTCAACTCAGTCTGGGTAATATGCATATTTAAAAGTCACCTACAAACATAATAAATAAGTTAGAGGAGTAGATGATTTTAATAAAGGAGAGACTTTAGGGGGAACACCCTGACTCAGTGGAAAGGATTTGAAAGAACTGTAAGCTGGAGAAATGGAGAGTCACCTCAGATAGTATCTGGAAAGGATATGCATGTACTCAAGAATAAGAGAGGCTAATTCGTGAATGTTCTGTGAATTGGAAACCAGATAATAACTGCTTCTTACTTTAGAAAAGAACACTAATTTTACCTTTAATCTAGAAAAGACCTGTTGTTCAGTCATAATTTGTTCTGAATACTGTGCACAGGAGTTTTGGATATTCAGCCAAGAGAAGACTGTTCTATAGCTGTCTTATAGTCAATGATGGAAAATCAATAGGAAGAATAGTTAGACTTGTTCTGATTTGACCAAAGTTTAGAAATCATAGGGAGGCAGATTTCAGCTTAATATGAGGGGGAGAGAATACTAACAATTAGGCCATTCCCAAAACAGTACCAACTCATTGGTAGAATAATCTAGTAGAAATAATTTCAGATCACTGGAGTTCTACAGATGGAATCTGGATGACCAAAGAATCACTGAATCTCCTAATTGTGAGAGACCTTAGAGGCCAACTAGTCTAACCCATACCTGACTAAGAATTCATTGTATACCATTCCCAACAAGAAGTCATCCAAACTTTCTTTCAAGACTAAAAGTTAGGAGAAATCTATTGGAATTATTTTTTAAGCATTTAGCTGAAACTGTCCTCTTTGTAATTCCTTTTCATTGCTCCTAGTTTTGCCTGCAGGGGACAAACAGAACATGTTTAACTAGGCAGAAGCTGGACTTTGGGCTTACTTCACCCTGCATCTGCTGTTCTTCCTGTTTTTTTTCAACTTCATAACACAAGATACTCTCTGGTGCCCCCCCCAACCTGCTTTCTTGCCTACCTTTGTGTGTTATCTCCACCCCATCAGATTTTAAGTTCCTTGAGGGTAGGGACTGTCTTTCTTTTTATTAAGTGTATCCCGGGCACTTAGCACTTATGCCTGATGCATAGCGGCATTTAGTAAATGCTTGTTGGATTGGATTGAATTAACTCCAATTTTCTAGCCCACTCCTATCAGGTCCTTCAACCATTGATCATGTGATGCCTAAAAAGGAATACAATGATCCAGATAAGGCCTCAACTCGGGAAAAGTAAGTGGGACCATCACCTACTTCATTCTGAACACTATATACTCAACTCTATATCAGTCTAAAAAATATTGCTTTTATTGTCTTCCATATCACACTATTGAATCATAGACTTCAGTTTACCATAACTTTATATTATATTCAGTTATTTAGCCATTTCTCCTTTATTTGGCTGTTGAGAATTTTGGGGTTTTGTTTGTTTGTTTTGTTTTGTTTTGTTTTTAATAACCTGACTGAAAGCACTTAGATTTATTTTGGGGATGTTTTTCCTTTTGGCTTTTCACTTTTGATTTTGGTTGGGCCTATGGTTTCCTTTTTACAGGGAACTTCAAGTGGAGGAACTTCTACCAATGCTGATGAACACCTGCTATACAACTTGTACTTGCAGAGAGTTGGCCTAGGATGACTGAGAGATTAAATGTCTTACCCAGGACCACATAACCCTGGTCTATATATCAGTGGAGGGAATTGAATCTAGGTCTTCCTGAGTGCAAGCTTGCCTCTTTATTCCATGATGCCTTTCACTTTTCATAAAGAAAAATCTCCATCCCCATAATTTTTACCCATTAATCAAAATTCACAACTCTTAAGGTAACCAGGACAATTTGAATCTGTCTTCCATAAGATAGATTTTTAGGTATCTGAATACAACTAAAAATTTCCTTTACTCCCAAATAAGTCTTATCTTCCTTAATATTGAATATTCCTTTAACATATTTCTGAATCACATTTTACTAGTTTGAGAAATCTTATTGAAGAAGTCCCATACTGATGAGGAATTTGAGACTAAGGAAGAGGCTGCATATGGACCAGTTCTCCCTGACATATCCCTCCAGCCCATAGACCTAGCCCTTCCTCTCGATGCTTCCTGAACCAATCCCAACACTTTATTTTAATAGAATTTCCTTTCAACTTCCTTTTGGTTAAAAGTCAGGCTTATCTGGGATTTGAACAGGGACATGTTATACTCGAAATGAGAATCAAAATTGTAGAATAGTGATCTCATGTTGGGATTAATGTGTTGGACCAGCTGACCTCTTAGATTCCTTCAAATTTTACAATTCCATGAAATAAGAAATAGTTTTGGCTAGGATTGGGACTATAAAAAGAGGAGAAAAGCAATGAGTGAATATTGAAGGACCTAAGAATCAGTACCCAAAGAATAAAGTTGGCTTGTCATGAGATCAGACATGAAAAAATACCCTGATGAATGAGGGAGGATTCACTAACCTTGTAAACATAAAATCCCATGTGGAGTTTGCACCTTGAGATCTCCATTCACAACAGCAACAGCATTTGATCCTTTTCATATATCATGAAGATAGCATCACAAAAGATGGGACCCTCAGAGGTGACAAAGTAAAATCTGCAGTACCAAAGATTCTGCAGAGAAGCAGGAACTTTGTTCCCTAATGCAAACTTCACTCCCTCACCGCCCCCCACCACCACCACCACCTTGGATTATGACAACAGAGAGATGCTACCAACACCAACCTGGAAAAGTCTTCCATTTTGAAGATGTTGGTGGAGAGGGGAGGAGAGACTGCTAAGTGTTGTGTATTACAATGGGCTTATTGTGCCCAGAAGTAAGGAATTGTCTCTCCGCTCATTCACTACATGAGCAGCAGTCTTTGCTTTCCCCTTACAGCTCCTGCTGATCAGTAATTCATCTGCTTTCCCAACCATGCCTTCCCAAGGGGTATGTATTCAATCATAAGGATATATTTACTCCTTTCTGACCACAACCTCATCTCGGATTTGTTGTGGCTATTTTTCCCAGAAACACAAATTGCTATCACAAGAATTCCCTATGGAAATGTCCCACACGTCTCAGCTTTGACGCCTGGCTGATGGATAGCATAATGTAAAGTCTCTTAGTTACCCACACTTATTTTTCCTCTCTAAGAGAAGCATTTTAGTTCCTGGAAAATGCTATGTTCCGTGTGCTAAAAGAAACAAGAGGAAGGAGATGTCAAACCCAAATATTTCACAGAACACAAACATTTATGCAGAATACATGAAATAGCTATAAGGTAATGTCATGATGAATCTTCATTAGCTTTTCCTTCATTTGGTAAATGTGTCCTGGAATGTGGTGTAAATTTTGACTGTGTATGTTATGTAAAGGATGGGATCTTGCAGAATTATCAAAATCCTTATTGATTTCTGTTTTCATCACCAATAAAAATAATCTTCAGACTGCTAAAGGGGAAAAAAAAGTACTAAAAAGAGGTTTTGAAGGCCAAAAAAGTCAAGAACATGAGAACCTATAACCCTTTCAAATGAACTCTATTCTTCAGGACCAGGACATAGACATAATATGTAGATTTGATCAACAAACCATTGTACATTTAATTCTACTCATAAATATTTATTGAGTTCCCACTATGTGCAAAGCACCATGCAAAGTGTGTTAGTGGTCAATGAGAAATCAGAGCAAATAGGAAAAAAGCTGGAAGTCTGAAGAAAGGCAAATATTGAGGCTTTCAAAATAAGGAAAAGATGATTTGTAGAAACTGTGGACTTGTGAGCCTGATACTGATTCTCAACGAAATCCTGGAATAGATTATGATGCAGGTGATTTGTGAGGATCTAGAAAACAAAAAAGTAAGCACCAAGATTTAGTGGGAACTCACTAATAACAAATGATGCCAACCTAACTTTTCATTCATTTATTATTAATGATGACAACAGTGTATATGAATTTTAGTTAAGCATTTGATCAACTTTTTTACTGATATATTTGTTGACAAAAAAGGTACACTATATAGCTGTTAGGTAGATTTATAGCTGATAGAGCAACTAGACTCAGAATGGATTGTTTAATAGCTTAATGTCAACCTAGAGAGAGATCCTAGAAGCTGCCAGTGGACTCTGAAGAGTCCTTTCCTGTTTGATATTTGAATCAGTAACTTTGCTAAATGCCCAGATAATATATTGATAGACCCAATCTAAGAAAGATTTTAATCATGCAGAAATGTAAAGTCTTGCAATTACATTTTAAAAAATTAACCATGCAAGAGTAGAATGGAAGATAGATTTTTCAAAGTAGTAGTTTAGGGGCAGCTATGTGGCACAATGGATAGAGCACTGGCCCTGGATTCAGGAGGACCTGAGTTCAAATCCAGCCTCAGACACATAATACTTACTAGCTGTGTGACCCTAGGCAAGTCACTTAACCCCATTGCCTAACCAAAAAAAAAAGTAGTTTATATGGAAAAAAAAACCTGGGAGATTTAATTGACTACAATGTCAGTGTGATCATCAGCTCCATCTCTTTCCCATCTCTATGCCTTTGTCCTGGTCATCCCCCCATGCATGGAATGCACTGACTCCTCACCTCTGCCCCACAGAATCTCCTACTTCTTTCAAAATATTCTTCTAACATCACCTTCTACAGTCTTTCCTGATCCTACCAACTTCTAGAGCACAACCACTCTATCTCATATTTAAGCACCTTGTATTTATACTGTCCTCATTATATATATATAATATATATATATAATATAATTATTCTGTATACGATTACATATTTGAATGTTGTCACCCCTAGCAGAATGTAGGTTCCTTGAGAGAAAACAAAAGTATGTGCTTGATCACTGCTTGTCAGTTAATAGGTTGATTGCTACAATAATATGACCCAGATCCAAAAAGCCTAATGAAATCTTTGGTTATGTTAATAGAGATATGGTGCTCTATCCTGATTGAGCTACATAGATGGTACTACATTCAATTCTGGACATTATAACCAGGATGGTGAGAGGTCTACATACCAGATCATGAAATGGTGAAAGAAGCAGGAATACATGAGCTGGAGAAGAGAATACTTAGGAAGAGATTTGTTTCCAAATATTTAAAGGATTGCCATGCAGAATAGAAAGCTCATGTTCATTTGGTTCATTCAATTTCAAGTATCTGAAAATGAGTATAATAGTCAATTAGCATTAATTATGCACCTACTACATGACAGGCAGTGTGCTAAGTGCTGGGTATTATATTAACTTACCTATTTCAAAACAGTGTCCTAGACCAAATTATCTCCTGAGGTCCCTTCCTGTTCTAAAATCTATAATTTTAAGAATTTTTGAATAGTTAGAACTGCTTAGTGATTGACTTTGAAAGTGTTGAGCTCCCTATCATTAAGAGTGTCTTATTAATATCACCATATGTTACATAACTGTATACAGGCCTGTGTATAGGACTTTTGTGATAGAGTCCTAAAAATAATTATGAGATATGACACTATCGTTGTTTGACTGAGCTGTCAATCAATATCAGGCCATCCGTTGTTGGTTTAATTGACTGAGCTTATGCTATTGACAGTCCAGCAGGCAGTGTTGATAATAGAGGAATGTTCCAAAAAGCTAAATGTACCCTCCCCATCTAGTCCCCTCTACTTCTGCAACCCCAAAAAAAGATATTGAATGACAGCCTGAAAATATGGACTACATATCCCTGCCCTGAAAATACTGAAGTTTCAGTAAATGCTAAAATCATCTGACCAAGGTTTAATGCCTCCTTCATCACATCATATATGACTAGGGGGATAGAGATGGAGCATATATACTCCTTAGTGACCTAGTGAAAGAGCCTAATATATGTGATATTGCTAGCATTACTTCCAGAGGCTGGAGGCAGCTAGAACTTTCTTGAGAGACTCAATTGTTAAATTTTCAGTGTGAGCATTTGCACCTCAGCAATGGGCAAATGCTGCAAATCGGGGCATGATTTATTATTTTGTTAGCTGTCTAGATTGAGGAAAGTGATGGAGGAAATGTTACTAATGCAGATTAAATTGAAAAGTGTGTTGTAGGTGCATTTTCCCCCCAAGATCTAGTTGTTAAACACTTACTAATATGTCACTGACTGCTGATTAAAAAAGAAAAAAAAATGATCACCAAAAGGCATCATGGGCTCACCAATAATAAATGGTGCTAAATTAACTATATTTTTATAGATTCCTATGTAGCTTAATTTCTTGCCTTTATCAGAGTTATTTTTCATTTTCACCACTAGTTGATAATGATCTCTTCCACCCTTCCATCTCAAGAAGCCCACAGCTGGGCTCCATGATTCTTACAATTCTTGAAAACTTTGCCTGAATTTGTCCACTAGGTGGCAAATACATCCAGTTGATTACATACGCTTCTACCCTCCTTTGACCGGTTAAAGCAGGTCCTTTTCCAGCAAATCGTAAGCATTTATTAAGCACCTAATATGTGCTAGGCATTATCCTAGGACTGGGGAAAAAACTAAGAGTCTCTACATTCTGCTGGGGATCTACGTCATTGTTACTAATAACTAGGAGAATGAGGAAAGATTTGTTATAGGAGGTAGCCCTTGGGCTAAGCCTTGAAGGGAGCAAGGGGTAATAAGAGGAGGTAGTGAGGTGAGCAAGTATTCCAAGCATGGGAAAGGAAGGTGTAGGGAGATAGTCTGTACAAGTACTATATTGACCAAATAGGTTGGGATTCTCTTCTGATGTATAAAGATTCTTGATCACATAAAAAAAAAATATTATCTTCTGCTATAACAACCAATTCTTTATTATTTCCAAATACTTATATGTTTGTTAACAAGTTTTGATAAAACTCAATATTAAACATATTTCCTAAGACCAACAAGGGTTGTTTATCTTCATATATTTTTTTCTTAGTTTCTTCAAATGGACAGTAATGGATAATATTTGGGGTAGCATATCAGTGTTTAGAAATCAATCAATCAAAAAGCATCTGTTGAATACCTGCTCTGTGCCAGGTACCGTATTAGATGCCTGAGATACAAAGACAAAAAATAAGTCTTTATCTTCAAGGGATCAGTCAAAAAAAAGTCTTTACCCAGTTTCTTGACATTTATGCATTCTTCTTTGCATCCCTGTCTTGAAATTCTCTTTGGACTACTCTCCCTGGGAGCTGTTCCTTACTTAGAGATTGGCTTTTGTCCCAGACTGGGGTCACCCTTTCTGGGAGTTCAGTCCTATAACTGGCATCACTATCCCTCACAGAGATCAGATATTTCAATGTGACAAAGAACTGGAGATTGGCTTCTAACAACTGACCAAAAGAAATATAATAATAATTCATATTTTAAAATGTGATATTTATATGATTTTAAAGTTTAAAAGTGCTATATATATAATACACGTATGTATTTCTGTCTATATGTGTATGCATAAATGTGTGTATACATGTATATGTGTATATATGGATGTGTGTGAATAATAAAGCAGTGATAGCTAGATTGATCAGTAGATAGAGCATTGGTCATGGAGTCACAAATGGAGTTAAAACCCTGCCTCAGGTAGTTGTGTGACCTTGTACAAGTCTCTTAGCCTCTTTGTTCTCATCCCTAAAACAGACATAATAATAATGTCTGACTGTGACTATGATTGGTATCTCTTTTCCCTGGTCTTCCCCCACAATTTCCAATGTTATCAAGCTCTCCTCCCCCTTGAATCTATTTATAAATGTGCTTGGGGGAAAATCTGAAACTTATTTACAATAGAGTATAAGTGAATTTTAAGACTTACATAAAAGAAGGTAGATAGAGCACTGGCCGAATAATCAGGAAGATCTGAATTCTAGTCCTCTTTCTGTGCAAACTGGTTCTGTGGCCCTGGGCAAATCAATTAACCTCTCATTCCCCCGGGCAACTCTCTAAGACTGTAATTGCATAGTAAGTGCTAAGCTTAATGGAGAGAAGCAATTTCCTCACTGGGGCTTTCCTACTAGAATGAAATCAAAGGTCAGGTTTAAAAAAAGTCATGTGTGTGTGTGTGTGTGTGTGTGTGTGTGTGTGTGTGTGTGTGTCTGTGTCTGTGTCTGTGTCTGTGTCTGTGTGTGTCTGTGTCTGTGTGTGTCTGTGTCTGTGTCTGTGTCTGTGTGTGTCTGTGTCTGTGTCTGTGTCTGTGTGTGTCTGTGTCTGTGTTTACATATATGTTTCCCCTGCCATAGATAACTGGAGGGAGCAGGACTAAATTTAGAAACAACAGGAATGATTTGTTAATGATATGTTTTTAGGTATCAATCAAAAAATGGAAGTAACTGAAAGGATCTAAAGGGAGGCTTTCTTGGCACCCCTGACATTACATTATCTGGGCTTTCTGCCTGTTCCTGAGGCTAGGCCTGTAGGTGGAGAATGACCATATCCTATGCTGCTCCTGGAACTTGTCTTGTTATTGCTATAATGAAGAGATTGTTCAATGAGGCTGAAATTTATTGTTTTAGCCCCAATAAAATGCCCATTTGGCCTGGGCTTTAATAGATCTCACTAGCCTGCTGATGGGTTAATGTTTACACAATGATCATGGTACATGATTGTCCATGTAAAGCTTGGAAGCCCTTCCTTAAATTCAAAGTTTAAACAAGTTTCAGCACAGGCCTGGGGCAGGAGGCTGTTTGGATCAAAGAATGGTAAGAAATCCATTGCTCCCCACATTCTAACTCTAGCATATAAGGGAAAGAGGGCACAGTATCCCTTCCTCGTCTTTAAATCTCACCAGCAGGTGAGGTCTTGTACTTGTCCTCCTTCCATCTTCATTCACAAAGGGTCTACTCCCATTCAAATGAGAAGGGGGGAGAACAGATCCTTCCCAGGGTCTATCTGAAATAACTGATATGTCCACACCTTGCAGAGTCGAAGACCAGCCCTGGCTAGAATTGGAGTGTAAGGTGGGAAAGTGAAGGGACTGCCTCAGTTTCTGTGAAAGCTTGCCACTCCTTTTGTTGACAACTAGGGTTATTTTGATCAGTAGGGAAGAGGGGGATATTCTTCAGGCATCTGGGGATCAAGAAAACACTATCCAAAGGGAGCCTTGAGTAACTGTACTATTTTTATTATTAAAGACACTTTTGAAAACGTGTTGAGACCTATAAATAGCATTGACTTTCTTTCTGTGTTTTGTATGTACATTTCCTTATTAGCCCAGGCTAATGTAGGAAGAAAAGGACTTTGGGAATGCTTGTCTTCTCTGTGATGATGATTGGGATTCATAACATGAATGGGGTGGGACTAATTTAAAGGGAATAAAGCCTTGTACCCTGTGCATTCAGGAGAGCTATTCAACTAAGCCTTTAGTGAGTGTCTTAGCGGCAGTTTAGAAAGGAAGCTATCCTGTCCCAAACCTAGTCTCGCCGACTCCCCGGCTGGCATATATAGAATAGGTGGGCTGCTTAGCTCGTACATAAAGAGAACACTGGTCTTGGAGTCAGAGGCCCTGAGTTCAGGTCTCATATTTGATGTTCATTAATTGTATGACCTAGACAAGTCGCTCAATCTCTGTGGGCATCATTTGACTCATCTGTAAAACAAGGAGATTGGAGTAGGTGGACAATGTCTCAAAGCAGGTGTTATCAATTATACACAGCCCTTCCCGTGGGCGGTCAGTCAGTCAACAAGCGTTTATTCAGCGTCTATTAAATTTCAATCACTGTAGATACAAGTCATTCAAGATGCTCAGCATTCCAGTTATCCATTCCACATCACAGAGGTTAAGGGATTTAGGGCTCCCTCGATCTAGAAAGTCCACTAAAAATCTTTGGCCTTCCCTTCACACTAGAGAAGTCTGAATTTTTTTTATTTTATTTTATGAAGGGTTTACAGTACCTTATTGTAAGAGTTGGTTTAAGTATTTGGTCATAGGCTCTATGTCATCTGCTGGCCTTCATGTATTGTCTGTGGCTTCCACAAAACTACTAAAATATTGCCATTTAATTTCTTATGCCAACTGGCAATATGTGGAAACCATGGTGGGGAGAGTCATGATGTGGAAGGGATAATTGTAGTGATACAAAGAAAGGCAAAAGACAGTCTTGTTTTCAGGAATGACCCAGGAACTTCTATGCATGCTAAACATCTAAAGTGAATTGAACTGAGGAAAAATATTCAGAGCCAACAGAAGACTGAACCAAACTATACTGCGATTGTTGTGCCTACAGCAAGTATGTTTGTGATACTTGCCTGGAGTGTGTCCTTGGAGGAAGAAAACCCACTCCAATAAAAACAGGAACTTTCAATGCTGCTGAAGAGCTAGCCACTGCTGGGAAAGGGTGGGGTAACAACGGGGTCCAGAGTCAGGAGATATGGCTGCCAACTGGGGGAAGTGCTTCAGGATACTATGAGGTTTCTAGGCTTCTAAAGGGAGTGTTCTGCTTCAGAAAGATACTTTTATAATATGAATGGGGGTAGGACCAGCTTAAAGGAAATAAAGCCTTCTGCCTTTGTACATGCAGAGGAACTATGTGACTAAGTCCTTAGTGGGTCTGTAATTTTCACTCTCTGTTGCAAAGTCACAGTGATGCAATTGGAGTTGGAACTCTAACGGCAGAAACACCACTAGTCTTCTTTTCAGTACGCTTTCTTAAATTAATGAACAATGGTCTCATGAGTATAATAGTGGAATCCCAAAAGGATTATTTCCTCTTTTATATACATTGGGCATTGGGGCAGAGGGGTTTAGGGGAGAGAGAGAGGGGGAAAGAGAGAGAGAGAGAGAGAGAGAGAGAGAGATGACGTGTATCTTGCATCTCTCTGGTAATCTTTGGCCCATCTACCCTCAAGCACCCTTCACTGAGGTCATGACTCACAATATGAATTCTTCCATGCTATGTCAGAGTTGCCTAATTAGCCTATCAGGACCAATCACCACATACTCCCTTTTCATCAACCAGCAATAGCCCTTTCTGTCCGTACTTTAGTGGGGTTGATCTGATATCAGGCCACAGCCATCACTATATCTTCACTAAAGGCTGGGGAAAGAGGGAACTCCCTATATAAATTATCCCACAGGGCTAGATCTCTGGCACCAGGAGATAATCACGACTTCAATGCTTTCCCTACCTGAGCTGTTTCTGATTGAAAGTGTTTTCTAAATAAACACAGAGGCTTTGCCTGCCTCCGGTCTATGTATTTGTGCTGTGCTGTGCTACTTCTTAAGCTTATCATAGGAATTGCCTTGAAGTTCCTGACCTCTGTCACTGTGTCAGGATACTCTAAGCTTATAAACTCTGGACACGGGTCTAAAACTCCCAGCAGCTACATCCACTTCCCATGATTCATTTTAGAGTATATAGAAAGCAAAGGCTGGGAGCATGAACCCTGTGTTCTCAGGGGAGCTAATCATTTCTCTAACCAAGACTTCAACTGGGACTGGGGCTTGCCTACAACTTCTCACTAATCCTTTAGTTTCCCTACCTCTAGCCCCACCAAAGAAGAACCAGTAGAGGTGGGACGGTCTCACTAGAGGGATACTTGCAATAGCCAATTTATCGAGTCCTTGTTTTATTTACCGGAGTCTCATCCTAGCCCAGCTAACCTGCAACTTCCTTCCTCCCATGCCCTAGGCTAAGACACCAGCAATAAACAGAAAGCACAGCTAAATGTATCCTACCCTCCTGGGAGTTTCTCCCCTAGAGAGTTTCAAGGATAGGCAGGTTTTTAATCCCTTGGGACAGAGCTCCTAGCACATTTGCATGCAATTCACTCATCTTCAATCTAGGTGGGTAAAGTTTACTCCTTTTAAGCATGAAGGCTTTTCAAAAATTGAACTTCCTGTTCTAGAATTTTCCCTGAAATATGTAGCATCCTCCCATTTGTTGAACAAGATTCAACCTTTTCTGAATGATTCATGAACATCAGTTACTGTCCCACTTCTAAGGCAAGGATGCCCTCAGGAGCTATTATTGAGTTGTCAGAGTCTGTTTGCCCAGACACCAAATGGCCCCAGGCTGCAAGGCTGCTAGAGCTTCTCAGTCTCCTTTCTTTACTATCAGCTGTCTCTATTATCTCCTTGCTACCCAATGGTTGCCTTATTTTATATGCAGGCATCTGGGAGAAGGCCTCCTGGTGTCTCATCTCTTGTTAGGAGCAAAGTAAATAGATCTTAGGCAGGAGAACTCCACTGAAAGCCAATTGTTAAATTTTCAGAATGAATATTTACACCTTGGAAATCAACAAGGACTACAAATCAGAGCCTGATTTATTGTTTTATTGATTATCTAGACTTAAATAAGTGATTGAGATGATGTAAGACAATTCCAAAAGACTCGTTATGGAAAATGCCATATATATCCAGAGAAAGAACTATGGAGTCTGAGTGCAGATCTAAGCATACTATTTTCTCTTTTTTTAATTTTTTTCTGTCTTGTGGTTTTTCCTTTCTTATGATTCTTCTTTCACAACATGACTAATGTGGAAATATATTTAATATGATTGTACATGTATAGCCTGTATAATATTGCTTGCCATCTTGAGGAGGTAAGAGGAGAGGAAGGGAGGGAGAAAAAAATTTGAAACTCAAAATCTTATAAAAGTGAATGTTGAAAATAATAAATAAAAATTAAAAATAAAGTGATTGAGAAAATGTTAATAATGCAAATTAAACAAAAAGGTGTGCCATGCTATGGAGAGCTAATTATACCTCTAATTTTCTGGTGGCTATTGGCTACTACAAGATCTCTTCTACTTCCTTACAGGGCTCCAGCCTTTTCTGGGGACTTTTCTTGGACGTTGGAGTCTGGAAAAAAAAAATTAAAGCTTAATCCCTAATTAAGCAGTCCGGGGTATGCTGACAAATATTAAACTATCAGCTCTCCACAACATGAGACACTTTTTTAGTTTAATCTTCATTATTAACATTTTCTCCACCACTTTCTTAAGTCTAAGCAATTTGTAAAACAATGAATCTATCCCTGATTTGTAGCTTTTGCCAATTTCTAAGGTGTAGATATTCCAACTGAAAATTTAACTATGAGTCTTGTGAGCCAGTTTGAGCTGGCTCCAACACACATCTGAATTATCTTTACCTTAAGAAAGCAGCAAGTGGCTTCAGGAGTCCCTCATGTTATTTTAAGCTTCAAGAAGCTTTTTTGTTCTAGTTGAAAATGCTTGACTTTAATGGTAAGTAGGCCCTAAGTGATTCAAAGACTTTAACCAAAGCCACAACTTCTTTGATGGTGCTTTCCTTTGGTTATATTCCAAGTCCTTATTTCCTATATCACTACAGGAGGTTAATTGTGTTAATGTATCCTCTTTGGTGTCCTTGTACTGCATAAAACTCTCTCTGTGAGCCTTACTTTTAGGGGAGAGAGAGTCCAGTTTACTCAGTGGTATATGATTCTTTCCTTAACAAGCCTGCCATCTATATCCAAGAGGCATGCATGGTGAAGGAAGGTAGCTAAATCCACCCACGATTATGTGGTTAATTGATTCCTACCATTTAATATGCATGCCCCATGTATCACAGAGTTGCAGAGTAAGAAGGAACTTCTGAGGTTACCTAGTCTAACCTGTCCCTAAACATAGATAGGTGGTCACCTAGGCTAGTTTACTTGAAGATCTTCAGTATAGGGCAACCTATTGAACCCTAATATTAAGCCTCAGTTTGCTTCTTTTAAGGCCTATTCCAATAAATAGTATCAGGAATAGCTCACCTTAACTACTCAGGTTGGCTAGAATTATCCTTTCATGGATTGGGTTGGAACAGATAGGGGGATGTGGGGTCTATCCAACTCTAAAATTCCATGATTCTGGATTTCAGGAGTAAGAGGACATCTATGTGTTTTCCATTAGAGTAACTTACTTAATAAAGGCCTTTTTGAATGTATATTTTTGTTGATGGATGGAAGGGACTGAGACTGAGTCTCAGTATGTCAGTTTAATAGGGAAAGATGCTGCTTCCAGGGATTCCCTCCAGACTAGGCTGGTTTCCTTTTCTTTGAGAGTGCCGCTCTAAGGTATTGCCATCTCTAACTTATCAATAAAGCACTCTTTTTGTTGTGATGGTGGTCCAGTCATGTCTGATTCTTTGTGACCCCATTTGGGGTTTTCCTGGCAAAGATACTGGAGTAGTTTGATATTTTTTTCTCCACCTCATTTTACAAATGAGGAAACTGAGGCAAGCAGGATTGAGTATCTTTTCCAGGGTCACACAATTAGTAATATTAAAGCTGGATTTGAACTCAGGAAGAGGAGTCTTCTTGACTAGACCTGGAACTTTATTCATTGAGCCATCTAACTGCCCCCCCAAAAAAATAATCTGGGGAGGACATCTTGTGTTATTGGGGTTTTCTTGGCAAAGATACTAGAGTAGCTTGCCATTTCCTTCTCCAGATATTCTACAGATGAGGAAACTGAGGTGAATAGGGATATGCAACTTTCCCAAGGTCACACAGCTAATATATGTCTCAGGGCAGATTTGAACTCAGTTCCTCCTGACTCTAATAGGGAAAGACAAACTATAGTTAGAAGGGAAAAGGAGAGTGTATACTTCAAACACTTTAATATAGTATGAAGAGAACCTGAAAGTGGCTTGGTGGGCCTATGTTATCACAAGATGACGTGAAAGCAGGAGGCAGCTAGGTGGCATGGTGGATGGAGTGATGAGCCTGGATTCAAGAAGACCTGAGTTCAAATCCAGCCTCAGACATTTATCAGCTGTGTGACCCTGGGCAAGTCACTTTGCCTCAGCTTCCTCATCTGTAAAATGGGGATAACAATTAGCACCTACCTCCCAGAGTTCTTGTGAGGATCAAATGAGATAATAATTGTAAAGTGCTGAGCACAGTACCTGGCACATAGGAAGTGCTGTATAATTGTTGACTATTACTATTATTAATTATGATGATAATACTTAATCTCTGTCTACCTAAGTTTCCTCAACTGCAAAGGGAGGGAAAATAATAGCCTCTATTTTAGAGGATTATTCTGAGGATCAAATTAGATAGTATTTGTAAAGTGCATAGAGCAGTGATTGGAATACAGTAAGAACTTAATAAATGTTTGTTCTCCTCTCCCCTGAAAACTCAACAATCAAATTCAAGGTCCCAAGGATAAGGGTTAGGGAGGATACAAAGAATGGAGTGTAGGTAGCATCACATGGAAATGCCTGGAAAGTGGTATGGTAAATCAGAGTTAGGGTTTTTATTATTGTTTAGTTGTTTTCAGTCATCTCCAACTCTTTGTGACACTTTTTGGGATTTTTCTTGGCAGAGGTACTGGAGTGATTTGCCATTTCCTTCTCCACCTCATTTTACAGATGAGAAAACTGAGGCAAACAGAGTTAAGTAACTTGCCTGGGGTCGCACAGCTACTAAGTATCTGAGGCCAGATTTGAACTCAGGTCTTCCAGACTCTAGACCCCACTGCACCACCTAGTCACCCCAAAGTTAGGGTAAGATAAGATGAAAACTCTGTAATTTAGAGGCTGAGATTCCATGGGTAAGGCCTTCATTTCTGATGGGAGAAGGATGCTGATATACAGGCAGAACATGTATATCTATTGATGATAGGCTTATAGTACCCTAAGTTTAAAGCTCTAAGGGACCTTAGATAACATAGAGCCCAAAGAATGCCCAGAAAAGGTAGATGACTTGCCCAGGATCACACAGATCATAAGCAGCCAAGCTGGGATTTGAACCTAGATTCTCTGACTCCAAATCCAGTGTTTTTCCTACTGTCCTGCAGCTTGATGTACAATCTCATGTGTTTCTATCTATAAATGATATTCATTTACTGGTGATGGTTTCATAGTATTCTATTTAATCAAAAACAGCATTAGGTCGTGTTGTTGTTTTAAGCTTGAAATTGGACTTTTTTCTCTCCTTAGATGTAGTTTTAATGAAATGTGACATGTTACATTCGATTGTACATACATTTTAGCTGCAAACGAAACAGACGTTGGGCTCCAAATGTTTGCCATTTGATGTGATTGGAGAGAAAGCAGCTGGGTATAAATGGGAAGAATAGCTGCTCTCACTCAGAAATCTGAAATATTGTTGCTAGCGACACAGTGAATGCTTCAACTGTCAGACTGCCTTTGGGAAAAAGTGGCAGTCTGTTACCGAGGCACTTTGTGGTAAGGCCTGTGGTTTATGGGCCACTAAAACTGAGGAGAGATTCCTGCTGAGAACTTGCTTAGATAGGCAAAAACCTGCCCATTGTGTTGTTGAAGAGCAAGATACAAAAGTCTGAAGAACTTTGTAAAGGATGACCTTGAAAATCACACAATTGAGGATTTGGGGAAGTGAGAAAAACCCTCCAAGAAGGGAAAGCAAAGAGGTGGAAAAAGGAGGGGAAACAAGGCTCTCCAGTACCCAGAGAACAGCAACCTAGAGAAGGATAAGGAGGAGACTCCCATTGCTAGAAAACAGAATGACACAGGTAAACTACAATTACTTCCTTTTACCCATTCCCCATTGTAGTTAAACGGGCCTATGTGTGGACAGTTGATGAAGTCATCCTAATGAGCATGCTCAGAGTTGTGCTTTCTGGTTCTGGGTTGACTATATGTGTGCTTTGTGATCTTCTTCTGGCCTTATAGGACTCAAGACTAAAGGGAATGACCAGTGAGATAATGAAAAGTCCCCTTTTTTGAAGTGATGACTCAGTAGATGGTTAAAAGGGAGCAGCTTCCCCCCCTTCAGCTGTCACTTCCTTTATAACTGTGAATTGTATCACTTCAGAAGGGCAGGGTGAGGAAAGAGTGACTTACCCTATCTCCTACCCCAGTGTCCTTATGGCTATGAAAGCTTGGCATCAAAAGGACATGTCTTCCCTAGGCAAGGCTGAGCCTGTTTTTTGGCTACTTCTTTTGTTCATTCTTTCCTGATCTTAGATGAATGAGTACTTAATCCGAAAATGTAAATGTCCAGGCTTGGAGATTTTGAGAGATCTGGAGGTCCTGGCTCCCGTTAGGGCGAGACTCACTGGTGGCAAGTAGAGGAATCCTCAACAACTACGCCAACCTCTTGGAAAAAAATAGCAAACAATGAAGAGACAGATTTTTATTTTACCCATTTTACCATAAGCCATGGATGAGGAGATTTTTGAACAGTGCAATTGTAGAATGTTTACTTAGTCTACAAACTACTTTATGTTTTAAGTAGTTTTAAGTATCAACCTCTTGGCAAGGCATAACAGTAGTGAGCTCTAGTGCTTATTTAGTTTGTCTTATTATCTATGCATGCTTGTGAGAGTCTTTTATGCTTAGAATTTCTTTTATGTATAGCAAATAAATACCTGTTCCCTTTCTGATTCATATTAGGCATTGAATAACTTTCTATTCCCTATTTTGAAGAAATCTTATCCATAAGTTAAAACAAAAGCTATAATTGAATTTTCCCTGGGGAGCTAAGTTGAAGGTTTTGTGATCCAAAGACTTTAACAAAAAATGAACCTAGCCTTTCTCTTAAGAGACCAAGCTCCCTTGGGACCGAACCTAGGTTAAATCTAGTAAAGTCAGAACATTACCTCAGCTCCAGAGGGTCCAGAAGCAATTCTGCAATATTAGATCTGCAAATGATATTCCATCTCCCATCTCTGTACTTTTGAATGGACTATCGCTTAGGACTGAAATGACTTCTGTCCTCATTCTCACCTCTTAGAATCCCTACCTTCCTTTAAAGCTCAACTCAAATGCTCCCCAGTGGGGAGCTGTGGTACTCTGGATTTACTTATCTATGAACATGTTGTTTTCCCAAAAAAACTGTAAGAACCTTGAAGGCTTGAATTATTTCTCTTTTTTTTTCTTTATATTCCCAGAGCCCAGCAAAGTGCTTTGTATTTCTTATTGTTTTGGTACAGACTTGTGATTTCATCTATATAAGGAACCCCCAGTGAGAAAACACTCTTTTAACAATGCAGGTCACAAGTGTTGTTCATCTTGCATTCTTAGAGTTGCCCAGTGACCAAAGGGTTTAAGTGACTTGCACAGGGTCTCACAACCAATATGGTCCAAAGGCTGGGACTTAGACCTGGTCTTCCTAAGTCAGAGGACAGCTCCCTACCCATTGTCTCCTGTTATCTCCCACATAGTAGGTAGGTGATTGTTGTTGTTTGTCCTTCATTCTCAAACAGGATCAACGACATCAGGAGAATGATGTCTTGACTTGCAAGTGAACAGGGTTGTGCAAAGTCATCAGCCTCACTCTCTCCTCCAGGGTCATTGGAGTCCAGTGGCAAGATATAGGTCAAGACAAGTAGAGATGACCCCAGATGCAGTGGGAGACTTTAGCCTTTTTAAGCTAAGGTCTTTCCCAGGTCTCAGTTTGTTTGAGGCCACACTCATTCAGTGATTTAAGGCTAAGTAAGAAATGAGGCAAGCCTAGTTTGCATATTCAAAAAAAAAATCAAGCTGGTATGGGAAGTTCCTCAGGGTTTCTGGACTAACAGAAACAATTGCTATTTACTCTCACTCTGAGTCACCAAAAACCAAAAAAATTACCAAGTGAGTCTTGGGCTGGGACCTATTATTGGACAATCAGAGCCAGAGTGATTTGGGTTTAAGGCATGGTCAAATAGTTCCTTTTTAATCCCGATGGGTTTGCAAAGCCTGATTTTTCAGAGCTCTATTTCAAGAAACCATAAATGAACACACATGAGTTAATTGTCCCAGTTTTTTTAATGTTGGAATAGATAGAGAAGAGGAAAAAAAATCTAGTCCCCAATCCCCAAGATATCTTGTGAGGTTTCAGCAATCAAAGTTTATATTCCTTTGATCAGAGCACTCACATGTAAAGATATGGCTTGTTGAACAAAACCAAAAAACTAAGTGCCAAATATCAGTCTATCTAGACAAGAGCAGGGAAGCTCTGAAGAAATGAAAGAAATTGAGTCCTTAAAGGCCTTGAAATAAGGTAATGTAAAACCCCAAGAACTGAACATGTATGAAGGAAAAGAGCCGGCTCTCATATCCAATGTTTGAAAATACTCATTTTGTTACTGGAATAGACCAGCAGATCTGTGTTTAGGTTTGAAATGTAAGGCACTAAAAATGATTTATAGGCAAGATTTATCTGCACAAAGCTAGAGATGTTTATGATAGGATCCTCAGAAAAAGGTCAAAGTTAGTGGTCCTGTGTTCCATTAATCATTATTATCTTCCCCTCCAAACCCACATCTCTATCAAACTTTTCTTTTTCTGTCAAGGGCACCACCATCTTTCTGGTTACTTGGATTGAAAACCTTCCTGTTGTATTCAACTCCCCACTCCCCATCCCACATATTCACTCAGTTGTCAAATCTTGTTTCTGTCTCCATACCACCTACTGCATCTATCCCCTTCTCTCCACTCACATAGCACTCACTATAGCATGCACCTTCATCACCTTTCACCTGGACGACTATAATAACCTCCAAATTATTCTCCCTGTCTCAAGTCTCTCCTATGCTGATCCATCCTTTACACACCTGACAAAGTGACATTCCCAAAGCATAGGTCTGCTATTTCTCTGCTCCTCGATAAACTTAGCAGGGACAACCAATCACCTGTAGGATCAATTATAAACTCCTCTTTGGCATTCAAAGTTCTTTACCAATGTGCCCAAACTTACCTTTTTAATTTTACCATTTTAGAGGTAGCTAGGTAGCAGAGTGGATATAGTGCTGGGCCTGGAGTCAGGAAGACTTGACTTCAAATCCTGCCTCATATGCTTAGTAGATATATGGCATTGGGCAAGATAACATCATTTCCCTTGGTTTCCTCAACTGTAAAGTGGGGATAACAATAGCATCTACCTCACTGAGTTGTTGTAAGGATCAAATGAAATAATATTAGTAAAGTGTTTGGCACACTAGTAGAAGCACATAGTAGGAGTTATATAAATGCTAGATATTATTATTATTGATCAGTTACACATTACTTCTCTTCACATACATAATGCCAAATGCCATTCTTTCTTTTCCCAGCATAGGACTCTATAGCTTCCATCTCTGTGCCGTTGTACTAGCTGTTCTCCACGACCATAATATATTCTCTCCTCACCACTAACTCCCAACTAGTAAAATCTCTAGCTTCCTTGAAGATTAAGCTTATGTTATTCTCTATAATATAAATGGGAGACTTTTCCTAACTCTATTGCTCTCTCATCTACTAGTGCCTTTCCCTTCAAATCATCTTGTAATCATTTTGTAGTTATTTTCTATAAAACTATATACACAGAAGGAACAATACATTACATTTATTTATGGACTCATTGTCTACCTTGATAGAAAATTAATTCCTTGAGGGAAAAAAAGCTGCTCAGGGACTTTTGCCTTTGTACCCCAGTTTTTAACACAGTCCCTAGCATATAATAGGTCTATGAAAAATATTTTTGCTTGATTTATTAGTTGTTTAGTTGATTCCTGTTAACCTGTTTGGGACAGCCCACCCCAGGCCTCTGCTTTCTATATTCTGAGGTATGTTATTAAAGATGTATACTGATAAGCAAGCCAGTTGCTTGTTTATCAAAACCTCTCCCTTCCATGAGAGTTTTTATACCTGAAAAGAGCACCAGTTGGAAAAATATTGGAAGTACTCAATGATATCTGAAACAGTTGTGCAAAGCACCATAGCAAAAGGCAGGAAACTAAATGAGGCTTATGAAATGAGAGATGGTGACTTATCTTCTCCAAGAGGGATTGCAAGAGCTGTAATGAATGTAGCTGCTACCCTGAGGATTATGGACTCAGCACTGTGGTGGATAATTTCCCACAGCACCATTTCTAACCATTTATACCTCAAACTTCCTGTGGCCTTCTATTATCATGGTATCAGCTTATCAATATAGATCACATGTACCTTAATAGACAGGCTTCATAAACTGCTATGGTATAATAATAATAAGAGTTATTATTATTATTATTAATATTATCATAGGCAGCTAAATGGAATAGTTTATAGAATGCTAGAGTCAGGTAGACCTGAGTTAAAATTCTCCTCTAGGCACTAACTATGTAACCATGTGTAAGTCATTTAACCTCTCTCAGCCTCAGTATCCTCACCCATAAAGTAGGAATAATAATGGCATTTATTAAATGCCTACTACGTGACAGGATCTGTGCTAGTAGCACCTACCTCACAGGGTTGTTGTAAGGATCAAATGGGATGGCATATATAAAGTGCTCTGTGACCCTTAAAGCAATATACAAATGCTATTTATAATTATTAATGATGATGATAACAATCATAATCACCAAGTGGACAGCTTTCTGATAAGTCATCTCTCTGACTTAACTGGGCTGGTCTTTTAGGGACAGATACCAATAGGCCTACACTTACAGCCTTTCCAACTTGGTGAGATCTATCAGAGAGAGTGCTCAGATGGAGTAACCTTGAAAACTCCGGAGTTACCTCCAGACCATGATGTGGCATCTGAGAAAGCTCTTTGGAAGGTTCAGTTTCAATATCTAAATGAAAGAGGGAACTATACCATAGGCCACAGATAAGTAATATTAACATGAAGAAACCCATGGTAATTTTTATAAGACTCAGAAAACATAATAATGAAACATAAAAAAACAAAACCTAAGACCCAATAAATGGAGCCTGTGGAAAGGTGGAAAGTGAGTACCACACCAGCCCAAAGACTCAGTGTGAAGAGGAGACAAACATGGAAATGTGGGAAGCACAGCTTGGTGCATGAATTATGGGACCTTGGGATTTAGAGCTGGAAGGAACTTAAAGGTATTCTAGGACAACTCTCATGTTTTACATGGAGGAAACTGAAGTTCAGAGAGGGATAAGATCATGGATATTGAGCTAGAAGAAATCTTGGAGGCCTTCTAGTTCAAACTTCCCATTTTACCAATAAGGAACCTAAGGGGAGATGATATGCTCTGTTATCACATAGCTAGTCAAAACAAATTGAGTTTCAACCCAGGTCCTTTAATTTCAAATCTAGAGTCTCCAATTCTACTACAACTGAATGAATGAAATAAACTCTTTCCTTCTGTCTCTCACTCTGCCTCCATTGTAAAAGTGAGCATGTATATATACAAACAAATAGGCAGACAGATAAAGAAATAAACAGATAGGAGGAAATAGTTACAACTGGAAAATCAACAACTCTTTCCTATTGCTCCTAGTGCTGTGTATGGGGTCTGAGGAATCAGGAACAGGGTTCCAAGTGAGTACAATCTCGGAGAACCCTGGGAGACTCATTCCCTGGATAGCCTGCCCTGTATTCACAGCAAGCAGGAGATAAAACCAAGCCTGGAGGGGAAGGGGCATTATGTCAGAACCCAGGTCTGCATTACTCCATCTCAGAGCAAATGCCAAATCATTTTTGTTCAAACTCTACTCCAGCCTTGCCTCATCTTCATAGATAATGTTAAGGGAACAGTCCTATAATAGGGGCAAAAGACATGTTTTCGAGATGTGTAACCTACTTCATTTCCCTGGGGCTAAATAGCTAATTACCTCTACCATGCTTGGTTCCAACTCCAACTAAACCAAATTTAGAAACTGCCTTGAGAACCTTTAGGTAGATAGCTCAGGAGTTGCTGCCAAGATGGAGGCATAAAACAGAAACTCACTTCAACCGTCCAAAATGTACCTCCAAACAACTGTAAAATAATGCCTTACTATGAAATCTAAAGCAGCAGAACCAAGAAAAGGACAACGTGAAACAATTTTCCAGTCCTAGACAACTTAGAAGGCCAGCAGTAAAGGTCCATCTCACTGGGATAAAAGGGGAGCACAGGTGGTGTCTAGGCAATACAACAGGCAGCACCCCAACAACTGGAGAATGACTGAACAAGTTGTGGTATATGATTACAGTGGACTACGACTGTGGTATAAGAAATGATGGGCCCAGTGATTTTTAGAAAAACATGGAAAAATTTGCATGAAATAATAAAGAGTGAAATGAACAGAACCAAGAGAATAGTATAAACAGAAACAGAATATTGTTTTAAGAATGACTTTGAGAAAATAAGTTATTTTGTCAATATAGACACCCAAATTAACCATAAAGGACATATGAAGAAAGACACTGTCGGCATCCAGAGGAAGAAGTGATACATAGAAGTACGTATAGAATAATTTTTACATGTATATACACCTATTTATACCTAATGCTGGCCACTTCTAAAGTGGGGGGAGGAAGAGAAGAAAAAAAAGAAATTTACATAATTTTGTTGTGTATTTGAAAGGAATAACAAGTTGTACATAGTATATTCTCAGTTTTATATACAATCATCTCTTTATTGTGCTATGTTATGGAAATGCTTGTTTTATTCCATAAATTAAAAATAAAAAAAACAGAATCCTACAATATGTTGTTTATAATAAATATATTTGAAGCAGAGAGACACACATAGAGTAAAGGTAAGGGTCTAGAGCAGAATCTATTATGCTTCAACTGAAGAAAAAAAAAGTAGGGATAGCAATCATGATCTCAGTAAAAGCAAAAGTAGATATAATTAAAAGAGAAAAGGAAGGAAACTACATCTTGCTAAAAGATATCAAAAGCAATGAAGTAATATCAATACTAAACATATATGCCCCAAATGGTAAAGCATACAGATTGTTAAAGGATAAGTTAAATGAGTTATGGGAGAAAAAAGACAGTAAAACTATGCTAGTGAGGGACCTCAACTTTCCCCTCTAGGAACTAAATAAATTTAACCCAAAAAAATAAACAAGAAAGAAGTTGAGGAAATGAATAGAATTTTAGAAATGATAGACCTCTGGGCAAAATTGAATGGAATAGAAAAGAATATATATATTTTTTCTCAGTGGTACTTGGCCCTACATAAATATTGACCATGTATTAGGGTATGAAAACCTCACAATCTAAGGCAGAAAAGCAGAAGTATCAATCCTTTTCAGATTGAAATGCAACAAAAATGATATTCAGTAAAGGCCATGGACAGATAAGATTAAAAAATTAATTGGTAACTAAATAATCTAATCCTAAAGAATAAGTGGGTCAAAGAACAAATCATAGAAACAAATAATCTCATTAAAGAGAATGACAACAATGAGACAACATATCCAAATTTATGAGATGCAGCCAAAGCAGTACTTGAGAGAAAATTTATGTCTCTAAATGTTTACACTAATAAAATAGAGAAAGAGAAGATCAATGAATTGGGCATGCAACTAAAAAAGAAAACTATAAAAAGAACAAATTAAAAATCCCCAGTTAAACACCTAATTGGAACTCCTTGAAATCAAAGGAGAGATGAATAAAAGTGACAGTAAGCAAACTATTGAACTAATAAATAAAATTATGAGCTGGTTTTGTGGTTGAAAAAATTGAAAAACCAACATTTAATTTTAAAAAAAAAGAAAGAAGAAAAGCAAATTATCAATATCAAAAATGAAAAAGGTGAATTCACCACCAATGAAGAGAAAATTAAAACAATTATTAGGAGCTATTTTGTCCAATTATATGCCAACAAATCTTACAATCTAAGTGAAATAGACGAATATTTACAAAAAATATAAACTGCCCAGATTAACAAAAGAGGAAATTGAGTACTTAGAATAACCTAATTTTAATAAATAGAATAACTGCATTTTATAAAAAGAAATAGCACAATCCATCAATAAACTCCCTGAGAAAAAATCCCCAGAGCCAAATGGATTCAGAAGTGAATTCTATCAAATATTTGTAGAACAATAAAATCTAATACTACTAAAACTATTTGGAAAAATAGGCAAAGAAGGAGTCCTACAAAATTTCTTTTCAGATACAAATATGGTGCTGATACCTAAACCAGGAAAATAAAAAACAGAGAAATAAAACTATAGATCAATTTCCCTAATGAATATTGATGCAGATTTTAAAGAAAATATCAACAATATATCACAAGGATCATACACTGTGATCAGGTGGGAGTTATATCAGGAATGCAGGGCTGATTCAATATTAGTAAAACTATCAGCATAATTGACACATCACTAATGAAACCAACAAAAATCATATGATTATCTCAATAGATGCAGAAAAAGCTCTTGACAAAATACAGCAGCCATTCCAAAACACTAGAAAGCATAGGAATAAAAGGATTTTTTTTCTTAAAATAATAAATAGTATCTATCTAAAACCATCAGCAAGCATTATTGGTAATTGGGATCAGCTAGAAGCCTTCCCAATAAAATCAGGGATGATGCAAGGATGCCCATTACCACCATTATTCAATAATGTACTAGAAATGTTAGCTGTAGCAGTAAAAGAAGAAGAAACCAAAGGAATTAGAATAGTCAATGAGGAAGCAAAACTATCACTCTTTCCAGATGATATAATGGTATTCTAGTTTTCTTCTTTTTTTTTTTTTTTGGAGGGTGAGGGAGAAGAGGGTGAGGCAATTGGAGTTAAGTGACTTGCCCAAGGTCACACAGCTAATAAGTGTATGTGTCTGAGGCTGGATTTGAACTCAGGTCCTCCTGACTCTAGGGCCAGGGCTCTATCCACTGCACCACCTAGCTGCCCCAGATATAATGGTATTCTTAGAGAAAAAAAAAAAAACTTAGTTGAAATAAGTAATTAGCAAATTTAGCAAAGGATATAAAATAAAGCCCCATAAATTATCAGCATTTCTACATATTACCAACAAAGTCCAGCAGCAAAAGATAGAAAGAGAAATTACATTTAAAATAACCATAGACAATATAAAACACTTTGGAGTCTACTTGCTAAGATAAAACCAAGAACTATATGAACATAATTACAAAACACTTTTCACAGTAATAAAGTCAGATCTAAACAATTGGGAAAATATTAATTGTTCATGGGTAGGCTGAGCTAATATAATAAAAAATGACAATTCTACTTAAATTAATTTACTTATTTGGTACCATAGCAATCAAACCACCAAAATTTATTTTATAGAGCTAGAAAAAAGTAATAACAAAATTTATTTGGAAGAACAAAAGCCAAGGATATCAAGAGAATTACTAGGAAAAACGAAAACATAAGGGGAGATAACCTAGTCATACTATATCTCACACCCTATTTTAAAGCCATATTCATCAAACAATCTGGTACTGGCAAGAAATAGAATACCGGATGATTGGAATAGATTAGGTATACAATACACATTAGTAAATGACTATAATAATCTAGTGTTTGGTAAACTGAAAGACCTAAACTTTTGGAAGAAAAACTTTCTATTTGACAAAGACAGCTGAGCAAACTAGAAAATAGTATGGCAGGGACTTGGTATAGATCAGCATCTTATACCATTTACCCAGATACCTTATTTAGACATAAAAATTGATATCATAAGGAAATTAGGGGACCATGAAATAGATTACCTGTCAGATCTATGAAGAAGGGAAGAATTTATGACCAAACAAGAGATAGAAAGCATTTTGAAATGTAATATGGATAATTTTGATTACATTAAATTAAAAAGGCTTTACACAATCACAATTAGTGCAACCCAAGTTGGAAGAAAAGCAGAAAACTAGGCAAAACGTTGTTTACATCAAATATTTTCTAATAAAGGCTTAATTTCACAAATACATAGAAAATTGAGTCAAATTTATAAGAATATGTCATTCCCCAATTGAAAAATGGTCAAAGGCAGTTTTCAGATGAAGAAATCAAAGTTATCTATAGTCATGGGGAAAAAATGCTCTAAATCACTATTGATTAGATAAACGCAAATTAAAACAACTCTGAAACACATCACACCTTTCAGATTGGCTAATATGACAGAAAAGGAAAATGATGCATGTTGGAGATGTGAAAAAAATGGGACACTCACATTGTTGATGGAGTTGTGAATTTATCAGATAATTTTAAATAGCAATTTGGAATCATGCACAAAAGACTGAAAAACCATGCATACCTTTGCCTAGCCATTACTAGGCCTGTATCCCAAAAAGAACAAAACAAGGCAGGGGGGTAGAAGGAACTGATTTGTCCAAAATTAGATTGTTTTTTGTGGTGGCAAAGAATTGGAAATTGTTGGGATGCCCGTAAACTGAGGAATGGCTGAACAAGTTGTAGTATGTGATTGTAATGGAATGTTATTGTGGTATAAGAAATAATGAGTAGGATGCTCAGAGAAAAACCTGGAAAGACTTACACAAGATGATGCAAAGTGAATAAGTAAGCAGAACCAGGAGAACACTTTACGCAGCAGCAATGATGTATGATAATCAGTGTGAATGACTTAGTAATTGTCAGCAATACAATGACCTAACACAATTCCAAAGGACTCATGATGAAAAATGCTATTCATCTCCAGAGAAAGAACTAATGGAGTTTGAATGCAGATCTAACCATTCTATTTTTCACTTTATTTTTTGCGGGGGTTTTTTTGGTCTTTAATTTCTTTCACAACACAACTAACATGCAAGTATGTTTTGACTGGTTGCACACATATAACATATATCAAATTGCTTATCATCTCATGGAGAAGGGAGGAGAGGGAGGAAAGGAAAAATTTATAACTCAAAATTTGAAAAAAATATTAATGTTAAAAATCAGGAAAAATAAAATTGGAAAAATTGGGAAAATATAAAATATTATTCAAATTTTAAAAAAGAAAAGTTTTAGGTAATACAAACAGTGTTATTCCTGACCTTTCAGTTTACCTTTTTTTTCTTTTCTGCACATAAGCAAATATACATTTGCTCCAAATATTTGACCACTAACTCACATCAGACTCTGGAACATGGCTGAATTTTTAGCTTCAGTTCCTAGAAATTCTCTACAAAAACTGAATACTTGAAATCAAGAGCTTATTTTTCATTTGTGATATTCCTTTAAAACAAAGCTGAAAGTTTCAAAATATGTGCTGAGCATATGAATTGCCCAAGGGGATGCTGACTGTGCAGTGTGAATTCCAGCTATAAGTAGAGATGCACAAAAGGAACAGTAGGGCTGATTCTCATAGGCTGATAACTTCAAGGAGAGAAACCAGAAGGCCTATGCTCTGCAGGGGCCCTTTGCTAAATAATAACAGAGCTGAGACTAACTAATAATAATAATAATAATGATAATAACTACTCACATTAGTTGATCCTCACAACAACCATGTGATTTAAGTTCCACAGTTACTATTATCCCCACTTTCAAGATGTGGAAATTGAGGACAAAAGAAGAAAAGTAGCTTGTCAAGATCACATAGCTCTTAAATATTAAAGATTCAAATTCATGTCCTTCTGACTCTAAGCCTACTGCTCTTTCCACTATACCACATTGCCTCTGAACAATGGCAACTCTAGTACTCCTGGCATTTAGGTAGCATGTTCTACTTTTTCTAAGATTACTCAAAACTTTTGTTGAAAGTTGAGGGGACTCTGAGAGGGCTCACATTTACATAGGAGTCCAACATTTGTTCTTGGGAATCCTTGTGACAGTGTTTTTAGAGCTAGCCAGTGGTTTGATAAAGTTGCAATTTTCAGAAGACAAGATTTAAGAAGTGGGGCAGAAGAGGACACACATTAAAGATGACCCATTATTTTCTTTTATTCAATTCTGTCCAAGATCCCTTACTAAAATAGGTGCCTCCAAATCTGAACAAATGCCAAGAAAATGGAGCTTTATCTCAGGCACCATTTTCTAAGGGGGACAGGGAAGGATTCTCCAATCATCTGATGCAACATCTCCAGGCCCACTACTTCCAAGGATTCCATTACTATGACAGTTCTCCAAGAGCTGTTCTCCCCCCTCCCCCAACAACCCTTGTGGGGATGAGAGAGAAACTTTTTGGAGGAGAGGTTATCCTCTCTCCCAATATGACTGCACCCACAGTTGGACTGTCCTCTGTGTTACCATCATTGCTTTCTATCAAATAGATTTGCTGCTGCTCCCCACCCCAATAGGGTTACATCTAGTTGTGCTTCTGAGTGTTTCTATCAGAGCAGTGACCTGGGCCTTGTAGTGAAAGGCCAAAGAAGACACTGTGCTGAGGCTTCTGAATGTAGGAAATAAGGAAATTTCCCTTCCCCTGCCTTCTCCAGAGTGGCCAATAGCCTAAACATTTCTACCAACTGTGAATTGATTGCCCGTGTCTACATGCAGCAATATCACTTAGACCTCACCTTCACTTTCCTCAATCTAGACCAAACTCTAAGTCATGCTGTACCGACATCTGACAGCATTTTCTGTCACATCTTCAGTGATGATGATGATGATAAATATGAACTGATCTGTGAATGTATACATATATTTCTGGTAGGGGTTGTGGTGCTGCAAAAAGGAAGGGAGTTCTGCTGAGTGGAAAATCATCCATATTCTAATCAGCAAAGGACAAGGGATCCTTTAAGAAATTTTAGTTCTCAAGTTCGGAACTTGAAGTCATGGCACTGATGTTAAGACATAAAGTTTGTGTATTCTGCGCAAAAGTATAGCAATGTGTTTCACCTCAGGCTATAAATACAGCCACCCCCACATCCCTCATTCCTACTGCAGGAATAAAGGGATTTAGAGTTTTGTTACTGAACACCAGAAGCCTGCAGGGTAATGGGCCCTAATTTCTTATGCAAGTGACTCAGAGATGAGAAAAGTTCTTGTACTTAGTTTGTTAAAAAAAAAAAAAAAAGTTGGAATAGTGACTTTTTTTTTTCTAGCTTCCCCTTTAATGCCAGTCAGGCTCATCACTGCAATAGTGTAGTTTCTATCTCTTGCGTATAACTGGTGGGAGTGTTAAAATTGGGCCAAGAAGATTGTCATGAATTTTGAGTCTGTAAATTGTAGTTCAGAGCCAAATAGCATTTTCCACCACTCCCACCCCTTCCTTTTCTCATAGCCATGGGAATGGTTGCTGCTGATTAAAAGAAATCCCAAGAAGAAGAGGGAAGGAAAGTAAAATGATACTAGAAATTTCTAAAGGAACAATTATCTTAGGCCCAGTGGTCCTCAAAATTTTTGAGATGGTGGAACTCTTTATTTGAAAAACAAATACTTTGGTAGAACTCTTGCAGTATAATCTTTTAAAGTAATTTTATACCAACTGAAACTTTGCCAAAATATATTAGGCTGACTTTCAAAAATATGTCATTTTCAAATCAATTTTATTTCAACTTTTGCTAAATTGTTAGAATGTGTGATTGCTTTCTATCAATAACTGTTTTATCATCAGGAACAATGTTGGACATGATAGCTCACTTTGCAAAATGATTCACACCTTATTCCAGGCAATATTCCAGGGAATAACTTTAACTTATCCCATGTTCACATAAGAATATTTGATTTTTGTTTTTGATTTTGTCCATTTTTTGCTGTTGTTGATGATGATGCCTTTGTCATTTAGCTGAAACTAGGGACCTTTAAAAATGGTGACAAAACACACATTGCACACATGAATCACTAGAAATAAATTCAGGTTGGAAATAGCATCATGGTCCAATCTGGCTGCTAATGTGATTGGGGGGGAGGAGGGTAAAAGAGGGAGATCTTCAGCATGAATTCCAGTCATCTAGACAAACCTATATCTGATTAAGAATCCTCTCTACACCATCATTGACAATTAATCAGAACTTCAGTGGTGTGACTCACTACTTCCAAGGACTTTGGACAACGTTAGTGGTTAGGAAGCTTTCAGGGTTTGTTTTTGTTGGAGTTTTTTGGTTTTTTGTTTTTGTCTTGTCTGTTTGGTTTGGTTTGGTTTGCTTACCTGCTATTGCTTACATTAACCAAGCTGAATTTTTCATCTAGAAAAATTCTTCCTTTGCTTCTATTTCTTCCCTCTGGTCCGAATAGCACAAGTCTTATCCCTCTTCCCTATGACATGAAGACAACTATTACATCCTCCTAAGTCTTCTCTTCTCCAGGATAGATATTTTCAATTCTTTTAGTCAATCTTTGTATGACATTATTCTGAGTCTCCTCACCATCCTGTCACCTTCTTCTGGAACACTTGAGCTTGTCAATATTCTTCCTAAAATGTGGCAATCAGAACTGAACATATCACTCCAAATGTTATCAGGCATAGAAGAGAATATTATATAGTATGACAATCATTTTATATGTTTTATACACAGTGATGCTGCACTTTCTAAAATGCAGACTCCAATATATAGGATGTGTGTGTGCACATGCTGCATACTGGTATCGACTTTAAAGTATGTGTGATAGCTTCTTAATCATGAGTAAAAGTCAACTGTTTAGTCACAAAGTCACCAGCTAAGACAGAACAGCAAGAGCACTGGTTTTAGAGTCAACATATTTGGATTAAGGTCTTTGCTCAGCTATTATTGTGTAGTTCCTAGTCATGGTCAGGAACATAGCAGATATTTAATGAATCTTTGTTGACTGATTAATTGATTGATCAGGCGGCCTTGAGAAAACCATAAATATCAGGTTTCAGTGTATCTATCCTGACCTAGTTGATCTCTAAAGATGTTTTTTCCAACTTCTATTGTTCTATGATTTCAACAAAATTCTAATGGTTTTCCCCCTCAGTGGTTGAAAATACACATTGCATCCAATGTAAAGCAGATGTGTTTATAGAATGTGTCTGCAATTAGGGTTTTTTTTTCTTTGTGAAAATTCTTAGACTTCTTTGTAAAATCCTAGAATTCCTCAGAAAATGGCACGAGAAATATGGCTTGGCATTTGAGATTATCGGCAGTTCCCCATATTCTTCTTACAGAGATGAATGTATCTTAGGCATCAAATGCATAGGATGTGTGCCCTACATTGCACAGAGAATTGAAGTTATTCATAACACTAGGATTATTATGTAAAGCAAAGATTTGTAACAATTCAAAGAAATTTTGTGAAGAATTAGCAACTTGAGCTGACCTTAAAGAGTAGGTAGAATTTGGATAGAAGAAAGGAAAGACTGGGGGGGGAGGGGAGCAGGAAGGACTTTGTGTCATGAGCAAGATGATAGAAGAGAATATCATGCATTTGATGAACAAGGAGACACACTCAATATGAGTGGAAATATGTTATCATATCAAATTGTAGTACAAATATGAATTCATTCCCTGTTATCTCTTTACAAAGTATAAAACAGTTTTTCCTAGCACAGGAAGGGCAGTTGGTTCTGGACAGGCTGAAGTCCTAGAAGCAGTCAAAACACAAATAAGGCAATGAACAGTTTTGAGAAGTATGATGCATGCACTCTAATGTGTAATGGAGAATAGAGCACATGCTTAAGGGGATTGGACTTCATTTTGTTCATAATGGGAAGCCATTGAAAGTTATAATGAAAGTACTCTTTTAGAAACATTTCTTAGTATTAGTTTACAGGATAAATTAGAGGAATGAAAGACTAGGAGGATGCCCACGAATGAGGCAAATATTGCATTAGTACAATTATAGGATAAAATGATAGCAGAGGTAATCAGTTAATCAGCAAGCACCTATTAAGTGCCCATATGCATCAGGCATAGTACTAAGCATCGGGTAACTGGTGGCAATAAAACAGACTGTGACCTCAAGATATTTACATTCTGTTGGGGGAGATAATATGCATATAAAGAAATAAAGAACCCTCTCTAGGTTACGCTCCCATTTTGCACTTATAATCGTGGATTGGATCCACCAGAGAGTAGCTACTATTTCTAAAACTATAATCCTTAAGGCCATCACCAGTGCATTTACCTTTACCAGGAAACCAGTAGAGGAAATTAGCTCAACGCGAAGGGTTCTAATATAAATATCATATTTTTAAAAAATAATGGTTATATACATTTCTTGTATATACTTTAGGGTATATCTTCTCACAAATACACTTAAATATGTAAGAAGAGTGGGTCATAACAAGTAAAACACTTATGTAGGGAAGACATGTGGCCAAGGAAAGTCATACCTTTCTCTAGTTGCATTATCCTCATTCTGCTTTTTGCCCCTCACACTGGAGTTCAGTGTCTCTATGTGTCTGTGCAATAGGTTGTTCATTTGAGGTTCCTGGGTCTGCTACTCTGCAGCTGAAAAATCAAAGACCAGATGTCTAGAATCCACAGTTCAATCACTTTCCAGGGCCACGAGTATTTTTCTATAGAGATGCTTCTTGTCTCTGACTCTCTGTATATCTGATCCCCACTGGATTTAGTGTCACTTACTAAGTAAATAGTTTGAAGCACAATACCATGACTGATGGAGAGCAAGAGAAAACACTAATATAGTTCCTACCACCACCACTACTATAACCATAAAGGTGAAAGAATACTCTACAAAGATACTCATTGCCTCATTTGTACTTTGACTGTTCCTAGGGTTTATCAATCTTCGGCCTGTCGAGGGCCAGTTGGCCTTTTGTGCTATCAGGAAAACTGTTTCATACTTTGTAAAGAGATAACAGGGTGCAAATTCACATTTGCCTTTCATCTTGAAATGCAAACAACTCCTCTATTTTCTTTGATTACATCAGCTAAGCTAGGAATAAAGCCAAATCCCCCCCTACACATACAGAGAACACATTCATGCACACAATACACATTACAAAACAATATATGAAATATATTCAAAATAAACACAAAATAAACTTGGTAGGAGGAGGGCACTAGCAGATGGAGGAATTAGAAAAGTTTTCTTGTGTCTTGTAAATAGAATTTTGTAGGAAAACAAGGGAGATTCCATAAAGTAGAGGTGATTCAAAAAAGCTCTCTAGGCATGGGAGACAGCCAATGAAAAGACAAAGAGACAGAAGAGCAGCAAATATGGCAGTCTGAACAGACCATAGAGTTCTGGAAGGGCAATAAGATATTATAAAGCTAGGTTGGGCTAGGTTGGGAAGTGCTTTAAAGCTAAACAGAAACATTTCTATTTGATCCTAGAAACATTAGGGAGCTATTAGAATTTATTGGGTAGAAGAGTGACATGGTCTAGCACATAGACTAGCACTTTAGGAAAATCATTTTGGCAGATGTGTGGAAGATGGATTAGAGAGGGGAGAGACTTACCAATCAGAAGAATTAGGCTTTTGGCTCTAGGAGCGACTTGCTTCATGTCGGAATGGGCAAGTTCATGAAACCCGGGAAGGTGGTGCTAGTCCTGGTCGGACAGTACTCTGGGCAAAAAAACCATCATCATCAAGGACACTAATGATGGGACCTCTGGCAAGCCCTACGGCCATGCCTTGGCGGCAGGTATTGACCGCTACCCTTGAAAAGTGACTGCTGCAATAGGCAAAAAGATTGCCAAGAGATCAAAAATCAGGTCTGTTGTGAAAGTTTGTAACTACAACCACCTCATGCCCACCAGATACTCTGTGGATATCCCATTGGACAAAACAGTTGTCAACACGGATGTGTTCTGTGACCCTGCACTAAAATATAAGGCGAGGAGGGAGGCCAAGGTTAAATTTGAGGAAAGGTACAAGACAAGCAAAAACAAGTTGTTCTTCTAGAAGCTACAGTTTTAGAACTACTTTGTTGGTCAGTAAATAAAATGTTTATTAAAAATGAAAAAAAAAGACTAATTAGTGAATGTAACAGAAGGGACAGAAAGTAGGGACATTTTCAAAAAGGAATCAGTAGATTTAGTGACTCATTAGAACAGATAAAGGAAAAGAAAATCAAGGACTACACAAAGTTTTCAAATCTAAAGGATGGGCAGAATGGTAGATACCAAACAGTGGAAATGAGGAAGCTAGGATGAATCAATTCTAGGTAAAGAGGATAAATTCATTTTTAGACATACTGGGTTTCAAACCAGATGCATGTATCCAGAAAGCAGATTGGTGGTATGGGACTGGAGCTCAACAGAGAGGTTAGATCTGGTAATGTAGCCTGGGGGCTTGTTTGTACAGAGTTAAGATTTGAACCCCTACATTCATGTAACCTTCCAAGAACAAATATGTAGAAAAGTAAGAACAGAGGGCAGAACACTAAGCCTTGGAGAAGATCCACAATTAGGAGGAAAAGGGAACCAGTAAAGTACATACAGAAGAAATGGTCAGAAAAATATAAATCAGGAAAATACAAAACAAACAAACAAAAACATAAAAAAAGACCCAGTATTCTATGAATGAGGGATGGAAGTTGGGATGAGGGCTCTATCAGAAGTGTTAGAGATAAAGTCACAGCCCTTCAGTATCAAACCTTTGACAAGACCCAGAAGCCAAATGTGGTGTGTGAACTAGTGGTGCTCAATTTTACCATTTGTTAAATGTTAAATTTAATGCTCAATTAGGACAGATGACTCTAATTGTTAATTTGTACCTAATACTTAAATTTCATTTATACTTTCAGGCTTAATGGGTCTTTGAGTTTTGTCTGTTTGATCAATGAATGTATTTGTACATATTTGTAAAATGTCTACTTATGCCCAGCATTTGGTCAGGTGTCAAAGAAATTGAAGCCACAGTCTCTACTTCTGAATAATTTATAATCAAACATAAGTGGAATAACTGTCTCAGCAAAAGTACAAAAGACAATATATAATTAAATACTAGATAGTGTCATGTAAATGAGTGTTATTAGAGTTCAATAAATTCAATTCTCATTTTAATGTGACAAATATTTATTAAGCTCTTACAATGTGCAAGGTATAATCTTGTGCTCTAGGGATCCAAAGGAAAAAAAAAATAAAACATCTCTGCCCTCCTCATTTAGCTTATAGTCTACTGGAAATGTAGGGTGCAGCAAGGGGCAAAAAGGGTAATGAAATTCAAAATGTACATAAGTAAATAAATACACAGCATATTACAAGTAATACAAAGTAATTTCAAAAAAGACAGTAATAACTGGAAAGAATCAAGAAAGGTTTTATATAGGAAACCAAGAGGCAAAGATGAGGAGGTCTAACAATCCAGGCAACGAGACAACCTGAGAAGGCACAGATATGAGAGATACAATGGCATGTGTGGGGAACAAGGAATTGATCAGGTTTGTGGGAGCATAGAGTATATGAGAAGGGGTAGAGTGAAATTAGTCTGGCAAAATGTGTTGGAAACAATTGTGATGGGCTTTAAATGACAAATATAGGAACTACTAATTTATCCTAGAGGCATTAGGGATGCACTGAAACTTTGTGAGTAATAAAATGATATGGTCACACAAACCTTTAAAATATCAACTTGGTAACTATATGGACACAGAATCTTCAGAATTCTGAAGATCACCTGTCCTAGAAAGATAAGGAACCAGACACTGAAGTCCTTTCTCCAAATGAACTGCCAAGCATTCAAACTCTATTGTAGAGAACGTAATTTCAATTCCAATTCCACATTATTCAAATGCCACATGTAGACTAGAAAACTTTTACAGAGAACTTATACTAGGCAAGCATTCAGATGGAGATCAGAAGTTGTACAAAGAGTCTTTCAAAGTGTCTTTGAAGAACTTTGGAATGAATTGTGAGACATGGGAGACGTTGGCACAGGACCACCCAGCATGGCTTGTCTGCATCAAAGAAGGCACTATGTTCTATAAGCAAAGCAAAATTGCAGTAGCGCAAAGGAAACATGAAATGTGCAAATTTGGAAACAGCTCCATTCCAAATATTCATACAGACTATTGTGCCCAACCTGTGTTAGAGCATTCTGAGCTCATATTGGTCTGATCAGCCACAGTCAGACACATTGCAGCTTGACTCTAACATAGTGATGTCATTTTGATTCTCTTCAAGAACAAAAGACAATTACCAATATCTTGAATCATCCTCAGGTTTTAAATGGGACTGATATCTGTACTTAGAGTCTTGGGTGAGTTTAAGTTTCTCTGGTAAGAATAGAGTAGGGATCCATTCTAATACATGTAGAAAAGTATTTTGAGATGAATAATAGAATGATAATAGCTTTCTGCTTTACAAAGTCTAACATGTATCATCATATCATTTGATCTTATGTGATAAATAACGCAGCAATGAATATCACCACTTTGCAAAAGTAGGCATTGATTGAATCAAGTAACTTGTAAGATACTCTAGCCCTGATATTTTTTATCATGTGAAAACATCTCATTGAATCAACCAATCCATCAATCAAAGGGTCTTCTATAAAATTGCAAGTCAGTTTAGGTTCTAGCATTCCAGTCAGCAAAGAGAGGCTCCATTCAAACCCTTGAGAAGAAATTTCTTCTAAGAGTAGTTGAAGAGAGAAGAATCTTTCTTTTCTTCCCTCTTCTCTTTGGAGCTAGGGAACTTCCAAGGGTCAGAGTATTTGGACTTCTTATGAGGGCCCTATCAGTGTTCTTGGAATAGTTGTTATAGTGGCAATATCTAGAGATTAAACTAGACACACCAAGGAAAGGATGCTTTAGAACTCTCTATAGGAATCACAGCAGAAAATAACAACCATGCACAAGATCTTCATGAAGGCTTCACAAAGAGAAGAAAAGGACTTCTAACAAAAGGATTTCCAGGATCTGTGCTCTAAGTTTTATCTTGATTTCCCTAGATTTTGTATACACTTATAGGAGAGTGGGACTCCAAGTATGAGTGCAAGTTTTGAACCAACTATTCTTATCTTACTATGTCAGTAACTACACCAAACTAAAAGCTAACTAATACTGGCTGACTAATTAACACCAATTGATAATCAGGGAGTAGGAAGCACATAAATGTGAGCTTGTGAGCTACAGTTTGACTTGCTAGTGTGATTAAGAGAATAGTTCGAGAGAATGTGCTACATAGAAATGGTAATGGAGCCACAGCAAAATGACTTTACCTGAGGTCACATGTTTAGTAAGTGGCAAAGATGTGACTCAAAACCATTTCAATTTCCTCATTTGTAAAATTGCAGATTTGGCCTTGATGACCCCTAAAATTCTTACTCGCTCTTGATCTATGATTCTATGATCTCCTTAGTGCAAGTCCAGTGCTTTTTCTCCCTATGGCCTAGTACTTCTTAATAAGTAAATATATATAATATATATATATATATTCTTAAAGGAAAGATATATTATTCATTGGGTCTTAAGGCAGCAAGGTAAAGTAGAAAGAGCACTGAATTTACAATTTAAAATTTAGTTCAGATCCCAACTCAGCTACGTACTACTAATATCATTTTGGGCAACTCATTTAACATCTTTCAACCTCATTTTCCTCCTAAGTAAGGAAGGGTCTTAGACTTAATGAACAACAAGATCCCTTCTAGCTCTAAATCTTTGATCCTGCAATATCTTGTGGTTGGAGGACCATGATGCAAGAGGTGTCAGTGATGCCTACTGTGCCCTTGCTTGCCCTATTCATCTCAAATCATTCGACCCAGACCTAGGGAGATAACATAACATTTCATGCCATCTCATAGGGATAACAAAGAAAAATGCTAAAGCAATTGCTGATGAACTAAGCACAGGAAATTCTTTTCCCACTACATCCAGAGATTATTATCATAAGTCATAGGATAGGCTAAAGGGATAATATCCATCTGCTTTGTCATGATAGTAAGCTGGATCTCTGGAGCTATAAATGCAGTGAGAAGTGAAGTAAGAGACTAGGGACTCAGAACTAGGTAGATTGCAAATTTAATATTTCACTATTTTGAGTAATTTTAACCTCTAGGTCAATTTGATATAGTCCGTTAAGGGGTTAATCAAAATTCCCTCAGGCCTAGCCTTGTGGGTTTGGCAAAAAGAGAAGCAGCCTAGGTGTTTGTAGGATAAGAACCTTCTGGTGGCCAGCAGGAATACTGTAGCCTCTTAAGAAAGGGCTATTTTAAGCATGGACCAGATATGCCAATTTATAAGGCCAATGTACTCATGGTTTAAGTAGGACAACCCTTCTTGGGCTATTCAAGTATTGCATCCAATTAATAAAATTGCTGTGCTGGATAAGTAATCCAGTGACATACCATCTTTCATTTAAGGAATGCAGTACTCAAGCCACACAATAATGATACCCCATATGAGACCCAGTACCATCAGAACTATACCTATGCTCTACACACAGAAAGGCAACATGAATGCCAAAGAATTATGCATCTTCCAAGGCTTAGAATGTAATTTAAGGACACAGGCAAGAAAGAGCCAAGATGGAAGGGAGAAGCCAGGAAGTTGCCTGAATTCTTCCCAGTTTCCCTTGGAAACAATGTGAAATCAATCCTCTAAAATAATTCTGGAGTGACAAAATCCATAAAAAGATGAAGTGAAAGTATTTTCTAGCCCAAGATAACTTAGAAGGACTTCAGGAAAGGACTGTCTCACTAGGGTGAAAGAGGAGCACAGCCTAGCACAGGCATTGTCCGGGCAAGCCAATGGGGAGATTCTTAGCCACAGCACAGATCAGCAACCAAGATCCCATAGTCCTGACTCAGCAGGCCAATAGCACAGCAGGCCAACTGTGAGGCCTCTAGGACCAGTGCAGCAGGCTAACTGCCAGCCCTGAAACCCAAGGCTCACAACAGGTGCAACTGGACTGGGCTACCCTAGCCCAGTAGGCAAGCCAGCAGTCCCAGAGGCCCTTCTGCAGAAAGCAAGTGACCAGACTCCTGACTTCCCAGTACAAGAAGCTTGGGTCAACGTCCCTTGTATCCCAGAAGCAGAGCTCAATTTTTTCAAATGAGCAAAACAAAGCAAAAAAAAAAAAAAAAAAAGCCCTAACTATAGAAAGCTGGTATGGCAAAACGGAATATCCAAACACAAACTGAGAAGAGTAAAGCAATGTCAAAATGCCTGCATGTGAAGCCTCAAAGGTGAATATAAATTGGTCTCAAGCCCAGAAAAGTCCTCTTGGAAGAGCTCAAAAAGGATTTTTAAAATTCAGTAAGAAAGGTAGGAAGAATGGAAAAAGAAATGAGAGTCATGCAAGAGAATTATGAAAAAAGAGTCAACAACTTGGAAAAGGAAGAGAAATAGTTGACTGAAGAAAGCAATTCCTTAAAAAAATAGAAATGGTTAAATGGAAAAAAAAATCCACTGAAGAAAAGTAGAAATTAGAAGTAGATTTGGACAAATGGAAATGGAGGCACAAAAGCTAACTGAAGAAAATAATCCCTTAAAAATTAGAATTGGGCAAGTGAAAGCTAATGACTCTTTAAGACATTAAGAATCAGTCAAATAAAATCAAAAGAATGAAAAAAATAGAAGAAAATGTAAAATACCACATCAGAAAAAGAAGTGAGCTGGAAAATAGATCCAGAAGAGATAATTTAAGAATTATTGGCCTACCTGAAAACCACGACAAAAAAAAAAAAGATCCTGGACAGCATCTTTCAAGAAATTATCAAGAAAACCTGCTCTGATACCCTATAACCAAAAGATAAAATGGTCATTGAAAGAATTCACCAATCACCTTCTAAAAGAGATCTCAAAATGAAAACTCCAAGGAATATTGTAGCTAAATTCCAGAACAATCAGGTAGGAGAGAAAATAATGTAAGCATCCAGAAAGAAATAATTCAAATATCAAAGAACCATAGTCAAGATTACACAGGACTTAGGAGCTTCTACATTAAAGGATTTGAGGGCATGGAATATTATATTCAGGAAGGCAAAGAAACTTTGATTACAACCAAGAATCAACTACCTAGTAAAATCAAGTATAATCTTTCAAGTAAAAAGATGAATATTCAATGAAACAGGGGCTTTCAAACTTTCCTGATGAAAAGACCAGAGCTGAACAGAAAATTTGATCTTCAAATATGAGACTCAAGAGAAACCTAAAAAGTTAAATAGAAAAAACAAAACAAAACAAAACATGTACTCAATGAGGTTAAATTGTTTACATGCCTATATGGGAATATACTAGTAACTTTTAAGAACTGTATCATTATTAGGGCAGTTAGAAGATGTATACATAGACAAAGGGCATGGATATAAGTTGACATTGATATGATAACAAAAAATTAATTAAGGGGTGAAAAAGGATTTTAGTGGGAAAAGAGGAAAAGAGGAGGCAGAATGGGGCAAATTGTATTACAGGGAGAGACATAAAAGACTTATTGCAATAGAGGGAAAGAAGGGATGGATGAGCATTGTTTGAACCTTACTCTCATAGGATTTGGCTCAAAGGAGGAATAACACACTCAGTTGGGTAAACAAATCTATCTTATCCTATAGGGAAGTAGGAAGGGAAGGAGACAAAAAGGTGGGGCTGATAGAAAGAAGGGTGGGATGAGGGAGGTGGTGGTCAGAAGTAGAACACTGTTACGGAGAGATGGTGAAAGGCGAGAGAGAGAGAGAGAGAGAGAGAGAGAGAGAGAGAGAGAGAGAGAGAGAGAGAGAGAGAGAGAGAGAGAGAGAGAGAGAGAGAGAGAGAGAGAGAGAGAGAGAGAGAGAGAGAGAGAGAGAGAGAGAGAGAAGTATAAATAGGGAAAATAAGATGGAGGGAAATATACAGTTAGTAATCATAACTGTGAATGTGAATAGGATGAACTCTCCCATAAAAAGAAAGCAGATAGCAGAGTGGATTAAAAACCAGAATCCTACAATATGTTGTTTATAAGAAATGCATTTGAAGCAGAGATACACAGAGTAAAGGTAAAGGACTGAAGCAGAATATATTATGCTTCAACTGAAGTAAGAAAAACAAAACAGGGGAAGCAATCCTCATCTCAGACAAACAAAAGCAAAAATAGATCTAAATAAATCATAAAAATAAAGATACTACATCCTGCTAAAAAGTACCATAGACAATAAAGTAATGTCATTACTAAACATATAGGCACCAAGTAGAATAGCATCAAAATTCTTAGAGGATAAGTTAAATGACTTACAGGAAGAAATAGACAGAAAAACTATACTAGTGGGGGACCCCAACCTCCCCCTCTCAAAACTATATAAATCTAACCACAAAATAAACAAGAAGGAAGTTGAAGAGGTGAATAGAATTTTAGGAAAGTTAGATATGTTAGACTTCTGGGAAAAAATGATTGGGGATAGAAAAGAATATACCGTTTTCTCAGTAGTACATAGCACCTACACAAAACTGACCATATATTAGGGCATAAAACCTCACAATCAAATGCAGAAAGGCAGAAATATTAAAAGCATCCTTTTCAAATCATGACACAATAAAAATTACATGTAATAAAGGGCCATGAAAAGATAGATTAAAAATTAACTGGAATCTAAATAATCTAATCCTAAAGAATGAGTGGATCAAACATCAAATCATAGAAACAATCAATGATTTTTTAAAGATAACGAAAATAATAGAGGGAGGGTGGGAGAAAAAATTTGGAATTCAAAATCTCATAAAATGAATGTTGAAAACTATCTTTACATGTAATTGGAAAAAATTTTAAAAACTATTTACAAAAAAAAGGACACAGGCTAACATATTAATCAGAAGAGTGAGATTGGTTAAATTTTCAGTCATTCTCATCTGTGTTAATATTGCATCCCTGAGTGTTCTCTTTCAATAGCAGAAAATAGAGGGAGTTTTAGCCTCTGCCATTTTCTATGCAGTTTTCTATAAGATGCATGCCAGGCCAAACAGTCAGCATTACTATTGCATGAAAATTCCCCAAGCTTGGCATTGTAGCATTCCTATGGAAACAAGCAGCAGGTTTGAGGCCTGAAGCCCCAGGAGGTACCACATGCAGCTTTGGTTCAAGTTAACAGTGCTACTTAGGCAGCTGATCAACGCCCATGAGGAAATTTCAGCAAGGTCTGCAATCATAATGTTAGAGGGAAGGAGTTTTCCTTGGGGAAACTCACAGAGAAAGGTTAGGAAATGTGTATTTGGATCCATTTTTCCATTTCATTGTCTAATAGGTAACTCCCTATGAGATTTACACTAAAAAATAAAAAAAAATGTAAAACATAAGCTGCCAGTGCAGCAGTAGTAGTAGCGTTAATAATAATAACACTAATAATAAACAATCCCTTCTATTTGTCTAGTGTTTTATATACCAAATGCTTTCAAATTCCTGATTCCATTTGACCTTCACAATAATCCTCTAATGTAGATGTCATAGCCGTGGTGTGCTGGTAAATGTTTAATGACCTACTCTCAGAGGAAAAAAAATGTATACCCAATAAACATTTATGTTTAATCTGCATTATTAACATCTTCTCCATCATTTTCTTAAGTCTAGACAATCAGCAAAGCAATAAATGGAGACCTGCAATTGTTTCTCTAATTAGAACTGGCCCCACAACATCCATGTGTCACAGGTATTATTATTCCCATTTTATAGAGGAGTAAAGTATCCAGAGCTTTATGGTAATAGGACTGAAAAATAGCAGTCAGGAGTAAAACCCACGTCTCAAAACTCAAAGGGTGCATTAGTGATGGCTGGAGGCAATTTTTGAGGAAGCTAGATTAAGTTCATTTGGATCATGTCAGATGTGGTGGTTAGAGGGTAGAGGTGATACACTCAAATACAGCTCAGTCTTTGAAATCTCTGGTGTCTTTCTTCCTGCTGGTGACCTGTCTCTCTGGCCCTATTCTATTAGAAATTGAAGGAAAACCGTCCCTTTCCCTATCCCATCTCACTTTGCTCTGCTCTCCTCCACTTATAATATGGCTTCCTATCTTTTTTTTTACATCAACCTAGAACATAATCTTCCTGTTTCCGACTGTTGTTTGTTCTTGTTTAGTTGTTTCAGCCGTGTCTAACTCTTTGTGACCCCTTTTGGAGTTTTCTTGGCAAAGATAATGGAGTGATTTGTCATTTCCTTCTCCAGTTCATTTTACAAATGATGAAACTGAGGTAAACAGGATTAAATGACTTTCCCAGGGTCACACAGCTAGTGTCTGAGGCCAAATTTGAACTCAGGTCTTCTTGACTCCAGGTCCAACACTCTATCCACTGAGCCATCTAGCTGCATACCTTTTCAGGTTTATTGTGTATTTTTCTCCTTCACACTCCCTATGATCCAGACAGACTGGCCTTCTTGTTATACCTTACCTCCTGCCTCTTCACCTTTGCACAATCTGTCCCCTGGCCTCAAATGTTCTCCCTTCTCATCACCACATCTTAGAATTTGTAGACACCTTTAAAGCTTAGCCCAGAAGAAATAAGAAAAAGCCAGTTGAGGACTTCCACTTCTGGGAGCCAAGATGGCAGAGTAAGAAGTGAGTCTCTCTTACCCTCCCTCATTAACCCCTGAAAGCCCAGAAAATATCACCCCAGGAAAAACCCTGGAACAGCTGAACCAGAAGAAAGATGGGGTACAGCAGTCAAGTAGCCCAGGTAGCTTGAAGGATTAACAGGAAAGGCCCCTCTTACCCTGGGGGAAGGGGAGCAGTACAGAATGGGAGGTGTACCAGCAAGCTAGCAGAAAGCCCCACCTCAGCATACCAGGAGAAGATCCTGAAGCCCAGGTGGTGGAGCAGGCAAACACCAACACCTGGACCCCCAAGTGCCTCATTGAGGGCAGGGGAACTGGTGGAAACCAGCTCAGAAAACCACCAGGTGCTTCGGCATTCTACAGCAACTGGCTCTCCCAGTGCCTCAGCAAAACTAAGGGAAGCAGCACTCCAAGGGACCCCAGTCACATAAACACCCTACAATATCCATCTGAAAAGAGCTGAAGAAAGCAAAAGGAAGGAAAGGCCTGGGTGAGCAGGAAATCTCCAGGAGCCACACTACCTAATCTTACCCCTAGAGTTCCAGTGTTGCTGATTCCAGCCCAACACCAGGTAAGCTGCCAGAATCCTACAGCCTCCAACTGCCAACATTGGAGGCCCCAGCTCACAAAGCCATCGACCAGGCCCTAGGCTCCCAACACAAGAAACTTGGGTCAATGCCCTCTGCTCCCCAGCAGGAGAGTGCAATCTCTTTAAAGGCTAGGAAATAAGCATATACCATGAGCAAAAAGAAATATATGATAGATTCTTATTATGGAAAGAGTGAAGATCAAGGCAAAAAATTCTGAAGAGGACCACATTGTCAACAAACCTATATCTGGAACTTCAAAAGGGACTGATCTTGAACTGGTCTGAAGCCCAAAAAGTCTTCTTAGAAGAACTCAAGAAGGATTTTAAAGGGCAAATGAGAGAGGTAGAAATAAAAATGAGAGAAGACATGAGAGGTATGCAAGAGAAAGTCAATAGCTTGGAAAAGGAAGGACAAAAATTAACTGTAGAAAACAAATCCTTAAAAAATACAATTGTCCAACTGGAAAAAAAAAGTACACTGAAGAAAACAAGTCCCTAAAAAATACAATTGGCCAACTGGAAAAAAGTACACTGAAGAAAACAAATCCCTGAAAAATATAATTGGCCAAATGGGGAAGGGGGTACAAAATCTAATAGAAGAAAACAATGTGTTAAAAATTAGAATTGAGCAAATGGAAGCTAATGACTCTATGAGAGAGCAAGAATCAGTCAAATAAAAACAAAAGAATGAAAAAATTAGTGAAAATGTAAAATATCTCATTGGTAAAACAACTGACCTGGAAAATTGATCCAGGAGAGACAATTTAAAAATTATTGGTCTACCTGAAAATCATGATGAAAAAAAAGAGCCTGGACAGTATCTTTCAGGAAATCATAAAGGGAAACTGCCCTGAGGACCTAGAACCAGAGGGTAAAATAGCTGTAGAAAGAATCCACCACTCACCTCCTGAAAGAGATCCCAAATTGAAAACCCCAAGGAATATAGTAGGCAAATTCCAAAATTACCAGGTCAAAGAGAAAATACTGCATGTGGCCAGAAAGAAACAATTTAAATATCGTGGAACCACAGTCAGGATTACACAGGACCTTGCAGGTTCTATATTAAAAGACCATAGGGTGTGAAATATGATACTCCATAAGGCAAAGGAACTTAGATTACAACTAAGGATCAACTACCCAGTGAAAATGAGCATGATCTTTCAGGGAAGGAGATGGATATTCAACAAAATAGGGGACTTCCATACCTTCCTGATAAAAAGACTAGAGCTCAACAGAAAATTTGATCTTCAAATACAAGACTCAAGAGAGACATAAAAAGTTAAATGGGACAGAAAGAAACAGCATGTTATTAATAAGGGCAAACTGTTCACACCCCTACAAGGGAAGATGACACTTGTAACTCTTGAGAACTGTATTGTTATTACACCATGTTAAAGGGGTATACATAAAGGGGGTGGGTATAAATTGACTTGGATGTAATGATGAAAAAATCTAATCAAGTGGGTTAAATGGATGCAAGTAAGTGAATTAATCTGATCTAACTAAGAAAATGTACTGAAAGAAAAGGAAAGGAGGAGGCAGACAAGGGTAAATTACATCACAGGAAAAGCCACAAAAACCTATTACAGCAGAGGGAAAGAAGGGAGGGAGATGAGCATTATTTGAACCTAACTCTCATCAGACTTGGCTCAAGAAGGGAATAACATAATCAGTTAGGTATAGAAATCTAACATTCCCTATAGGTAGTAGGAGGGAAAGGGGGAAAGAAAAGAGAGGGGGTTAAGAGAAGGGAGGTGGGACTGAGGGAGAGGGTGGGCAAAAGCAAAACATTAGTGAGGAGGGATAAGGAGAAAGGAGAAAGAAAAGCATAAATGGGGGGAAGGATGGAGAGAAAGACATAGATAGTAATCATAACTGTGAATGCGATATATGAATGTAATGGAATAATATTGTGCTGTAAGAAATGACGAACAGTCTGACTTCAGATAAACCTGGAAAAACTTGTATGGTTTGATGCTGAGTGAAGTGAGCAGAGCCAGAACATTGTACACAGTAACAACCATATTGAGTAATGACTGACTTTGATAGACTTAACCCCTCTCAGCAATACAAGGATCTAAGACATCCCCAAAGGCCTCGTGATGGAAAATGCTATCCGCATCCAAAGAAAGAATTATGGAGTTCTTTCACCACATGAAAAGCCTAGGGCACCTGCTTCTGAGACAGTCATGATGATATATAATATAACTTCCCTAGAGAGTTTACATAGAATACTCTCATCTATGGAGTATACATTGACATTCTGTAACTGGTTCCAGTTGGCTAACCATATGGTGAATAGGAGATCATTCAACTAGCTGTGAAGACATTCTGGTGGAGGAAATAACAAATAAATATATGTGTATTCAGAATAAATATAAAAAGAATACCAAGGAGGGAGAAAGGGAAGGCACTAGCAGCTAAGGCTTCCTATAGAAGGTGTTGCTTGATCTGTGAGAAGGCTTTTACAAGGTAGAAGTGATAAGGGAGTGCATTCTACACATGTAGGACATCTAATGATTATCCAGTGTGAAGAAGAGAAAAGATCATTTGGCCAGATCACAGAGTATCTAGGATGAGGAATAATGTCCACTGGGGCTAGAAAGATAGACTGGGGACAGGTTATGAAAGCAAGAGGGAGCTACTGACATTTATTGAGTAGGGGAGTAGTAAGTAATATAACATTGTAAGATCCATACTTAAAATCACTTCATGAACAGAACCAAGAGAACTTTGTACACAATAACAGCCGTGTTGTGTGATGACTAATATTGATAAACTTAATCCTTCCCAGCAATACAAGGATCTAAGACAACTCCAAAGGCCTCATGATGGAAAATGCTATCTACATCCAAAGAAAGAACTATGGAGTTTGAATGCAGATTGAAGCATACTATTTGCTCTTTTTTTCCTTCTGTTTTGTTTTGTTACCTCTTTCTTGTGGTTCCTTCTATTGGTTCTAATTCTTACTTACAAGATCACTAATGTGAAAATATGTTTAATAGGAATGTACATGTATAGCCTGTATTAGATTGCATGCCGTCTTGGGAAGGGAGGTAGGGAGGGAGAGGGAGAAAAATTTAAAACTCTAAAGCTTATGGAAGTGATTATTGATAATTTAAAATAAATTAATAAAACATTTTGAAAAAAAAAAAAGCTCGGTTCAAACATCCTCTCCTACTGAAGCATTTCCTAGTATCCTCAGATGCTAGTGGTTCCTCCTCTCACCAAATTGCCTCATATTTATTGTGTTTCTATTCTGTACATTCTTTTATGTATAACATGTTGTCTTTCCCTATAGCATGTAAGCTCCTTGAAACTGCTTTATTTTTGACTTACTATTCCCCACCAACTAACATAGCATGTGGTACACAGCAATCTCAAAACAAATGTTCTTTGATTGATTGGTCCCAACTGTTCCTCCTCTCTACTTTGCAGCTTTGATCTGATGTTCTTAGCCTGGCACTGTGCCGTGCCTCCAGTCAATGTTGACATAATGAGAGATTCAACAGGAAGGTCTAGAGCCCCTTCTCCTGAAAGCATCACCAACTTCTTGCTACTCAGTCTGTTAGAAATGCACACCAGGAAGTAGTGTTCAGTGAATCCTTATGGCCCAAGTCCAAGTCTGCCACTCAAGGCTCTTTAAGATTCTATTCCAACTTACTTTTCTAGATATAGCCTCAAATATTCCTTGATATGAATTCTATACTTCAGCAAAACTGAACTGTCCCATCCTGCTCAATCACACACTTTCATCTCCCACTTCTCGTACTGTTCCCTGATACCTAAATTACCTTTCTCCAATCTCCCCACTTTCCCACAACTGCCTATTGTTTTGTATAAATTCTACACGTATGAGTCTGTGTTCATGTTGTCTCCTTTGGTAGAATGTACACTCCTTGAGCATAGAGACAATTTCCTTTTTCCAAGTACTTAGCACAGTGTCTGACACTTAATGTATTTTAATTGAAGTTAGATATGGATGGGGCATTAATCCACTTTTTTCATTTTACAGATAAGGAAACTAAGATTCAAAGGCATCAGCCATTTGTCCAAGCTTACATAGGTAATGTGTAGCAAAGGTCACGTTTAGGTGTTCTGACTCCCCTCTTGGCTCTGCTTCAGACTTCCTGGACTTTTCCACAAAACCTAAACTGAAGTCTCATCCTGGAACTTTCTTCAGAACCTCGCACCTTCTCACTCTGGAATATACTGTCCCTTTGGCCTTCTCATCCAGAATCATGCCTCCACCTTTTTGACCCTTTTCTCCCATTGGTAAATTCGTCCTGAAGCCCTTCATTTTTTGGAGGAACCTATGTTAACCAACTTTCATTTGCCTCCTGAATCTCCTTTCCTCTTTTTGGACTTCAGCACATGCCCCCATGTGGGTACCTCCCTCCTTCCCTCACACCCATCCCTGATTTTCAGCTCCCTTTATTCTGTTGTCTTCCCCAATTTGAATGTAAGCTCCCTGAAGGCAGGGGACCTTTTTTTTTTCTTTTTGCTTGCATATGTATTCCAGCACTTAGCACAATACCTGGCACATAGTAAATGCTTGATAAATTTTTGCTGCCTTGTTGTCTTAAATACAGCATTATTTTGACATTACCACACTGCTCCCCAGCACAAATCAATATAAAGAGATTCGAGAAAGTCATTTCTGTAATGTATAGTGCACCAGTTATTTATTTGTATTTGCATAGAACTAAAGAGCGTGATGGGAAAGGGTTGAAAACAATTTCTCCACAACAGTTTCAAACGATTCCCTGTTCATTTAAGGAAGGACAGCCACAGAGTATGGTAAGAACTATATTTTGAATGTTTTTTTTTGTTTTGTTTTTTTTTTTACAACATAACAGATTAGATTTGAAATAAGAACAAAGGAGAAAGTAGAGAATAGCTAAAAGAGCATGTATGGAAGATGTTGATAGCTTTTGGTTGAAAGAACCATGACCATCTCCTGGAAGAGAAAGTTGTACTATACTCATTAGTGAATGGTCAGAAGAGTAGCATGTAGCCCTTAAGATAGCATCTTAGTTGAAGATAATAGCTGAGACTCAGTAGGAGTGTGAAATTGTTTGCAAACAGAGCTTTAAACATCTTCTTCCAGGGAAAGGGTGCTCACTAGTGGTGTGCTGGAGTCAGCACAAATTGGGTCAAGAGAAACAATTGTTAAATTTTCAATGTGAGTATTTATCCCTCAAAAATCAGCAAACACTACAAATTGGGGCTTGATTTTTTTTATTGTTGTTGTTGACTTCCTAGACTTAAAGTGATACAGAAAATGTAATATAGACTAAACTTAAAAATGTGTTGTTAAACACACTGATGATTGTTAAACATTTACCAGCACATTCCTCCTACTAACTATGGCATTCCTTTATAGATGGTGAATAGGGTAGCAGGTGGTCATGAAGGTAACTTTGGATGGAGACAGTTCTATGCCAGATGGCCAAGAGCAGAAACATGCCTGGCAGAGAGCAGACCCAGCAGAGAGCAAAAATCAGTGTGATGACTTCATCAAAATCCACTGGCAGCTTACTAGCATTAAAGATATGTGCTGCCCCTGATATTTTTCACCTGGTCCTACATGTTCCCATCATGTGTGCCCTTCCACCCTTCCTATGTATTCCCCACAGGGATGATCACTATGAGTAGTCATTATTCCTACTTAGGGTGAATGTATTTGTGAGTTAATAGGTTCTAAGTTTCTAGGGAATATTTTTGCTGTTATTTTAGTCTTATTTGTCTAAATGCCTCTGCAATGAACTTTGTCCTCTGGCTGACTTGTAAAAGTAAATGGATTACCTGGGGCTTATAAGTTATGGCTGATCCATAAATACCTGAAATCTGGAGTGACTTTTTTAAAGACGAATGGGTGATGGAGCTCCCAGTTGCTACAAATATAATCCACACTTAAAAAAGAAGATCATTTTTAGCTTTTCTAAAAATGTGTTTGCCCACTAACACTTTAAATTCATCAACTGTGAGAAGCATGACCAGAATCACCTTGGCCACCCTTGGACACATTTTCCCCTCATGTCACAGTCATTTCTTCCCTAACACTGCATGACTTCTCTTAGTCCCAAAGAAGCTCTGATAAAATCATTTGCAATGAGGTGTTGTGGAATAGGGTGGAGAAGAAAATATTTAACTTATTTTTTCAGGCATCAGACAATTTTCACTTGTTTTTCAGTTGTGCCCAACTCTTCATGACCCCATTTGGGGTTCTCTTGGCAAAGATACTCAAGTGGTTTGTCATTTCCTTCTCTAGCTTATTTTATAGATGAGGGCACTGAGGCAAAGAGGGTTAAGTGACTTACCTAGGACAACACAGCTAGTAATTATCTGAGACCAGATTTGAACTCAAGAAGATAAGTCTTCCTGAATCCAGGCCTGGTACTCTATCCACTGTACCACTTATCTGCCATACAATAGTTCATATTAGTTCACATATATGTAGCACTTTAAGATTTATAAAGCATTTACAGACATTCTCTCATTTTATCTGCATAACAACCCTGTTATGTATATCTTATTATCCTCTCATTTTGTTGATGAGAATATTGAGTCTCAGGTAGTAACTTTCTTGGAGTCAGACAACTAATAAATATCTGAACTGGGATTTGAACTCACCTGTTCCTCTTAGCCCAACCCTCAATATACTATACCACTTCTCCTTCAGATCTGGGTGACAGAGAAATATTGGGGTTAAAAGCCTGTCCTACATGGTTTACATAATATCATTTAGTTAAATGCCCTGAATGTCACTAAGAACATGTCCAGAGAAGGGCTAGTGACATCTTGGGAAGGCCAGACCAGCATCTGTGCTCCTGGAGAAAGGCTGTGTATTGTTCACTGACATTGGATCACATCCTAGTCCAGGAATTCATAATGTCAGGAGAACTCATGTCTCCTGAGGAGAGGGATAAGTGCATTCTGTAAGGGAGAGAGAAATGTGATCATCACATTTAGAGAATGTGTAAGTAATAAATAAAGGGCTCAGGCTATTGTGCTGTGTCAGTAGTAAAAGCCGTAACAAAATTGGGAAGAAAATGCTGATTTTGACAATCTTCAGACAAAGAAAATGAAGTTTCTATGGGAAATCATTCATTGTCTGAAATGAATCAAAACAGAGTATGGCCCCAAAGGCTCTCCTGTGGGAGCATCTCGTCTCCACAGTGATTGCCAGGGATGTAACCACCGAAAGGTTTAGAGGTAGAGCTGTACTGAATGAGCAATTTTGTTATAGATGTCCAAAGGGAATAAGTCACATCACAATTTAAATCACAGGAATAGAAAGTATTGTCAAGAAGTATTTTCATTAGGTGCTGCTACTAACTGCAGGTCTTGAACCTCCCCAGCTTTTACTGCTCCAGGGCCTAGACTGACTCTGCAAAGATTGGCACAAGGGAAAAGAACCAGGAGGAATGGGTGTTGAAGGGGAAAATTTAGTCTTCAAGTAAGAAAAATATCAGAATTAGAAAGTGGAATGGACCATCTCAGGAGGTAATAGGTTTTGTTGTTGTTGTTGTTTACTATCTCCATACATATTGCCTCCTCTCTTCCCATCATCCCCTACTTATTAGAACCTCGAACTTTATTTCTTAATCACAGACTTTGATTAGTAAGATTTTTTTTTGTTTTTTTTTTGTTTGTTTGTTTTCAGGCAATTGGGGTGAAGTGACTTGCCCAGGGTCACACAGCTAGTAAGTGTCAAGTGTTTGGTCTGAGGCCGGATTTGAACTCAGGTCCTCCCAACTACAGGGCCGGTGCTCTATCCACTGCGCCACCTAGCTGCCCCTTGATGGGTAAGATTTTAACTTAACTTGTCCAGATAATGAACAAAAATGGCTTCTAGGACATTTCTTGTCTATCTCCACACTAGACCATTTTTTCTCTCCCCCACAACCCATAAACTCTTTTTCCAGTATGCAAGGACTATCTTTTTTGCTTGAATCTCATACTCCCAAAGCTTAGCACAGTGTCTTATATAGAACTATTCCTTAACTTTTCTGTTGTCTATCTTTCTATCCCATCTGTCAATCACATCTCCATTATTTACTTATCCTCATTCATGGTCTTCAGACACAGACTGGATGACCAATTGTTGGATATGTCATATTGCGTCTCCATGCTGAGAAATAATGGTTTGGTGAACCTGGGAAGATCATTTAACCTTTTAGTACTTTGAGCCACTGTCTAAGACTATAAGTCATTGATGAAGTACTACATTGGAAGAGGAAATACATCTCTAGGTACTCCCGGTATTAAAGAAACCACGATTTTTGTCAAATCTACCTAGTTGTGAACTGATTTAACCATTCTGGAGAGCAATTTGGAACTATGCCCAAAGGGCTATGAAACTGTGCATACCCTTTGATCCAGCAATACCATTATTAGATCTGTATCCCAAAGATATCCGAAAAGGGGGAAAAAAAACCATACTTGTACAAAAATATTTATAGCAACTTTTTCGTGGTGGCTAAGAATTGGAAATTGAGGGAATGCCCATCAAGTGGGGAAATGACTGAACAAGTTGTGGTATATGATTATAATGAAATGTTATTGTGCTATAAGAAATGATGAACAAGATGATTTCAGGAAAACCTGGAAAGACTTACATGAACTGATACAGAGTGAAGTGAGCAGAACCAGGATAACATTACTTAAAGTGACCACAGTATTGTATAATGAACAACTGTGAATGACTTAGCTATCCTAAGGAATACAATGATCTAAGACAATCCCAAAGGACTCATGATGAAAAATGCAATCCACCTCCAAAGAAAGAATTGATGGCATCTGAATACATACTGCAGCATATTATTTTTCACTTTCTTTCTTCATTTCTCTTTCTTTTCTTTTCTTCCTTCCCTCCTTTCTTTTTTTTTAATTTGTATTTCTTCCACAAAATGACCAATGTGAAAACATTTTATGTGATTGAACATGTATAATCTATATCAGATTGCTTACCATCTCAGGGAAAGTGAAGGGGAAGCAAGGAGGGATACAATTTGGAACTCAAAACTTTAAAAAAAGAATGTTAAAAATATTTTTACATGTAATTGGGGGAAAATAAAATGTTATTTTTAAAAAGCAGAAAAAAATCCACCTGTTGATGGCTAACTTATCAAAGAAAAACATGAGAAATATAATTAAACAATATATATTCAGGGTGTAATGTTTGTGCTTACATCCTAGCTATGATTTTACAGATTTAACTTCTAAAAGAAACTTAATCATTTCTTTAAGAAAGTCAGAAGCTTCAAACTAAGTATGCTGCCAGTAGGTAGTAGTAGGATGCTTCCAGCAAGGGGTATGAAGTACAAAGCCCAAACCTCTGCCTGAAATTCAAATAAGTGATCATCTCAAAGAGATATATGTGATATAATGGAAGCAATTCTGAGCTAGGAATAAGAAGACCTGAGTTCTACTCTAAGTTCACCCATTAACTAGTCATGTGATCTTTGACAAATAATTTCTGAGCTTCTTCATTTTCAAAATGAAAGATTTGGAATACCTAATCTCTGAAGTTCCTTTTAAGTTCTGGAGCTCTCATTCCTTTTTCAGGTTAGAGCAACTTTGTACCATAGACTGTGGCAACAGCAGTGATTTGAAATTGTGGACTAGTACTATTAGAAAAATATCCTGAGATTTTGATTAAAGGGTCACTCCATCTTCCCCAAAATATATTATTTTGACCTCATCTTAAAATACTGTTTTGAAACAAAATTTAGATTGTTTTTAATGAACATTCGTTGCATATCACTTACATAGTAGGTATAGATCTGACATAGAAACTCAATGGAACACACAGAGCCAGTCCAAAGAGCCACAAAAAAATTTCATCTGCCAGAGGATGCCACAAAGTAATAATAAAGTACAAAGGAAGCATAGATTGACACTCTAGGCTTTACTTCGACCTTCAAGAAACATTTATCCCCAAGCAAGTCCCAAACTTGTAAAAAGGGAATAATCCTGAGGCAGGAAGCCAGAAGTAGAACTAACGGTGTGGAAACTGAAAAAAATCAAGACCATTATCTTATTCACTGCAAGAGCTAGGTCAACATTGTGTCATAGGAGAAGATTATGACCTGTAGGAAATCAATGAGCCAGTGTTTCGTAAGTATTGACTATGTACCTGGCTATGTCAGGCCATGAGGAGTCAATAGAAAGTGACATAGTCTCTACCCACAAAAGTCTTAAAGTTTACATGGAACAATGAATATGTTAGAGAAGTATGAGAAGACTCATATGAACTAATTCAAAGTAAAGTAAGCAGAACTAGGAAAACAATGTATGCAATAGCTATAACAGCATAAGTGGAAAAGATAGGTCACATGGGGGATAGAGTGCTGCATTTGGAGTGAGGAAGATATGAATTCAAATTCTGTTTCGGACATTATGTGACTCTGGGCAGGTAACCACCTTTCAATCAATTTCTTCATTTATAAAATGTGAATGATCTGCATCTGCCTCAAAGGGTTGTTATGAGGATCAATTTGCCTTGCAAACTTTCACTGTATTATAAACATTACATATTACTATTTTGGAAAGAAAAAAAAACAAAAAAAGAAACTGAATGATGTATAATTGTAATGACCAAGAAACTTGGCCTGTAGAAGAACTGAAAACATATACCTACCTCTACCCACTTTTTAATACCTACTAAATAATACCTATGCCTTTTCCTCATGCAATGCCTTCAATAGATTAATAAGGATGATTGATTCTAGCTCTGTGATTTTCTCACATTCTTTCCCTCATTTACCTTCCCAAAGCAACTTGATTACTTCAGCTCTTATCACTTCTTGATTGGATTATTGTAATGATCTCCCCTTTGGCCTCTCTATCTTTCATCTCTTCCCTTGCCAAATAATCCTTCACACTCAGCCAAAATATTTTTAATGCATTTTTCTGATCATTTCACCTTTTCACTCACAAACCTTCCGTATTTTCCTACTGCTTATATGATAAAATGCGAGCTCAGGCTGGCATTTAAAACCCAGTCTGTCTTAAAGCATCTTCCTGGCCTTATTTGTCACTACTCCCTTCCTTTGTGCTCTACTCCTCTACCCTCTACCCAAATGGAATACTCACTCATTCAGTCACTGTCCTTAATTCATGTCTTAAAATTTCCTACTTCTTTACCTTTGCCAATTTTTCTAGGCCTAGAAAGAAAATGCTGCCACCTCTGTGAAAACTTCTCTAATTTCCCCTCCTTTCCTTGTCTTATCTAGAACATTACATTTAACTTATATCATCTCAATCAACATGCCCCAAAGGGAGCTCATCCTCTATCCCCATAAATGAATCCTACCTCCAAATACCCCTGTTTCTGCTGAAGCTACTGCCATCTTCTCAGACACTGAGGCTAATTATCTTGCAGTAGCATTAAACCCCATGCTCTCCTACATGTGCCATATCCAACCAGTTGCTAAGTGCTATCAACTGTACCTTGACAATATTCCCTATCTCTTTCCCTTTTTCTCTACTCACAATCCTAGTAAAAGCCCTTAACTCTTTCTATCCTGGGTTATTATAATAGTGAAGATTATCTTCCAAAGGCAGCATAAGTAGTGAATAAAATGCCAGCCTTAGGGTCAAGGAGGAAGGGAAGAAAAACTGCACAAACTAGGTGTAGGACCATAGGCAAGGCCTTTAACCTCTTATTCTCCCATACAAATTTCTAAGATAGTAACAGAGAAGTTGACCATCTGTATCAGTGGAGAATACTTATTTTTTTTAATTTTTTATTAATTTATTTTGATTTATCAACAATCACTTCCATAAGCTTCTGTGTTTAAAATTTTTTCTCCCCCTCTCTCTCCTCCTCCCACTCCAAGATGGCATGCAATCTGATATAGGCTTTACATATATATTCCTATTAAACATATTTTCACATTAGTCATACTGTAAGGAAGAATTAGAACCAATAGGAGAAACCACAAAACAGAAGAAAAAAACAAAACAGAAGAAAAAAAGCCCAGCAAACTAGTATGCTTTGATCTGCATTCAATAGTTCTTTCTTTGGATGTGGATAGCATTTTCCATCATGAGACTTTTGGAGGTGTCTTAGATCCTTGCATTGCTGAGAAGGGCTAAGTCTGTCAAAGTTAGCCATCACACAACATGGTTCTGCTCACTTCACTCAGCATTAGTACATACAAGTCTTTCCAGGTTTTTCTGAAGTCCACTAGCTCATCATTTCTTATATCACAATAGTATTCTGTCACATTCATATAACATAACTTGTTCAGCCATTCCCCAATTAATGGGCATCCCCTCAATTTCCAATTCTTTGCCACCACAAAAAGAGTTGCTATAAATATTTTTGTACATGTAGGTCCTTTTCCTATTTGTATGATCTCTTTGGGATACAGCCCTAGAAGTGCTATTGCTGAGTCAAAGAGTATGCATATTTTTATAGCCCTTTGGGCATAGTTCAAATTGCTCTCCAAAATGGTTGGATCAGTTCACGACTCCACCAACAATGAATAGTGCTCGAATTTTCCCACATCTTCTCCAACATTTATCATTTACGTGTTTTGCTCATGTTAGCCAATCTGATAGGTATGATGTGGTACCTCAGAGTTGTTTTGATTTTCATTTCTCTAATCAATAGTGATTTAGAGCATTTTTTCATATGACTATAGATGGCTTTAATTTCTTCATCTGAGAACTGCCTGTTCATATCCTTTGACCATTTACCAATTGGGGAATGACTTATATTCTTACAAATTTGACTTAATTGTCTATATATTTTAGAAATGAGGCCCTTATCAGAGAGATTGGTTGTAAAAATTCTTTCCCAACTTTCTACTTTCCTTCTAATCTTGCTTGCATTGGATTTGTTTGGGCAAAAACTTTTCAATTTAATTTAATCAAAGTTATCCATTTTGCTTTTCATAACGTTTTCTATCTCCTGTTTGGTCATGAATTCTTCTGTTCTCCATAGATCTGACAGGTAAACTATTCCTTGCTCTCCCAGTTTGCTTACAGTATCAACTTTTATATCTAAATCATGAACCCATTTTGACTTTATTTTGGTATATGGTGTGAGATTTTGGTCTATGCCTAGTTTCTGCTATACTCTTTTCCAGTTTTCCCAGCAGTTTTTGTCAAAGAGTGAGTTCTTATCCCAGAAACTGGGGTCTTTAGTTTTATCAAATAGTAGATTACTATAGTCATTGACTACTGTGTCTTGCCTACCTAACCTATTCCACTGATCCACCACTCTATTTCTTAGCCAGTACCAATAGTTTTGATAATTACTACTTTATGATACAATTTAAGATCTGAGATGGGTAGGTCACCTTCCCCTGCATTTCTTTTTATTAGTTCCTTTGATATTCTGGACCCTTTGTTACTCCAGATAAATATTGTTATTATTTTTCTAGCTCTATAAAATAATTTTTGGTAGTTTGATTGGTTCAGCACTGAATAAGTAAATTAGCTTAGGTAGAATTGTCATTTTTATTATATTAGCTTGGCCTACCCATGAGCAACTGATGTTTATCCAGTTATTTAGATATGACTTTATTTGTGTGAAAAGTATTTTTTAATTATGTTCATATAGTTCCTGGGTTTGTTTCAGTAGGTAGACTCCTAAATATTGTATAATGTCTATAGTAACTTTAAATGGAATTTCTCTTTCTATCTTTTGCTATTGGGCTTTGTTGGTAATATATAGAAATGCCAATGGGTTTATTTTATAGCCTGCAACTTTGTTAAAGTTGTTTATTATTTCAAGTAGTTTTTTACTTCATTCTCTAGAATTATCTAAGTATATCATCATATCATCTGCAAAGAGTGATAGCTTTGTTTCTCTTTACCTATTCTAATACTTTCAATTTCTTTTTCTTCTCTTATTGCTAAAGCTAACATTTCCAGTACGATATTGAACAATGGTGATAATGGACATCCTTGTTTCACCCCCAATCTTATTGGAAATGCTTCTAGCTTGTCCCCGTTACATATGATGCTTGCTGAAGCTTTGTTGTGGATGGGGCTGTGCTGACATGGTCTGTTCTGGACTGCCCTGCACTCTGACCCAGGTGTAACAGACATTTCCTGCTGACCTTCTAATTTGTCTTTGGTGTCTGTGGACTGAGAGGTCTTGAAACCACCAACACTGCCAGTGATTTCTTCACCCTGAGTCCTGCTCTGAGTTTTCTGTGGCCTGGTCTGCTCTGGCACACCCTTTCACAGGACCTGAACTGTCTACATTACTTACATAATACTAGAAAAGGGCAAGGCCCTGATTTACCCACAGCTTAGCTCAGGTCTTTATTACTCCTCTACTTAAACCACCATTTGGAAACTCTTCTGCTTGATCTAGAATCTTGGTGTAATCCAAGAGATTCTTGGGACTGCTGTGGTACAGAAACTCCTTTGCTGAGGCTAGAAAACTGGTTTCAGAATTTCTTCTGAAGCACATAGTTTCCTTCTTTGGATCCCTAGTGCTTAGCACAGTGTCTGGCACATAATATGCTTAGTGACAGACTGCTGATGCACATAGCTTCCTAGATGAATCATTCAGCTATTCCATCTTTTCTCCAGGAAATCCCATTTGTGTTTCTGACCAGGTTCTTTCTTTCTGACCTCCCAACTCTTTCTCCCTTTACCTATCTCTCTCCATGGCCCCTTCCCAAGGCCAAAACCAAGGGTACAGCTCAAAGGTATGGACTTGCTATGAACTATCAACTGTCATCATTATGATTTCAACAGAATAATAAATATCTACACTAAGGCAATAAATGTATTCCTTATCAAGGAGAGCTAATATGTCAAAGTTATGCCACACTTTGAAAAGGAGACATAATTGATCCAAAAACAATAGCCTTGTCAGTGGATCCTGGACAATGTCTATGTATACCCTCTACATGTACAAAAAGACATGATACAAAATTGAATATGTTAGATCATAAAAGATAAGTAAGTGCTATGGTATATTAGGGGAAGCGTGGTATAGTGGATATAGGGCTGGCCTTGAAAACAGGAAGACATTGATTAAAGTTTTACTTATGTCACATACTGGCTATTTGACCTCTGGGCAAATCATATAACATCTCAGTGCTCTAGGCAAATCCCTAAGACTATAAATTGCAGAGTAGGTGCCAATCTGCATTGGTAAAGGAAATTTCCTCACGTGGGAGTTTCCTATGCCAAGGAAATCATTGACCCAGTTCCTATCTCTATAATATTTCTGAGAAGGTAGAGATTACTTTCAGTAAGAATGGAATGTGTTTAGGGGAGCTTTCATGGAGGAGGTGATGACTGAGTTAATCTCTAAAAGAGGTGTAAGACTTCAACTAGTGGAAATTGGGACTGAATAACACCAAACCACAGAAAAGATGGCACAGGTTAGTATATAGTGACTGAAAAGGTCAGGATGAATTCAAGAAATGTTAAGTAATCCAACATTTGGCAAGATGATCCAGTATATAAAAGGGAATACCATGAGGTAAGTAGAGAGGTAAGTCAGAGAACAGACCATTAACAGCTTCGAATACCAATCTAAAGTATTTGGACTTTGTACCTTGGGTCTGAGCTATGGAAGTGAAATGGAAAACTGACCATGCTGCCTAGTCATATTTCAAAGGGCCCTTTCTTAGACGTTTGATATGCCATGCTATCTCTTCTCCCACCTCCTCCTCCATTATATGATAAGTTTGCAGGTTCCCTAGCACTAACTAAAGCCTTCCTGTGTTTGAAGGTGAAGTTTCTGTTATAATATTCTGGTGTAGGCCATAGAGTGGCTGGGATTGAGCATAGTGTGGTTTTGGGGTAGGGTTGGTGAAACCCCAGGTTCAAAGTAGGAGCAAACAGTGGTCAGGTGATTCAGTTCTTGGTACCAAAAGGACAAAGCAGTAGTAATAACATGTGGATTGTATTCCAGAGTAGGTTGCCAGGATGGCTAAGTGGTTTGAAAGAGAAGGCCTGTTCAAAACATATTAAAAAAAAAAAAACCTTTTTGTAAACCTTGCAAAGGAGTAGGGAGTGAGAGGGGGAGAAAATAAATTTCTGTTAACTAAAATAATTTAAAAAACCAAAGCAGATCCACTGAAGACTTTCTTCTGTTATTTATTTTCTTTATTTTGTTTATTGAGTCATTAGTTCATTTATCTATTTACTTACTTATTTTACTAATGACATCTTTTTTTTAATATTGCATGGCTAACAATATGAGATTTGGGCACTTTACCTGCCATTCCTTACTTTCCTTATATAACCAAGTCATCTTCTTTTCAAATAATATCTATCCTTGACTTTACAAACAGTCCTTGCACTTTATTCTTACATACATAACAGAGTGTTTGTGGCTAGCATCAAACTTTCCATTGACCTTTCGATCAACTACTGAACAATTTTAGATCCTCTGAGATCATGATATTCTATGATTCAAAAAATATATAGCATGACCTCGACAATATTTGTCTTAATTGGCTTCAGCAGGGAGCAACTTGGCATCAGTTTCCCAAAGGGAAGCAATTTCCTAAATGAGTTTCGTACACAATTCATCCTCCTCCTATTCAATTCGTGTTTCCTACCTCCCTTTAAACATAGAATCATAGCTGATTTTTATAAGACTTGGAGGGTGTGCTTTGTCCTCATACTATTATACTTCCAGCTTTTTTTCTAATTTCTGTATACTCCACAGAATACTAGAACTGCAGACTCTATTCTAAACCCTATCCCATGGACAATCCATTTCTACAGCCTCCCTCATGACTGACCTCTACTTGAAAAGTTCAGGGAAAAGTTCACTATCTTTAGACAATTCATCCTATAGTGGAAAAATTATTGAACTCAGAGTCAGAAAGTCTGCATTTGAATCCCAGCTCTGCCACTTATAACCTATGTGACACTGATACTCCTATGTTTAAGTGGATCTATGATCTGCTTTACTTGGGAGTTCCCTCACACAATGAAGATCACATCCTGTCCATGCCGGCCCATCCTGTGCGACTCTTGTTCATATTCTCTTCTCAGGTCCCCACAGAAGGCAGGCCACACAATGAATTGCAGGCCTTATTTATTTGTTTGTTTATTACTGATATGAGCGGAATATTCTAGAATATTCAACCTCACCTTCACTTTATAACCAGTCCATCTTCTTTTCCCATCATACATTTCTTTGGTGACTATTGTACTATTGTACTATTACAATAGTCTGCTAGTGAGTCTGCCTGCCTCATCTTTCTCCACTCCAATTCATGCCCCATTTAGCCATTAAAGTGATTTTCCTAAAGAGTAAGTCCAATTACGCCACACACACACACACACACACACACCCCTTTACTCAATACATTCCAGTTGTTCCCTGCTGCCTCCAGGATCAAATATAAAATGGTCTATTTGGCATTCAAGGCTTTTCATAACCTAGTCCCTTCCTACTTTTCCAGTTTTCTTACACACTGGCTTCCTTGCTGGTCCACTTTATATCTTAGCTCCTGGCTATTGTTTTTTGTCTGTCTTCCATGCCTGTAACACTTTCTCTTCATTTCAACCTACTCACTTCCCTGGCTTTCTTTAAGTCCCAGCTAAAATCCCATCTTTTGCTGAATGCCTTCCCCAACTCCTTTGAATTCTAGTGATTTTGCTCCGTTAATTATGTCTTATTGATCCGGTATATAGCTCTCTCTCTCTCTCTCTCTCTTTCTCTCTTTCTCTGTCCATATATATATATATATATATACACACACATATATATTGTCTCTTCCATTAGATTGTAAACTCCTTGAAGGCAAAGACTGTCTTTTGCCTCTTTTTGTATCCTTAGCACTTAGCTCAGGGCCTGGCACATAATAGTAGCTTAATAAATGGTTATTGCATGATTGATTGTCCTCTTTTGCTCTATTTCTTCAATGTTCCTCACTGGTTATATACCACAACCTGCTCATATTTGTTATGAGCTTCTTCACTGCTCTCTGGAAAATATACATTTTTAGTTCTTTTCAGATTGTTGAGCTCTATCTCACTGTCATAAAACCAAACTGGTAGAATGTTGATTAAAAAGATAGATCTTTATTTCCATCATGGGAAATTGTGAGTCAGTAGTAGGAGTAGGAGTAGGAGTAGGAGTAGGAGTAGTTGTAGTCATAGTAGTCATCTTCAAGGTAACAGTAGTAGTCATAGTCTTTGTGTTTATTGTCTTCATCACTGCAATCATCATCATTTATCCTCTTTCAGCCTGAATGGAGGTACTAATTCCTCACTTGTAAAATGAAAGATTTGAACTGGATGACCTCTAAGTTCCTTTCCAGCTCTAAATTCTATAATTTATGATTGTTTATTTTTTTCCTTATTTTTTTTTTGTTTTAACATTGCTGTCTCTTTCCATTGGCCCTTCCTGGTAGGAACATTCCCTTGCAACAAGCAAGTAGAGTCAAATAAAAGAGATAAGCTCATGGGCATAGTCAAAGGTGTATGCCTTATTCTAAACCAATGGCCAATTTCTCTGTTCTAGGAGGTGTTAGGGATATTTGGTCATCTGTTGTCTGAAGTCATAACTTGTCACTCCATTGGATGATATATTCTAATGTTATTTACATACAAATACATATACCTATATATTTATGTGTAGATACATATATGTATACATATATTTAACATATGTATATGTAACCTCATTCCCAAAGCCCATTGATAGGGGAGTCTTTCCTCACTGAGGCAGTTGCAGAAGAGCTCCAGCCTTCTTCAATCTTCCTTGAGACTTCAAGTCACTAAGTCTCTTCACACACACATATGAGTGTATATATGTGTGTATATATAGTATATATGCATATATGTACATATATGTATACACACAAACATATGTACACACATATGGCATACCAGTCTTAGTGCAATTTTAATCTATTAAAGTCTTTGTGTGTATGACAGATAGATGATAGATGATAATAATAATTACTATTATTACAAATAGCTAACATTTACATAGCACTTAGCATGTATTAGGCACTGTGCTAAGTGCTTTACAATTATTATATCATTTGATCCTCAGAACAACCCTGTGAAGTAGGTGCTAGTATTATCCCCATTTTCCATATAAGGAAACTGAGGCAAAGAAAGCTTGAGTGACTTGCCCATGATCTCACAGCTAGTAACTGTCTTTGAATTCAGGAATTTCTAATTCCAGGCCCAACTGGAATTGCACCAATTCAATATCAATTGCACCACCTACCTAGATATATAGATAAAAGGAGAGAAAAAGGGAAGCAAAGACAAAATAGGAGGGGGAAAGGAAGAGGGAAAAGAGGAAGAGAAAATGTGAAAGAGACACAGAGAGGAAAAGTGAGAGCTCCTAAATCTATCTCCCTATAACTTCCATCCATTACTTGTAGGTATTTCCTCTGAGGTCAGGCAAAACCAGTCTATCTCCAATTCCATATGGCAGTTCTGCAGATACTTGAAGACAGCATCCCTCCCATAGTCTCCAGCCCTATCATCACTATGATTACCCTCCTCTACAATTACTCTAGTTCATTAAGATCAATCCTAAAATTTTACCCAAAACTGACTTCTGTAATATATGTCACCCTTTTAAGGAAGAGGACAGGGGTGCTGTCCCCTTGCTCGTGGGTGCTATGTTCCTTTTAATATGTATTATTTTATTGAACTTGTTGTTGTTTAATTGTTTCAGTCATGTCTAACTCTTCATGATCCCATTGGGTTTTCTTGGCAGAGATACTGGAATATCCTGCATTTCCTTCTCCAGTTCATTTTACAAACAAAGAAACTGAGGTAAACAGGATCAAGCAACTTGCTCAGGATCACACAGGTAATAAGTATCTGAGGTCAGATTTGAGCTCAGGAAGATGAGTCCTTCTGACTCCAGGCCTAGCATTCTATGCACTTTGCAAGCTTGCCACCCACTATTGAGCTTAGAGGCCACCAAAGCTTCCAGATCTTTTAACCCTCTTGCTAGCCAGGTCTCCTTCTTATGTTACAGATTTTTTTAGTAGGTGCAAAGTTTTATATTTACCTCTAATAAATTTCAACTAGTTAGATTTAGACAAACTAATCTCTAAAGAATTATTTCTTTCCCCAAAAATTTAAACAGAAACCTTAAGAACATTTTAAAACATATTTATAATGTGAAGGAATACAGGCACAGGTAGAACTATCATAGCTGAAGTTATCCTCTGTTAAAAGGATTTTTACTGAGCCAGTCTCCAATCTGAGAATGCTTGGAGCAGCACAAAGCAGGCCTAGAGACAGGGGTGCCAGTAATCCAGTAGTTCAATTAATCAATTTCAGAGTGAAAAATGTTCTCATAGTTGAAGTAAAAGCACAGGTTATATATTTAAATCACAAATGGTGAAGGTGCATTACAGTCATTTAGTGGTTTCCCACAAGAAACCCACAAATTTCACAAAATAACAATTCTGAAGTCAAGTCTTTGGGGGTTGTGACCACCTCCCCTAGGGTACAGAACTAGAGTTCTATTATGAGAACAGGTTCTACAATCTTTGATTCACTTCACTTAAGATCCAGTGATTGTGAGCATTGTCAGACTTTTGATTGATCTGCTGCATTGTGAGCTCTGACTCCTGAGCCAGAGAAGCAGCTTTTGAGAAAGCTAAATCATTACTATATCCATTACATATACCATATCAATTAATATAAAAATGATAATTCCACACCTTAAAAATTCCTTTCTCTGGTATGTATGGACTCTTCCCTGAAAAGTGTATTTCACTCAGAAATAGTCACTGAAGACAAAGGGAGATCTGTTCCAATACCAAGAAATAATACCTTTAGGGAAAATGCCACAGTGACAATACAACATTCATGATATTTTAAAATGGAATCATGGAGGTTGGTGTATGATCTAATTGGACTTGTAAAATCACTCTTCTTACAGAGATTTTTAAACTTTTTGTTGGAATTTAGAATGGTCTGTCATTTGGGGAAACAGAAATTAGAAACTTCACTTGTTTCTAACCAAAAAGATAGAGCTCAGATTCACTTTATGAAATCAGGGGACCTGTTTGCTATGAAATGTGTCAAAATTGTATCTGTGCAAACATGGAAGGACCAATTTAAGTCTGTATTTCATGAAGACTATGGTTTCATGAAGACTAAGGCTGATGTGTGTAACTACCACATTAAGAAATTCATGTGTATTAAATGCTAAAAAGGGGCTCATGGCAAATTTTTTATAACAATTGAACTCTGTGAGGGGGAGGAGAAGTTTATGTGGCCTTTTAGATGTCACTAAAGCAATAAATTGACTGCATTTCATACAAGGATAGGATGGGGGTAAAATATGGGGAGTCATTAAGGGACCAAAATGGATGAGGGTGGTTACTTGAAAAGGACTAGTTCCCCTTAATTAGGCCATGGGTAAAGACTTTGAGCCACTGGGACTTCTAGGTACTTTTTCAGGTCTCTGGGATAAGATTTCTAGGTTACAAACTGTAGTCACACTATTAAATACTTCAAACTCTTCTGTGAACTCCTAAATCATCCTTTTGGTCTTGAACAGAATAATTCACAAAGGATCACAGACACTTCACAGTTTGTCTTTACAATCCCTTTGAGATCCCTATCCATTCTAAATTTTTAAAAGTCAATTTGTGCTTGACAAACCAGGGCTGAATAGACTAGCCAGGCATACATGGCACGAGAATTATGGTGTGACCCTCAAAAATATGGTGGCAATAACATGGTGGGACGATAAGTTATTCTAAGATTTTTCCCCAGATCTCTATTGCCAAGGCAACTATTTTTTTTTTGTCCAACTGAATTTATAATGAATGGCCAACTTTGAACTTTTTTTACTTTTTTCTATTTCCTTGGAAGCAAAAGAAAAAGTAATTATAAGGGGGAATTTAAAAATAGAAAAATGAGAAGAATGTTCTTTTGATATGATAAGAATAAAAGAGTCCATCCAATGTATTAAATGCTTTTGTTTAATATTCCATGGTCACATGGACAGGAGGTTGGCATGTCTATAACTCCACCTCCTTCCTCAGTAACAAGATACTATATCAGGAAGATTGCTTTGTTTTATTTTTTATATTATATTGAGGGGAAAGAACTTGAAACAGGGTAGTTAAACTACATTTGGTGATTGTTATTTTGTTATTTAATGAAATCTCTCTCCCTCTGCCTCTCAGTCTTTTTTCTCTTTTCTCTCACTCACAGCCACAGATCATAAAGAAAGGAATGCTGTGAAATAAGTGCCTGTACTACCTACCTGCCACTTAGAGCTAACATCTGGAAAGAGTTTTCTATTATGTCCTTCAAGGTGGTATTTCCTAGTAAAGCCTCTGAATTCCCATTGCCTGGGACAGAGGAAGAGTATTTGTATACAGAAGAAAAGAATTCTCCAGCCTGCACCAGACTACTGAGTAGATAAATCCCCAGGATTTCCTTACTCTCAATAAAGACAGAAATCAAAGCTGCACCAGCATTTTCCACCAAAATCTACATTTCAGGGCATCCTCATGCAAGTTTATAGGAGTTCGAACTATGAAAGCAAGAAGAAAAAGAAGGAGCTCTCTCATATAAGCATATGTGTATGTGTATATATATATATATATATATATATATTTATGTATATGTATATATATGCATATATCTAAAAACAATAAACATATCACATATATTTTGCAGATATATGCAAAAAGTATATCCATATATATATTATTACATGTTGTCTCCCCCTTTAGACTGTGAGCTCCTTGAGGGCAGACACCATGTTTGTGCCTTTCTTTGAAATCTCAGTGCTTAGCACAGTGGCTGGTACATTGTAAGTACTTAACAAATGCTTGTTGACTTAATGCAGAAAATGGTAAAATATTATAATAAGTAACAAACAGAAGCCAGAATTTAACATTTTAGTCTACTTCCAACTCATCCATTGTGACTGTCCGCATTTTACCCCCATCCTATCTTTATATGAAATACAGTCAGTTTACTACTCTAGTTACAACTAAAAGGCCCCATAAACTTCTTCTATCCACTGAAGGGCATGATATTTAGTTAGGAAATTTGGTTAAGAGCCCAAGATGACTGAGAAGAATGTAGAAGAGTATGCAGCAATATTAAATGGGTCCAACTCTCCTGACCTGAATGTATTATATATCCTGAGATACTGAAAGAATTCACAAAAGTGAGCGCAGAATTCTTAGTAGTAAGAAATTTAAAGAAGAGCAAAAGAAGTTCCCAGAAATTAGGCAAAGTCAAATGCCCAAATTTTCAAAAAGGGAGAGAGTTTTGGGGTTTGTTTGTTTTTGTTTTGTTTTGTTTTAAGAAATTAACAAAATTCCCACACAGAATTTTAGAATAGGAAGCATAGTTAAAAAGGTAAAAGGAGAATGGAAGGTTATTAGGGGAAATTATAGGAAGGAAAGTTTGAGTTCTACGTAAAAAAGAATTTTCTAATATTGTTATCCACCAATAGCAACATTAGTGAACTCTACTAGTGAGCCACAATGTGTGAATATGAACTTGGTTTACAAGTGTAACCCCTAGGAGGAGCAAAGATGGCAGAGTAAAAGCAGTGATTTGCTTAACCTCTCCACCAAACCCCTCCAAATACCTGTAAAAAATGGCTCTACACAAATTCTAGAGCAGCAGAACCCACAAAAAGAAAGAGTGAAACACATTTTCAGGCCAAGACAACCTGGATGATTGATCAGAAAGGTATATCGCAACAGGCTGGGAGAGAAGCGCAGTTCAGGGAGGGCACACAGGCCTCAGTGAACCTGGAGCAGGTCTCAGAGGACTGAATCATGGGCAGCTGTGGTGGTTTCCCAACTTCACAACCTTCAAATGCCAAATTCAACTTAGAAGGTCAGTAGGAAAAGTCTGTGACCTCAATGAGAGAGAAGCTCCATCCCAGCCCCAATCCCAGAGCGTGGCTCCTAGGCAGCGGCTGCCTCAGGAGCTTCCAGCCCACAGACTACGGGGGAATCAGGAATCATGTGGCTGATCACATGGGGATTGCAGGGATCTCTCTGCTGATGCAGGATTCTCTTGCTTTGCCAGAGCTTGGATCTGGGTCACAGTTCTGGGTGGTGGTCCTGGAGCAAAAAGGAGCGCTGGTGTGGTGGAACTTGTAGTGGTTGTAGAGAGAGAATCCTCTTCACAGTTCCAAGGCAGAAAAGAGTACTTTTGGTCACTCATAGACCAGAGTACAGGCCAGGAAAGGAGTAAACACCTTGCTCTTGATCATAGCACCTTGGAAGAACTGAAAATTTACAGGTCCCTAGAAGTATCTCTGAAAACAGCTGCACAAAACCCCTGAAGCTTGGGACAGTACATTCTCCACTCTGGAAGCAGATTCCTACCTTAACAAAGAGTTTATAACTCCAGTAATTACTGGGATCATGAGCAAGCAGCTCAAAAAGAGTCAGACTACAGAATCTTACTTTGGTGACAAAGAAGATTAAACATACAACCAGAAGAAGACAACAAAGTCAAAGTTCCTACATCCAAAGCTTCCAAGAAAAATATGAATTGGTCCCAGGTCATGGAAGAGCTCAAAAAGGATTTTGAGAAGCAAGGAAGAGAAGGAGAGGAAAAACTGAGAGTGATGCAAGAAAATTATGAAAAACAAGTCAACAACTTGCTAAAGGAGAACCAAAAACATGCTGAAGAAAATAACACCTTAAAAAATAGCCTAACCCAAATGGCAAAATAGGTCCAAAAAGCCAATGAGGAGAAGAATGCCTTAAAAAGCAGAATTGGCCAAATGGAAAAGGAAGTCCAAAAACTTACTGAAGAAAATACTTCCTTAAAAATTAAAATGGAGCAATTGGAAGTTAGTGACTTTATGAGAAATCAAGACACTGTAAAACAAATCCAAAAGAATGAAAAAATAGAAAACAATTAAAATATCTCATTGGAAAAACAACTGACCTGGAAAATAGATCCAGGAGAGAGAATTTAAAAATCATTGGACTATGCGAAAGCCATGATCAAAAAAGGAGCCTAGACATCATCTTTCAATAAATTATCAAGGAAAACTGCCCTGATATTTTAGAACCAGAGGGCAAAATAGAAATTGAAAGAATCCACCGATCACCTCCTGAAAGAGATCCCCAAAGGAAAACTCTTAGGAATATTGTAGCCAAACTCCAGAGTTCCTAGTTCAAGGAGAAAATATTGCAAGCAACCAGAAAGAAACAATTCAAGTATTGTGGAAACACAATCAGGATAACACAAGATTTAGCAGCTTCTACATTAAGGGACCAGAGGGATTGGAATATAATATTCTGGAGGCAAAGGAGAGAGGGTTACAACCAAGAATCACCTACCCAGCAAAACTGAGCATAATCCTTCAAGGGAAAAAATGGACATTCAGTGAAACAGAGGTCTTTCAAGCATTCTTGATGAAAAGACCAGAGCTCAATAGAAAATTTGACTTTCAGATGCAAGACTCAAGAGAAACGTGAAGAGATAAATAGGAAAAGAAATCATAAGAGACTTATTCAGTTTGAACTGTTTCCATTCTGCATGGAAAGATGATATTTGTAACTCATGAGTCCTTTGTCAGTATTAGAGTAGTTGGAGGGAAAAATTATATGTATGTATGTAGACAGACAGATAGATAGATAGATAGATAGATAGATAGATAGATAGATAGATAGATAGAAAAATAGAAGGCACAGGGTGAGTTGAAGATGGAGGGTTGATATCTGGAGAAACAAATTAAGGGATGAGAGAGGATTATATGTAGAGGACAAAGGGAGAGGTAGAATGGGGTAAATTATCTCACATAAGACAGACAAGAAAAGGCTTTTACAGTGGAGGGGAAACGGGGGAAGGTGAGAGGGAATCATTAGATTTGGTTTAAGGAGAGAATAACATACACACTCAATTGGTTATGGAAATCTATCTTACCCTACAGGAAAATAGAGGCAGGGGGAAGGGGACAAGAGAGCAAGAGAATGATAGGGGGGAGGGCAGATTTGGGGACAGGGTAATCAAAAGCAAACGCGTCTAAGTAAGGACAGGGTCAAAAGAGAGAATAGAATAAATAAGGGGCAGGATAGGATGAAGGGAAACATACTTAGTTTTTCACAACATGACTATTATGGAAATGTTTTGCATGACTACACATGTATAGCCTGTATCGAGTTGCTTGCTTTCTCAATGAGGAGAAAATTTGGAACCCAAAATTTTAGAAACAAAAGTTAAAAAAAAATTGTTTTCACATGCAACTTGGAAATAAGATATATAGGAAATGGGGCATAGAAATATATCCTGACCAACAGGAAAGTTGAAGGGGAAGGGGATAAGAGAAGGGGGGGAGAGATAGAAGGGAGGGAAGATTAGGAGAAGGGGTACTCAGAATGCATGCCATCTTGGGGTGCGGGGAGGGACTAGATGGTGAGAAAGTTTGAAATTCAAAATCTTGTGGAAGTGAACATTGAAAACTAAAAATAAAATAAATTAATTAATTTTAAAAAAGAAATAAAAGGAATAAAAATGAAATACTGACCCCCCCCCGGGGGAAAAACAAAAACAAAAACAAAAACAAAAAATAAATGTAACCCCCTGTCATAAAGCCCACTGGTATGGGACTATCTCCTTTTGGCAGAGTTAAAGGTTCTCCTTTATGTGAGTGGTGGGGAAGAGTTAGTAAAAGACAGACTTTCAGTTCTTAACAGTCCCCTCTTTGGGACTGGTCAGGCTTTAACTTTTCTTTGAGCACTGAGTTGGCTTCCAGCTTCAGTAGGAAAGATGGAAGAAGCCAACCCTACTTGAGGTTGCTGAAGGAAAAGACTGTGGGAGGAGTGGTCAGTCTCCATCCTATTACTATTCCCAGCTTGCTGCTCTAGCAACTTTAGGGAGTTTCCAGTATTCTCTCCCTTGGTTGAGCTATTACCTCACTCCCAATGGAAGGGCTCCTTTGCTCTATATTGACTAGCTTATATTCTCTTGTGTGTGTGTGTGTGTGTGTGTGTGTGTGTGTGTGTGTGTGTGTGTGTGTGTGTGTGTATGATAACATGGAAATAATTAAAAGAGTTAAGGCACTAGAATTAGGGGGCTTGTAAAAGATTCCTGAGAAACCCAGAAGATGGTTTTTAGTTGGAACTTAAAGGAAGCCGATAGGCAAAGATCAGGAGGGAGAGAATTTCAGGAATGGGAGGGTAGCCAGCAAAATGCTCCAGGACTAGGAGATGGCAGCATATTATTTTTGGGACAACAAAGAGTCACTGAAGGGAAGAGTACATGACAGGGAGTGAGGTGTAAGACAACTGGAAAGACATGAGAAGGCAAGGTTATGAAGGGCTTTGAATGCCAAGTAAAGGATTTTATATTAGATCCTGGAGGCAAAAGACAGCCATTGGAGTTTATTTTGTCGGAGTTGGAGGAGTTTATTCAGTAAGGGCAATGGAAGGGCAGGATAACATTGTCAGACCTACACTTTAAGATCACTTCAGCAGGTGAATGAAGAGTGGATTGCAATGGGGAGAGACTTGAGGTAGATAGACCCACTAGTAGGCTATTGCAGTAATCAATCTGTGAGGAGATGGGGATCTGCACTAACATGATGGCAATGTCAGAGGCAGAAGGGGGTGTATTTGAGAGATGTTGCACAGGTGAAATCAACAAGCTTTGGCAGAGATTGGGTATGGTAGAGTGAAAAATAGTGAGGAGTTGAGGATTCTTTTTAAAACAATGTATATGTTTATATAAGTATATATGTGTATGGGGTGGAGTTAGTGATCATGCAAAAATTTGATAGATATTCAATCAACAACATTTATTGTCTACATTGTAGTGACAGGCGCTATAAAGAAAGAAAAAAAAAAGAAATGGTCCTTGCCCTCAAAAAGTTTATATTTCAGCAGAGGTAATAACCTATATGTGTATAAGTGCGCGCACACACACACACACACACACTCGTACAAAAATACATACAGGATAAATATAAAGTAATTTGGGGGTGAGGTGAGGAGGCACTGGTAGCAGAGGAGATATGGAAAAATTTTATGTTTAAATTGGTTCTTGAGTTGAGCTTTAAGGGGAAGTGGAGATTCTAGGCAGCAGAGTTAAGAAAGGAGTACATTTTAGGCATGGTGGACAGCCAATGGAAGGGTGTGTTGCTAGGAGATAAAGTGTTGCATATGAAGAACAACAAAAAATGCCACTAGGTACATTCTTGCGCAAAAGATAAATATGCAAACTCATCAAAAATGAGGGCAGAATCAGGAATGATGTCACCTTCCTGTTATCCCTGTTGCTGGGAATGTGAGGCTACTGTATCCATTGAATATGGGAATTCTATGCTATAATAGGACCAAAACTGATCAATAGATCTAAAGATGATTAGCGGTATTTATACTCATATGGTGAGATCCTGGGAGCAGACAGCCACTGAGATGCCTAAGGAGGGGCAAACTAGACCACACTGGAAAAAGAATGAGTTAAAACTTCCATGCTGATCCATTTTGAGAATGGGCCCAGGAGTGTCTACTGCAATTACAGTATAGATAAGAAAGGGAGAACCAATCTCAAAAACAAACCAAAAAAAAATGAGAGAAGGAAAAAATTATCCTAATCAAATAACTTCTTTGCATAAGAACATATCTCTAATAAATCCTAAAACATTTGTATAGCATAATCATGCAGAGAAAACACACAGAGACAAAAGAAATTGTCCCAGCTAGTATTTATGAGGGAAAGAAGACACACGTAGACAAATAGAAAAAGATTATTGATCTAATGAATTTGTTGTGGCATATGGTGTAAAGTATGAGTCTAGACACATTTTTCACAATATTTCTATTTCATTTTCCCAACAAGTAATGGTACCTTTCCTAATGTTTTATAATATCCATAGAATCTCAGAATTGGAAAAGACCTTACAAACCATCTAGTGTAACTGATAGCCTGCTTCCAAAAAGAGTCATCTGAACAAAATACCCAAGAAATTTTCATACAGATTTTTTTTTTCTTGAAGGCATTAGTAATGAGGTAACCTACTACTACCTGAAACTCCTCAATTCATTTTGGGACAGCTATTTGCCTAATGACACCTTCCACCCATCACTCTAAGTTCTTCCACATGAGATGAAGAAAAACAAGTTTAATATTTTTTTCTATCTTGAGTTTGTAAATACACACACACACACACACACATATACTTTTGGTCACAATTCTAGAATTTACAATCTTTCTTCCATCTTGGGTTTATCAAATGATAATATAATTGTATGTTTTTGGCCACAATTCTAGAGTCTCTATCATCTTCCAATAACTTATTTTTCTTTTTATTTCAGTTCAGTATTAGTTGTTTGAATAATTATCGATTTTACCCATATAGTAGTACAACTAAGGCAGTGCAAATCCCCCCCTTAACTAGTGTGGACTTTTTTCTGGTTATCCCCCTTAATATTTTTCCCTATCATATGTAAGAGGAGTGTGTCCAGGAATGTATAAGTGTATGTAAACCAGTTAACCAGCTCTCAAAAGAATCAGAGCGGTGTTAAATTTTCCATGTGAGTATTTATACCTCAGAAATTGGCAAACACTACAAATTAGGGCTTGATTTTTTATGTTGCTGATTATCTATACTTTAAAAAGTGATGAAGAAAATGTGAATAATGCATATTAAACTGAAAAGTGCTTTATGCATACCTTTTTGGGAGGAAGCCTTGTTAAATATTTACCAGCAACCTGAGTGCTCTAACCCCCCTAATTCAACTAACATCAACAAGTAGATGCCCCACTACCCTTATATTTTATTAGGTGAGAATGTGTCTTTGAGAATGTGTCTTTGAGTTACAAAATTCTTCAATCATCAATCAAAGGAGTAAAGTGGATATGAAAAATTTCTAGACACCTCTATTGAATCAATCAATCAAGGGGAAATATTAGGAGTGAATAACCTAGTTAATCATTTTAAAAAGGAATGAAGTACTGCAGACCATTGATGAAATTGGATGGCTAAATTTATTGGAATTGGATGAAAGAATTAAATGCACCCCTGGGTGATAGAAAAGATAGAGATTCCAGTAGGATCATTTTCTTTTTCTAGCAACTGTTTCAGCAATCAAGCTTTGGCAATGCTTTGACAAGGCAAATCCCTTTGCAAGTGTTCCAGAAGGTATGTCAGGTGCTCCTTACTCCAATAACCATGACATTTGAGACTGAAACAGTAATAAATAGTGCATCTGGCTGGGAACAGAGAGGAAACAATGGAGACACTTGGAGAGAAGTGAAGTTTCAGGATGCTACTAAGGTCCTGAACCTCTGAGCCCACCATGGAGCTATAAACCTCTCAAGACAACTTCATGAGAACTCCAGGAACTTCTATCAAACCAGGAACTGAGTTGACTCTTTGCCACTTCTGCTCTATAAGCATAAGCCTACTTTCTGCTGAATTCTGTATGTCTTTGTCAGAGAATGTGTCTCAGAACTTTGGAATAGTGTTAATTAATCTTATTATATATTACCCTATTAAATCATACCAGCTAATAATTGGTTAAATGATATTGGTAATACATTGGATGGCTGTTTGTGAGTATTAGAAATCTCTAACCCTTTGGGGTTACTCCCTAGTGCCCTAAGGGTAGAAGTTGATTAGTCATCCTCTGGAAATATGGAGATATGTAAGTGGCAGATAGGAAAATGAGGTCTGAAGAGGTTCTACAAATGCTTTTAATTATTTAATCCATTGAATAAGAACAAATGTTGCCTTTTTACTGTTACATCATTAAACCTATAACTTATTTTGGGAAGTATTGAGGGGTTTTTACTAGATTGGCTAGTCCTAGCCATGTACATGACATAATTTTTTTATGGAGTTCTCATATTTGTCTTGGGATAACTTATTCGGATACATTTTTGCTCTTATTATAAATGTTATTTCTCTTTATAGAAACTTTTTTCTCATTTTCTCTTGAAATATAAAAAAATTAGATAATTTTCAAGGTACCTTATGTCTTGCTTTCTATGGTTTCATAATAATAAATATATTACTTTAATTATTTTTTCTCTTGAGTCTCTTAGATATATGTCAGCTGTTATAGAGCCATTTCATAATTTTTTTTGTCAGTGCTTATTTTCTTGATCTATCCAGGCCATCTCCAAACAATTGACAAACTAAAGAACATGACTGACCAAGTTACTTTCCCACTTAAGAAGTTCCAGTGGCACCTACTTGCCTCTAAGTTCAAATAGAAACCTCCCTTTTTGACACTGAAAGCATTCCATAAACTGGTTCCAGCCTAACCTTCCATGACATTTCTGACCAAAGTGGCCTACCCTCAGTTCCCTGTATACAATATTCCATCTCTCATCTCTATGCTTTTCCATAAGCTCTCTCCTGATTTCAGAACAGAACATTCTCTTTCCTCATTTCCACTTCTTAGAATCCCTAGTTTACTTCAAGGCTTTGCCATTGAAATTACATTGTATATATTTTTTGTGCTCTATATCTATTTATTTATGTACATGTTGTTGTTTTTTTTTTTTTCCCAGTAGAATACAAGCTCCTCAAGGCAGAGACATTTATTCATGTCTTTATTTGCTTAATTCCTAACAAAGTGTTTGGCACGTGGTAGATTATTAAGTGCTTGAATCTAAAGTCTTAAGACAAAGATGATGAATGGATTATAAAAGCACAGATAGAGGTTGAAAGATCAATACTGTTTCTGCACTAACTTATACTAGATTAGAAAGCAAGATATAGGGGTATCAAAAAGCAATATGGCTAGCTCAACTTGTCTCCTCCAAACCGAGGTCTTTCAGTTGACTATTACTGTATTGGCATGGTATTTTCCTACACTAAAGCAGCATCAGTAAGACAATGGAGTCTAAGTGGCAATCTTTTGATGTAATCTGTGAACTTTCAACCCAGGGATTGTTTGGTTTTTTTTTCCAATTTCCACATAGACCCATATTTTAAAAGCATTGTCATTTTTTAATTCTAGTTTTATTGTAGACCCATACTTTTAAAACGTATTGTCATTTTAGATTCTATCTTTATTGCATTGTAATTAATAAGCATAATGCTTAAAATGTCTAATTTTCATGCTTTCTTTGGAGAAATTAAGCCTCTTACAGGGTAGGATGCTCTCCTAGTCAGGCCCTTCAAATTCAAACAGCAGCCAGAAAAGCTAATGTTATTCTAATCTGTATTAAGAGAAACTTTAAGACCAAAATGGAGGATGTAAAAGTCACATTGTACTCTGCCCTTGTCAGAACATATCTGAAATATTATGCTAAATTCTGGGGAAGGAGTTTTATTCAGAAGGCTGAAAAGCTAGTGTATCTTTGGGAGAAGAGGGCTTGAGTAAAGGGAGGGCTAGAAACCATGCCAAATAATAAGGACCTGGAATCTGGTGAAGAGCAGATGCAGGGGAGGACAAAACTATAAGCTGCAGGTATTTGAAAGGATGTCATTTGGAAGAGGGGTTGGACTTGTTCTTCTTGGCCATAGTACAGAACTGGCAGCAGTGTTTGGATAGTGAAGATAGCCATAGCTAGGGTCACTGTAATAGAAAATTTACTAACAATTAGAACTGTATAGAGGCAGTGCAGCCTAATAGGTAGAAACCTGACTTCAAGTGAGGAAGAACAAGATTCTGGTCCTACCTCTACCATAGTGTCCATGTGGTTCCTAAGCAAGTTATTCAGCCTCTCAATGCTCTAAGTGAGTCTTTAAATCTAAGGAGTTGAGAAGGTGCTAATTGACATTGGCAATGAGAGTTTCCTCACCTGGGAATTCCCCACCCGGGTAGAGAACCTGCGGCCTCAAGGTCACATGCAGCCTTCTAGGTCCTTGGGTGAGGCCTTTTGACTGAGTCCAAGTTTTATAGAACAAATCCTTTTATTAAGAGGATTTATTCTGTGGAGTTTGGATTCAGTCAAAGGGCCACACTTGAGGACCTAGAGAGTCACTTGTGGCCGATGAAATCACAGGTCCGGTCCCCATCCCCCTCTAACATATCTGTATAAAAGGGCAATGAAATGCCTCAAGAAGTAAAAGATTCTTTCACTGGAGGCCTCAAAACTTAAAACACTGCACAGTATTGTTCTAAAGGGGATTACAATGTAGCTTGGACTAGAAAGCCTTTGAAGTCCCTTCCAATTCTCAGATTTTGTGAAATGTATAATATATATTTATTACATTATTTGCTATGTTATATTATAATATTTACCACTTTACATATTATGAATTATAGAACATTATTGTATTATGTGTTGTTATGTTATAGTTTAGCGTATTATATTGTTACATCATATTGTATCGTGTGGTATGGTATGATGTGATATGATGCGACGTATGTGATATCATATATCATGTCATATTATACATTATATTATATTGTATCATAACATATCATATCATTATCATATCATATCATGTCAGGCCATATGTCACATCATGTTAATTTCTATGACAATACAATCAATATATTTAAAACTCACAGAAATGGAATTACAAGGAATCTCAGAAGCTATCTAGTCTAATCCATCCCTTACTATGAATCTTTCGATCTATCATCCACAAGTGGTCATCCAGGTTTCATTTAAATACCTCCAAGAGAAGGGGAACCAATCATTTTTTGGACAACTCCAAGTTAGGAAGTTTTCCCCCTACATATCAATCTAAAATCAGGTTCTTAGCAACTTCCACCATGGCAGAACAAATCTATTCTAACTTCCACATGAAAGTTATTTGAAGTCAGTTCTCATTTGCCTTCTATAAAATAAGGAGTTTGGAGTCAATGATGCTAAGTTCTAAATTTTATCATCCCTCATGTCTTCTCTTTGGTTGAAGGTTCTTAAAGGTCTTTTGCCTTTCTCAAATGAAAACTCCACTATCCAGCCTTCATCTGGCAATTTTTGTCTCCAGATCATGAGCCTACTTGACTATCTTACTCAGCAAGTCTTCCTAATGATGATTATTTGAGGATACAGTAGAGCACCAAATCTGGAGTCAGGGAGATCTGAGTTCAAATCCAGCCTCAGCGCTTACTAGCTGTGTGGCACTGGGCAAGTCATTTGACCCCAATTTGTTTCAATTCCTTAAATGTAAAATCGGAATGCACCAGAGAATGAAATTGGCAAACTACTCCAGTATCTTTGCCAAGAAAATTCCATTGTCCATTGGGTCACATAGAGTCAGACATGCCTAAAGGACTAAACAACAATGAACAAAATCCATTACCCTCTCTGAACAACAATTTGAACTGACAAAAATTAGTAAGCAAAAGGAGGAGGAGCCTTTTTGGCAAATCAAATAACTTTTTTCTCTTGTACCAACTTAAAAATCTTGCAAGCATTGTTACTTTGGCTGTTTACAGGTAAAGGGGAGACCTGGATTCAGTGATTGCAATCTTCTCAAAATTGTTTTATACAAGGCAAAAAGAAAGGTTTTCTTTCCCTTGACACATTGTGAAAACTAGTCTGGCTACTTGGATTTTTTTCTTTTCGAGCAAGTCACCAAAAATTATGAGGCACATTTTCAACATACAGTTTAATAATGAGCAAAATAAATGGGGTTCTGTTCTAGGTCTAATTTAATTTCAACCCTCTAAATCTCTTAGATCTACAAAGTACTTTTGAATTCTGTCCAAAGTGCATAATTTCATGCATTATCTTTCGTATTTAGAGATTCCTACCAGAAAAAAAAATTTCTGGAAAGAATTTACTATGAAATAAGGATGTAAAGATAGATAATGAAATAATTTAATTCTAAAATCACTTGGGAGCCACTGAATATTTTAGAGGAAGGCGGTGACATGATCAGACACAAGGAAAATTATTTTGTCAGCTATGTGAAGAATGGATATAGAAGGATGAGAACAGAGTCAGGGAGAAGAATGAGCAGGTGACAGAGGCTACTTGGATTAGGTCCCTTCTTGTAGAGGAGGGAGGAGGGGCATGGAAGAAGAAATAATTGGAAGAAGTTTATAAGTATAGCACTTGACACAAGTGGAACACCTGTGTTTATATTGACTTTTAATGACACAAAATCTCTCTCCTTCTCCTCTTCAATCACAGTGTTAGCATTCTAGCATACTCATGACTAGTTTACATAGAGGTGCCTGGGGCCTCCTCACTCTGTACTGGTGCATTTGTAGAACACTTCAGTTTCCTTGCCTACTTTAGCACAAAATGTCACCAATTCTAAACAAATTGGGCCACTTCAAGTTGGTTTGTTCTTCAGGACAGAGTCAATTTCCTGATTTGCACATTTATGTCAGTCTTCATTTCTCAGAACCAGAATAAGACTAAGATTAAAAAATAGCATTGAATCACATTTCCTTGTATCCTTATGTGGCTGAGTGTCCCACTGGTAATGTGTATACCATTAATGAAACTTTAATTTAGATTAGAGTTGATTGTGACTGTTTTATTCCTTGAGATTCAGAAATTTACTAGGTCAAAAGGCAATCTTAGTGATACAAGTAAAAGCTAAAAAGACTTTTTTAAAATTTTTTTAAAATTTATTTATTTTTAGTTTTCAATATTCACCTCCACAAGATCTCGAGTTCCAAATTTTCTCCCTATCTCGTCCCTCCCCCCACCCCAAGATGACATGCACTCTGAATAACCCTTCTCCTAATCTGCTCTCCCTTCTATCTCTTCCCCCCTTCTCTTATCCCCTTACCCTTCAATTTTCCTGTAGGGTAGGATAGATTTCTATACTCCATTTCCTATACATCTTATTTTCAAGTTGCATGTGAAAACAATTTTTTTACCATGTGTTTTTAAAACTTTGGGTTCCAAGTTTTCTTCCTTCCTCCCTCCCCACCCACCCTCATTGAGAAGGCAAGGAACTAAATATAGGTTATACATGTATAGTCATGCAAAACACTTCCATAGTAGTAATATTGTGAAAAACTAAGTATATTTACCTTAATCCTATCCTGCCCCCCTTTCATTCTATTCTCTCTTTTGACCCTTTCCATCCTTAGAAGTGCTTGCTTCTGATTACCCTCTCCCCCAATCTGCCCTCCCCTTTATCATCCTCCTGTTCTCTTGTCTTCTTCCCCCCCCACCCCAATTTTCCTTTAGGGTAAGATAGATTTCCATACTCAATTGAGTGTGTATGTTGTTCTCTTCTTAAGCCAAATCCAATGAGGATAAGTTTCACTCATTCCCTCTCACCTTCCCCTGTTTCCCCTCCACTGTAAAAGCCTTTTCTTGACTGTTTTATGTGAGATAATTTACCCCATTCTACCTCTCCCTTTCTCCTTCTCTCCATATAATCCTCTCTTACCCCTTAATTTTATTCTTCAGATATCATCCCTTCATCTTCAACTCATCCTGTGCCCTCTGTCTGTCTATCTATTTATCTATACATACATATAATTTTTCCCTCCAACTACTCTAATACTAACAAAGGATTCACGAGTTACAAATATCATCTTTCAATACAGTATGTAAATAGTTCAATCTTGATAAGTCTCTTATGATTTCTCCTTCCTGTTTACTTCTTCATGTTTCTCTTGAGTCTTGTATCAGAAAGTCAAATTTTCTAATGAGCTCTGGTCTTTTCATCAAGAATGCTTGAAAGTCCTCTATTTCACTGAATGTCCATTTTTCCCCTGAAGGATTATGCTCAGTTTTGCTGGGTGGTGATTCTTGGTTGTAATCTTATCTCCTTTGCCCTCCAGAATATTATATTCCATGCCCTCTGGTTCCTTAATATAGAAGCAGCTAAATCTTGTATTATCCTGATTGTGTTTCCACAATACTTGAATTGTTTCTGACTGCTTGCAATATTTTATCCTTGACCTTGGAACTCTGGAGTTCAGCTACAATATTCCTAGGAGTTTTCCTTTGGGGATCTCTTTCAGGAGGTGATCAGTGGATTCTTTCTATTTCTAATTTGCCCTCTGATTCTAAAATATCAGGGTAGTTTTCCTTGATAATTTCTTGAAAGATGATATCTAGGCTCTTTTTTTGATCATGGCTTTCACATAGTCCAATAATTTTTAAATTCTCTCTCCTGGATCTATTTTCCAGGTCAGTTGTTTTTCCAATGAGTTATTTCACATTGTTTTCTAATTTTTCATTCTTTTGGATTTGTTTTACAGTGTCTTGATTTCTCATAAAGTCACTAGCTTCCAGTTGCTCCATTTTAATTTTTAAGGAAATATTTTCTTCAGTGAACTTTCGGACTTCCTTTTCCATTTGGCCAATTTTGCTTTTTAAGATATTCTTCTCCTCATTGGCTTTTTGGACCTCTTATGCCATTTTGGGTTAGGCTATTTTTTAAGGTGTTATTTTCTTCAGTATTTTGGGGGGTCTCCTTTAGCAAGCTGTTGAATTGTTTTTCAAGATTTTCTTTCATCACTCTCAGTTTTTCCTCTCCTTCTCTTACTTGCTTCTCAAACTCCTTTTTGAGTTCTTCCATGGCCTGGGACCAATTCATATTTTTCTTAGAGGATTTGAATGTAAGATCTTTGACTATGTTCTCTTCTTCAGGTTATATGTTTCGATCTTCTTTGTTACCAAAGAAAGATTCTATGGTCTGATTCTTTTTGTACTGCTTGCTCATGATCCCAGCCAATTACTTGAGTTATAAATTCTTTGTTAAGGTAGGAGTCTGCTTCCAGTGTGGAGAATGTACTGTCCCAAGCTTCAGGGGTTTTGTGCAGCTGTTTTCAGAGATACTTCTAGGGACCTGAAAATTTTCAGTTCTTCCAAGGTGGTATGATCAAGGGCGAGGTGTTTACTCCTTTCCCGGCCTGTGCTCTGGTCTATGAGTCACCACAAACACTCTTTTTCTGACTTGGAACTGTGAGGAGGATTTCCTCTCCACAGCCACTACAAGCTCCACCACACCAGCACTCCTCTTTGCCCCAGGACCGCCACCCATAACTGTGACCTAGATCCAAGTATGGGCAAAGCAAGAGAACTACACCAGAAGAGAGATCCCTGCAATCCCCCTATGATCAGCCACTTGATTCCTGATTCCCCCTCAATCTGTGGGCTGGAAGCTCTGGAGGCAGCCACTGCCCTGAGGTGGGGGTCAGAGAGTGGGGCTGGAACTCCACTGCAGAAACAGACTTTTCCTACTGAGCTTCTAAGTTATCTTTGGAGTTTATGGGTTGAGAAGTCTGGAAACCACCACAGCTGCCCATGATTCAGTCCTCTGAGGCGTACTCCAGGTTTAAGGCAGTCTGCGCGCCCACACCAAACTGTTCTCCTCTCTCAGCCCAGCGCAATATACCTTTCTGATCAACCATCCAGGTTGTCTTGAGCTGAAAATTTGTTTCACTCTGACTTTTTGTAGGTTCTGCTGCTTTACAATCTGTTTAGAGTAATTTTTTACAGGTATTTGGAGGGGTTTGGGGGAGAGCTCAAGCAAGTCACTGCTTTCATTCCACCATCTTGACTCTGCTCCCTAAAAAGACCTTTTTTGATCAAGAATGGTATTAGTGTTAGTGGACAGTACAATAGTAAAGTTTCTTTTTCATTTTGTGCAGTATTATATAGTTGACTGGATAGAGAAAATAAGAGAAAGGAAATATTCAAAGGGGAATCTGAAGTTACTAACTTGGGTGAGTAGAATGATATTGGTGCCATCAGATTCTACTGAAGTCTCTAACATTCTTTCAGTTACCCAGAACTGAGACCCTGAAGTCATTCTCAAATCCTCATTCTTCTTCACTCCACATATCCCATCACTTTCAAGTCTGTGATTCCACTGCCACATGCCTCATATCTGTCTTTTTTTTTTCTCCATTCACATGGCCCTTTTCCAATCTAGATCAGATCCTAATTACAACTCACCTAGCAGCTATTGTAATAGCCTGTTCCCTCTCCAATCCAATATCCACAAAGTTGCTAAAGTGATATTCTTAAAGCAAAGGTCTGAAAATGCCATTCTACTGTTCAATAAACTCTAGGGGTCCCACTGGACTGAAGGATAAAATATTAGCTCATGTTTGGCCTTCTCACATGAAGAGGTGGCCCTTCTTCTTGCCAAGGCGAATACCTCTACATGCACAAATCATCCCATTCAATCCCATCTTCTCCAGCAGATTTCCTTCACCCATACTCACTCACTAATCTTCAGTCTTGTCTTGCCTATTGGCTGCTTCCTTTTGCCTACAAATATACCCAATTTTCCCTCATATAAAAAAAAAAAGCTAACTTTCTTGATCCATCTACCCCTGCTAATTATAATCCAGTATCTCTCCTCCCTTTTGTGGTATATTTTTTGAGAAGGCTGTTTACAATAGTTGCCTCAATTTCCCTTTCCTTCACTATCATTTCAACTCTTTATAGTCTGGCTTCTAACCTCATTCAACCAAAACTGTTCTCTCCAAATTTGCCAATGATCTCTTAATTGCCAGATCCAATGGCCTTTTCTTAATCCTCATCCTTGTGACTTCTCTGCAGCCTTTGACACTGTCAGACACTTTCTTCTCTTTGACATTCTCATTTCTAGTCCTCCTGACACTGCTCTCTCCTGGTTCTCCTCCTACCTATATAATTGATCATTCTCAGTCTCCTTTGCTGGATATTCATTCTGATCAAATAAACAACTCTGAGTGTCCTTTAAGGTTCTGTCCTAGATCAGCTTCTCTTTAATTCATGATCTCATTAGCTCCATCTCTTCTCATCTCTGCCTCCTATATAGCCTGCCTTTATTCAAGTACCAGCTGAAAACTAAACTTCCACAGGAAGCCTTTCCTGATTCTCCTTAATGCTAGTGCCTTCCCTCTGTCGATTATCTCTGATGCATCCTATTTGTATCTTCTGTGTACATTGTTGACTTCACATTTTTTTCTTCCATTTGACTATGAGCTCCTGAGGCCAGGGACTGTCTTTTGTCTTTCTTTGTATTCCCAGTACCTAACAGAGTTACAAGCATATAGTGAGTACTTAATAAATGGTTATTGACTAACTGAGATAGAATTTGAATTCTGGCCTTCCTAACTCTAAGATCAGCTCTCTATGATTACTGAATGCTTCTCCTCACCCAGAAATAAACCAATATGATACAAAAATGACTTATTTTGTCAGCCTGTGATTATTCCGTTGAGATAGCTAATTGTATTTCAAAAATACCAACTGTGCTAAATAGTGAACTCTTCAGAAATTCTTTTTTACAAGTTTTACCAGTTCCAAAGGGTATTTTGCTTTGTTTTGTTTGCCCTTTGTTTTTAATTTCTAATGACTGGTTTTATTCTTCATGTACTCTCTAAAGATTTCTCCATTGTTCCTGCTGTTCTTCTAATACTATTCCAAGAATTGTTTTGAAGCTGGGCTTCCTGGGTTGTTTAAAGTCCTTATTTCTAAATCATCATCTTTCATTTTTATAAAAGAAGGTTTAGTTTTATTGGGAAGCTGAAGCTATGATTAAGGACTTCAGGAAATATATATATATATATGTATATATATATATATATTCCATCTGCTTCTTGTTCCAGATTCTTTTTTAAAAAATCTTGTGAGACTTGAATTGTTATTTTTTTATATAAATAATATCTTTCTTCTGGCAGTTTGAAGGATTTTTCTTTATCATTGTAGTTTAGAAATTTGATGATAGTGGAACAGAGTGAGTTGAATTTTTAGTTCCTTCTTGCTAGAGTTTCAGTAAATTCTTTCCATTTGTAATATCTCAATTTTTTTTATTTCTTGAAAGTTTTCTCATACAATTTCCTGAATTACAGTGGTCAGATTCTTTTCTATTTTGCAATTTTCCCAAACTGCAATAAGTCTGAGTTTCTCTCTTCTTGATCTATCCTCTAAATCCGGCACTTTCACCTGCATTACTTCCCACTCTATTTACAGATGAATTATTTTCTGAGATTGTCCTTTTCAAATATGCCTTGTTATTCTGTTTCTTATGTTATTTTTATTTTGTTTGGTTTTTAGTGGCCATCACTGCTGGTTTCCAAATTATTGGATTTCATCATGATCTTCCCTCAAGATTTTTCTGGCTTATTGAGTTTCTTATTTTAATTTCTTAAGTATATCTATTGTATACTTCATTGAATCTTTAGGAATTGCTTCCATTGGAAGTGTTCCATTGTTTCTTTTTTTCTCTTAAGATTTATTAATTTATTTGTTTTTAGTTTTCAACATTCACTTCCACAAGATTTTGAGTTACAAATTTTCTCCCCATCTCATTCCTCCCCCAACCCCAAGACAGCATGCATTCTGAATACCCTTTCCCCTAATCTGCCCTCCCTTCTATCTCTCCCCAATTCTGTGATCCCCTTCCTCTTCTATTTTCCTGTAGGGCAGGATAGATTTCTATACCCCATTGCCTATATATCTTATTTCCAAGTTGCACGTGAAAACAATTTTTTAACATTTGTTTTTAAAACTTTGCGTTCCAAATTTTCTCCTTTACTCCCTGCCCACCCACCCTCACTGAGAAGGCAAGCAACTCGATACAGGTTATACTTGTGTAGTCATGCAAAACACTTCTAAGAGTAGTCATGCTGTGGAAAACTAACTACATTTCCCTTCATTCTATCCTGCCTCCCCATTTATTCTATTCTCTCTTTTGACCCTGTCCTTCCTCAGAAGTGTTTGCTTCTGATCACCATGTCCCCAAATCTGCCCTCCCCTCTATCATCCCCCCACTCTCTTATCCTCTTTGCCCTTATTTTCCTGTAGGGTAAGATAGATTTCCATACCCAACAGAGTGTGTATGTTATTCTGTCCTTAAACCAGATCCGATGAGAATAAGATTCACTCAATCCCTCGCACTTTCCCCCACTTCCCCTCCACTGTAAAAGCATTTTCTTGTCTGTTTTCTTTTCTTTGTTTTTGGCGAAGTGATTGGGGTTAAGTGACTTGCCCAGGGTCACACAGCTAGTAAGTGTCAAGTGTCTGAGGTCAGATTTGAACTCAGGTAGTCCTAACTCCAAGGTCAGAGTTCTATCCACTGCACCATCTAGCTGTCCCTTCTTGTCTGCTTTATGTGAGATAATTTACCCCATTCTACCTCTCCCTTTCTCCTTCTGCCAGTATAATCCTCTCTCACCCCTTAATCACCCATTCATCTTCAAGTCATCCTTTGCCCTCTAATCAGTCTATTTATACATATATTTTTTCCTCTCCAACTACCCTAATACTGACAAAGGTCTCATGAGTTACAAATATCATCTTTCCATGTAGGAATGTAAACAGCTGAACCTTAATAAGTTGCTTATGATTTCTCTTCCTTGTTTATCTCTTTATGCTTCTCTTAAGTTTTGTACATGAAAGAGAAATTTTCTATTTAGCTTTGGTTTTTTCATTAAGAATGCTTGAAAGTCCTGTATTTCACTGAATATCCATTTTTTTCCCCTGGAGGATTATACTCAGTTTTGCTGGGTAGGTGATTCTTGGCTATAATCCTATCTCCTTTGCCCTCTGGAATATCATATTCCAAGCCCTGTGGTCTCTTACTGTAGAAGCTGCTAAATCCTGTGTTATCCTGATTGTGTTTCCATAATACTTGAATTGTTTCTTCCTGGTTGCTTGCAATATTTTCTCCTTGAACTGGGAACTCTGGAATTTGGCTACAATATTCCTCAGAGTTTTCCTTTGGGGATCTCTTTCAGGAGGTGATCAATGGATTCTTTCAAATTCTATTTTGCCCTCCGGTTCTAGAATATCAGGACAGTTTTCTTGATAATTTCATGAAAGATGATGTCTAGGCTCTTTTTTTTATCATGGCTTTCAAATAGTCCAATAATTTTTAAGTTATCTCTCCAGAATCTATTTTTCAGGTCAGTTGTTTTTTCCAATGAGGTATTTTATATTGTCTTCTATTTTTTCATTCTTTTGGATTTGTTTTACAGTGGCTTGATTTCTCATAAAGTCACTAGCTTCCAATTGCTCCATTCTAATTTTTAAGGAAGTATTTTCTTCAGTCAGCTTTTGGACTTCCTTTTCCATTTGGCCAATTCGACTTTTTAAGACATTCTTCTCCTCATTGGCTTTTTGGACCTCTTTTGCCATTTGGGTTAGGCTATTTTTAAGGTGTTATTTTCTTCAGTATTTTTGGGGTCTCCTTTAGCAAGTTGTTAACTTGTTTTTTATGATTTTCTTGCATCATTCTCATTTCTCTTCCCAGTTTTTCCTCTACTTCTCTTACTTGTTTCTCAAAATCCTTTTTGAGCTCTTCCATGGCCTGGGACCAATTCATATTTTTCTTAGAGATTTTGGATGTAGGAAATTTGACTTTGTTGTCTTCTTCTGGTTGTACATTTTGATCTTTTTTGTCACCAAAGAAAGATTCTATGGTCTGACTTTTTTTTTGCACAGTTTGCTCATGATCCCAGCCAATTACTTGTGTTATAAACTCTTTGTTAAGGTAGGGGTGTGCTTCCAGTGTAGAGAATGCACTGTGCCAAACTTTGGAGGTTTTGTGCAGCTATTTTCAGAGATACTTCTAGGGACCTATAAGTTTTCAGTTCTTCCAAGGTGATATGATCAACGGTGAGGTGTTTACTCCTTTCCTGGCCTGTGCTCTGGTCTATGAGTGACCACAAGCACTCTTTTCTGCCTTGGAACCATGAGAATGATTCCCTCTCCAATGCCACTACAAGCTCCACCACATTAGCACTCTTCCTCATCCCAGGATCACCACTCAGAACTGTGACCCAGATCCAAGCACAGGCAAAGCAAGAGAATCCTGCCTCAGCACCAGCAAAGAGATCCCTGCAATCCCCCTCTGATCAGCCACTTGATTCCCCTTCAGTCTATGGACCGAAAGCTCTGGAAGCAGCCACCACCCCAGGTCTGCACCAGTACTGGGGTTGGGATAGAGCTTCTCTCTCACTGAGGTCACAAATTTTTCTACTGACCACCTAAGTTGACTTTAGCATTTGTGGGTTGAGAAGTCTGGAAACCACCACAGCTGCCCATAATTCAGTCCCCTGAGGCCTGCTCCAGGTTCACTGATACCTGGTCTTTGCCTGCATGCCACACTGAACTGTGCTTCTCTCCCAGCCTGGCACGATAGACCTTTCTAATCAACCATCCGGATTGTCTTGGGTTGGAAATTTGTTTCACTCTGTCTTTTTGTGGGTTCTGCTGCTCTAGAATTTGTTTAGAGCCATTTTTACAAGTATTTGGAGGGGTTTGGGGGAGAGCTCAAGCAAGTCACTGCTTTTACTCTGCCATCTTGGCTCCACCCCACTTCCATTGTTTCTAATGAAACTGTTGATATCATAGCCTATTTTTATTTTCATATTTTTGCTTCTTCCCTTATTCCACAATATCTTTTCTTCATATCGGTGATCTTCAATTTGCTCATTGTTTCTGTTGTTTTTCTTTTCTTTGTGAGGATATCTGACAATTGTGTTTATTTTCAGCTTTTCTGTTGTTGTTTCTGAGGTAAATAATTAAAAAAAACTGCCTAATGTCCTCTTACTCTGCTATCTTTCTTTAAATCCTGCAAGCCTACTCGGAAGACTCCTGTTTCCTAATTTTCAGCAGAAAAAAATCCCAAACATCCTGCCCTGAGTAACTGGGAAGATTGCCATTTATTTTACAAAGAAAAAGTTCCTGCTTTTATGGACTGACATTACCTTTTCAAATATTCACAGTATCCTTATAACCCTACCAAATGGATCCAATTTTTTGCTGTTGCCTCTTGAGCCAGGTGAAATTAAGCCAAAATTTGCCTTCTATCACAGAACAAAAATGAATATGAAGCTTGGAAAAAATCTGTAAAAATAGTTGTCTGGGAGGTCAATCATCTCGTGAATATGTGATTATTGTCTGAAAGGCACTATGGAGAGAAAAATGAATGAAGTATGGAAGATGTACTCTGAAGCCCCACAAACAAATTTTCAACAGAGACAACTGTATAATTAAAAGGTTTGAACTTGGCAAGCTGCATAATGTTCATAAAGATAATTACAGAACAATGAAATTCACCTTGTGATTTCTAACTTTAAAGCCCTGAGCTATCCCACCCACCTCTACCCCTAGTGATTAGGAAAATGAAGACTTGGCAAAAGATGCAATATAGGTGGTTACATTCATACAAAGGAAGCATTTGGGGGCTGTCTGAATGAATGAATGAATCAACGACGGGAGGAAAAGATGAATAAAATCTAAATGTTCACTGACAGACAGGAACCATTCCAAGAGTAATATCCAACCAATAAACATTGCGAGCTAGCTCATGACTGCTTAAGATACCTTAAATAGTGTGGGGGAGGAGCCCACTGGACAAAAACAGGTATACTAGGGTTCTTTCTAGTCATATAGCTCATTGATTATTTTCATTATTCTTAGAAGAACGAATATGAATTAGAAAGACAGTTTCACCAAGCATATATGAATCTCCTCTCCACTAAAATATGCTGGTACATTTAAAAAAAATTCAATTTATGTTTTCAAATCAAATATCCTGGCCTTTCAGTTTGGAAATGAAAATGAATTATATTACACCACTTACATTTTCTAGTCTGCAGGAAATGAGGTTTACTTCTTTGCTGTCTATGTGAACTATCTGGGTTTTAAAAAAATACAACAGGAGTCCATCTCTGATGCTGACACCCACAACCTACACACTGTAAAAGATGAAGCACTGTGTTATGGCAAATATATCCAAAATTTTAATGTTCATAATACCATTTCAATATATAACTTTTATGTTATTTATATATTTAGCTATTTTAGTCTCTTCACATATTCACAACTATTAACAATCACAGAAGGGGGTTTATTTTTTTTTCTATCTATCGACTAAATTATGCCTGTTCAGCATTTCCATTCTATCACTGACTTGGACCTCAGAGTCTTTGGACTAATTTGTGCATTCATTCAACAAGGAGCACTAAGCTTGTATGCTAAATCTTAGGTCCAAATCTTAGCTCTTCATGACCTTAAGTAACTTATTTAACTTCTCTGTTCCTCAGTTTTCTCATCAGGAGGAGTTCAATGATCTCTAAGGTCCCTTCCAACTATAAATCAATGTTCCTGTCCTTTAGTTATCAAGTACATACTGTTTGCAGAACACTCTACTAGATCATAGAGGAGAAACAATTATTGAAGTTTATAGTCTAGCAGGGAGATATGACATGAACACAAACAACCATAAACCAAAAATATTATATAGTAAATTTATTACAGAGGAATAAAACAAAGTGCTTTGTAAGTTCTGGGGAGAAGAAAAGGAACATTACTTACAAAGGTTATTACAATAGGCTTATGAGTGGTTGTCATTTCAGTTGGGAGTTCAATATTTTAAAGAAATCAACAAACTGAAGGGAGATGGAGTTTAAAGATGTGGCCAGCATGAAGAACTGAAGCACAGAAATAGAGTCACTTTCAAAGTTCTCTCCTAAACCTTTTCTTCTCTTTTATGCTTGTTCCCTAAGTGGTCCCAACCACTCCCCTTGTCTTTCCCTTTCACCTCTATGTAGATGGCTTCCAAGTCTACAGATCCAAACCTGAATGCTTCTTGAGCTTTAGACTTTATTTCCAACAGCTGACAGCAGACATTTCCATCAATGTGTTCACCAATACCTAAAAAAAGATCCAAAAATGAATTCATCTTATCCTTTTAAAGTGCTCCTCCTTCTAAATTTCCTGCATCTCTTCATGTACCTCTTAATATCCTCTTACCAAATAAGAGAGGAATTTGTTGACTTAGGAGGGACACCCAAAGGTTTATTTTGTTAAAGAATGGCATACAAAAGTTTAATGGGTATTATCATGACCACCAAACAGCTCAGATAGCTTAGGTTTTACCAAAATTTCAGGTTAAGAGTTAAATTTTAAGTTTCTCAAGAATTAAATTTCAAGTTTAAATTTTAAGTGGTTCCAAACCACCGCAACCAGGCTCATAATGGAATAGATTTCTGATTGCAGTCAATATGGAAGATAAGGTAGGCAGAGTCCTATAATTTGTATCAGTTGTTTCCAAAATGGGGACCAGGGCCTCTGTCAGTCAATAATAGGGTGGGAAGATGGAACTTTTCCCACTCTCTCTGAATAGTCAGTCTGTGCTTAGATGGGGTGTTTACCCCATTTATCCAATACTACCCTAGGAGTTTTAACAGGACAGTTTTAACTTAACCTTAACCCTTGCTCAGTAGTTACACTGGAAAAATCCTATCTAATCAGTGTATCACACCTTGTTTCACAAATCACCTCATAACTAAGACAAGCACAGCGGCTAGTGAAAATTTCAGTGAGTCAGAGTAACTTAAACAGGATGACCAGAAGTAGATGTGACTAAATCTCATTACATTATAAGATGGAATGTAAATTCAGTTGTCAGATCTTATATATCTCTACAGCATCCTTGTGTCTACTCACACAGCCTCTACCCCGGTGTAGTGTCTTGCCATCTCTTGCTTGTGCTAATGCAATAGCGTCCTAATTGGTGTCACTTTTCTCAAGTTTCTCTCTCTCCAATCTGTCCTTTACAGTTACAAAAAGACATTTTCTTAAAGCACACCCCTGACCATGTCACTCTCCTCATTAAAGTTAGTGACTCTCTATTATTCCTAGAGTTAAATATTATTTTATTTTATCTCCTTTTATAACTTCTATTTCTGTGTAAGATTTGTAATGGCCATAATTATTATTATGGTTACGTATGTAGATAATTTAAAAATCAGCAAATGTGCATGCATCGGGTGCATGTTCAAAAATTTGCAGATGGGATATGTGATTTTTAAAAATTTTTAGAGATCACTGCTTTAGATAAATGCACCTAGATTGCATATAATCAGAAAAAGTCCAAGCACAATGATCAATTTTTCAGGCAGAAATCAAGTTCTAAAAAGGCTAAAATGCTAATAATTTATGTACTTTTATTGATGATAGTTTCATTCTACAAAAGAAGCAGGAAAACAAGGAGGGATTTTATCATAGGGATATATTATGGAGTTTTCCTATTATCCCACAGGGTGCGATATTAAAAAGCCCCTTAATTAATTTCTGATCATTGTAGAGCTTTAGTCATTGAATAACAGTTGGTATCATATAGGAGACATAGTGAATGGCTAAGGGACTAAGTAACGGACTTTGATCCTATTTAAAAAAGTAAACCATCTAGTAGTTTTAATGTGGGAGGCAGTTAAATCTTGGGGTTAGTTGTGTAATGAGATTTCTTAGGGCAAAATGATGACATTTCTCAAAATATACAACCCATCCAACAACTGGAAAGTCAGTTCAAGGGAGTTTCAGGCCTAGCTTAGGAATTGAAATATATATAGACATGGATACAAAGACAATTGCCATAGGGAGAATGTACTCTCTAGAAATGGTAGTTGTGGCAGAAAAGAAGAGAGCCAGAAATGGATTCAATAGAAAGCTAGACACAGAAATCAAGAATTACGCCACTGAGATGACTCCTTGGTCCTGTAGTTCCAGAGCTGTGAGTACCCTGAGCACATATTTCTTATACACGTACCTGACTTCCATTGTTCTCCAAGTCTGTGCTCACGCTTCTCATGTTTATATTTGTGGGAAAGTGCACCCCAGGGATAAAGGGAGGAATGATTTCTAGCTACCATTTTTGCTATTATATTCAGTATTATGTTTACTGGCTTATTGTTAATAAGAAGTACATAGGTAGGGGTTTTTGAGCTACATTACTTATGGTGCATATTCACAGAGTTACTACTAGAACCTAAAATAGATCCTCCCTCTGGAGAATAAACTCACCAGTATGAGTGTGGTATAAGTTGGGCCTCAGATGTATAAACTCAGAAAATAGATACATATAAGATAAATATTATTGATAAGAATACTAGACATTTCAGCTACCAGACCCCCAAGATGATTACTGTATCTCTTAGGAATGGGTCCATCATGTATTAGGTAAGTTTCCTAGAAGGGTATTCTGTGCTGATGTTTCAGGTAGTTGTCAAAATGTTTTCCTTGAACTGAAGGTCATCCCTAACAAAATTCTGAAAATTGGCCACCTACTTGTTTTTAATTTTGTCCACTTTCAAGGTAAGGGAGAGGAGTGTTTAATTTAGCCTGCAAAGGATCTTCCAGGTAATCATCTACTAATCAGAACACAGTGTGAAGATTGGACTTAGGGAAGAACTGGGGGGAAATCAAAAGTTTCCATGTAATGGCACTCTCTCTTCCATCTCCATTCCTTTGCACTGGCCATTCCCCATTTCTAGAATCCACTCTATGCTTTTCTCTACCTAAGAGAATCATATCTCACTTCCTTCAACATTCAATTCAATACTACTTTCTACATGAAGCTTTTCCTGTTCCTGAATGTCTTGCCTCTCAAACTACCTCATTAAAAAAACTATATATAAACATATGCATATATGTACGTGTATGTAAACATATATGCATGTATTCATTCTGTATCTATTTATATATGTGCATGTTCTCTCCCCAATAGAACATGAGCTCCTTAAGAGTAGGAACTATTTTCACTAGAGGACATTTAATAATTTCTTATTGATTGATTGGTGCATTGTGGGTATGATAGTATATTTGATATAACAGAGAGTACTAAAGCCAACTAATAGCACTAATTTTAGATAATGTAATATAATAATAATTAATAAAAATAAAAACTAACATTTATGTGATGCTTACTATATGTCAGGCACTGTGCTAAGTGCTTTGATCCTCACAACAACCCTGGGAGATAAGCAATATTATTATCCCCATTTTACAGATAAAGAAACTGAGATAAACAGTGGTTAACTGACTTGCCCAGGGTCACACAGCTAGTAATTATCTTAAGCTGGATTTGAACTCAGGTTCTTAACTCTAAGTCTGGCACTCTATCTACTGCACCATATAGTCACAAGTCTGTACAGCTAGCATTGTGCAGGAAAAAAAGAAACTTGGAGTCAGAAGAGACCTGGATTCAAATCTCCTTTACAGACTTGATCACTTCATGTGATCTGCTCCTCTAGTCCACTTCAGATACACAAAGAGATGGTCATACCCTCGATCTTGCCATCACCCATCAATGCCCTACTTCCATGTTCATGAACTCTGAAATCCCTTTTTCTGATCACAATACATTATTACTTCTCCTTTCCCTCTACTTCGAAAACTTTATTTTTCATCCATACCATGATCTCCAATCCCTTGACCCCTCAGTTCTCTCTAAAACCATCCCCTCTGCACTAAAAACATTTTCCTCCTTCCTTCCTGTTGACCCCTTGATGAAGTGATTGAAATCTATACTATCTTTTTCTCTTACATCCTTTGTGTCCTTTTCATAATTCTTCTCTTGTCCTGCCAAGCCTCAATGTTGTATCATTCCCATCATCCACTGCCTTCACTCCTATACACATTCTACTAAATGAAGCTGGAGAAAATCATGAAAACCTGCTGACAGGGTCCATTACAAATGTGTTGTCTAACCTCAACTGGACAATCACTGCTGCAAGGCAATCCTTTTACATCTCTCTAATTAACCCATCATCTCACTCACTAAAGCAGCACTTTAAAATTTTTTCATCATTCATCAAATCTCCCATGATCCTCTCCACCCCATCCATTTAGCTGTGAACCTTATTTCATATTTTGCTTAACAGAGACCAATAACTAAGAGTTCCTCTTTTCTCCTCATCTCATGTCAACCAGTGTTTCAGCCACTATGTCCTCCTTTACTCTTGTCTCACATGAAGAGATAACCATTTTCCAGCCCTCTATATGTATGAGTCATCCCATTCCATCCTGTATTCTCCAGCAGACTGCCACCCCACCCTGTCCCATCATCCTCACTCCTTCAGTTCAATCTCATCTCTCCTCACTTCTCTTCTTCTTCTTCTTCTTCTTCTTCTTCTTCTTCTTCTTCTTCTTC